>NC_060896.1:10008888-10608888 GCF_014805685.1 Silurus meridionalis | reverse complement strand
GGGACATCTTATGTGTTAAGGCATCTGTACTAGGTGGAATGTACAGGAGGCTGGGTGGTGAAGCCATGTGACTGTGCTTTGCCAGGCTGTCATCTGTGTATAGGTCTAGAGTTGTATCTAGAGCTAATGGTGGATCACATGTAGCATGGAGCTCCAGCTTTGCCTTTGCACTGTCCAGTGCCTTTTGAAAATTGCAGCCATGCTTTCTTTCGTGAATGAGCTGAAGCACCCACTCAATGCTGCCACCCAAGGAGTTTGAGGCAGTAAGCAGCAGCTGGCACTCTATACGAGCGGTGAAGAAACTGCATGCCAGCTGGAGCAGGTTGTGCGAATGAACCGGTTTTGTTGTTAGTCGAAGCTCCTCTTCATTGCCGCTCACTGGCTGGTATCCGAGTAATGCAAATAGCTCTTTAGCTTGCTGTGCTGTCAGAGCAGGTTTGATGCAGTGAGTAAACATACCCGAGAACATCTAAAAAGAGAAGTTCAAATCTTAAATATGATGGACAACACTATAAAATCAAACTTTTGTTAAAAAACAAATAAATCGGTACCTTCACCACCTTGTACTCCTTCCGCCATGGACACAAATAGAGATTTAGAGCTGCAAGCTCGAGCACTTCAAACGCCTTCACCAGACTTTTGAGTCTATTTTGGCCCTGTGTTTGGTTTGATGCTCGAAGGGACACTTCCATCACTGACAGCAGGTCTAACCCAAGCTGAGAGTGAAAGTCTTGGAGACTGCATTCGGACAAACGTGTCTCAACTTCCTTACACAGTTCTTCATCTCGGCACACAGGATCACACTCTCCTTGCTGAAGCCGATGTTCTAAGCAGGCCTGATAAACATCCAAACACCGCATTCCAGCACTCATCCTGAAAACAGATAGGTTTATACTTTTTGTAAACAAGTGAAAGCCATTCAAATAAGATGCTTTTCCCAATGAATATTACAAAATACTCTTTTTTTGTTACAAATACATATTTGTAAACCTTTAACTAGTGAGAGCACCTATTAAAACAGGATCTTAGCAAAAATGTGGATATTTAAATGAATAACTACAAAAAAAATAGTGAAACAATATACAGAATAACCGAATAAACCGATTATCTAATAGTATATTTCGATAGTTTAGTGTTCAATTCAAAAGCTAAAAAAAAAAAACGAAATCGAAAGCGGTTTATAACCAACAATCTCTGTGTCCAAATAACAACTAAACATTTATTTAATTACATAACTTAATTAAACTTTTTAACAACATTTTAAGTGTATTAGGTCGTATTTTTATTAGCTAAACCCGACATTTTTTCCGGTCACTTTCCTTTCTGTCGACTAAGTGACTTTTCCGAATACGGAACTTTTTAAAAAACGAATTTAAAAGCTTAAAAACAGAAATAACCTGAAACTTGTTCACTTTCTTCTGGTTATTACGACAATGTTTTATAACTCAAACTTGAATCCGCAGCGTGCGCGACTACACGCCTGAAGCTGAAGTGAAAATAAAATAAGAAAAAAAAACAACCTTTGACGTAACTTCCGCAAACGGCGTCCCAACGTAGTTCGACCTCTGGCTGAATACCAAATTGCTTCCTGTTGCATAAAAAGTGTACTAAACACTATTTGTTCATACCCTATGCAGTGAACTGATCACATGGAGGTTATTTGGAGTTTAACCATAAAGTGTACTACCGCTGTGGGACACGTGATACTCGCAGCTGCGTTCACGACAACCGACATCACGTGACTTTGTACGTGATAATTCAGGACAGATTTCATGGGTTTGGGTTATTAAAGAAAATGTTGCCTGGTTTCTCTAATGTAAACAAACAAACAAATTATTTGATTAAAGGATGTAATATATTTGATCTAGATGCATTGTTATTTTTATTATTATTATTGTTGTTATTTCTTCAATTACTTCCTTAATTATTTATGTATTATATAAGTATTACACATTTATTATATATGAATTAGGGCTGTTAAACTGAACGCATTAATAACACGTTATCCTCTTCTTCTTCTATGGACGCCATAGTCCATGGAGACTCCTGTCTGACCTCGTCCATCCGCCTGTCCATCAGCACTGCAAACAGGAAAGGGCTCAAAATCGATCCTTGATGCAGTACCACTTCCACTTTAACAGGCCTGTCATTCCTACTGCACACTTCACTGCTGTCACACTGTCCTCATACATGTCCTGCACCACCCTCACATACTTCTCCGACACACCTGACTTCCTCATACAATACCACAACTCCTCTCTCGGCACCCTGTCATACGCTTTCTCTAAATCCACAAACACACAATGCAACTCCTTCTGACCTTCTCTATACTTCTCCATCAACATTCTCAAAGCAAATTATGCATCTGTGGTGCTCTTCCTTGGCATGAAACCATACTGTTGCTCACAGATGGTCACTTCCTCCCTCAGCCTGGCTTCCACTACTCTTTCCCATAACTACATGGTGTGACTAATCAACTTTATTCCCCTGAAGTTCCCAGCACACTCCTTCTCCATTCCTCAGGCATCATCGCACCTCCAAAATTAAGTTGAACAATCTGGTTAAAAACTTCACTGCCATCTCTCCTGAACATCTCCACGCTTCTACTAGTATGTCACCTGGTCCAACCGACTTTCCACTCTTCATCCTCTTAATCGCTGCTTTCACTTCCTCCTTACTAATTCTATCCACTTCCTTCTTCACCAACTCCAACTCACTCAACCTTCTCTCTCTTTCATTTTCCTCATTCATCAGCTGCTCAAAATACTCCCTCCTCCTCCTTAACACACTCTCCTCACTAGTCAAATCGCACATTATCGCACATTAATTTTACTGCTACTAATAAAGAGTCCTCATCTAAACCATTGCTAATTTGTCTTTCCACAAAATATTTTTTTAAATAAATCAATGGAGAATGTTAAAACAATTACGGCAAGAAGACTTTAATCTGACCCAGCATATTAATTTACTAGAATACTAGTTATGCAGTGCATGATTGCTTAAAACATTTGTTAACTTGTACTGCCATATTGAGTTTATTCTGGAATTGTAACAACAACAACAACAACAATATTTAACATTAATAAATAATAAATCAATATAAGAATGCATACAAACATGTTGGTAAAGTCTATTATGTTAATGACTATGGTCTGCTGAGAAATAGCAAATGGCCAAATTAGACTTCTCTGAAAGAGAGAAGAATGTTCTCAAGTCTATCCAGAGGAAACATTTAATTTTTAACTCAGAATACAGAAATTAGATACTTCCATAAATATCTGCTTTTTTTGGCTTCTCATATTAGGGGTCGCCACAGCGGATCATGCGTCTTCATTCCCCCCTGTACTCTACATCTGCTTCATTCACACCAACTACCTGCATGTCTTCCCTCACCACATCCATAAACCTCCTCCTTGGTCTTCCTCTTTTCCTCCATTCTGGCAGCTCCATCCTTAGCATTCTCCTACCCATATACAAACCATCTCAATCTCGACTCCCTCAGCTTGTCTTCAAAGCGTCCTACATGCGCTGTCCCTCTAATAAACTCATTTCTAATCCTGTCCATCGCTGTCACTCTCAACGAAAACCTCAACATCTTCAGCTTTGCTACCTCCAGCTCCACCCCCTGTCTTTTACTCAATGTCACTGTCTCTAAACATCTCAGGTCTCACCACAGTCCTATAAACTTTCCTTTTCACTCTTGCAGATATCCTTCAATCACAAATCACTCCTGCCACTCTTCTCCACCCACTCCACCCTGCCTGCACTCTTTTCTTTACTTCACTAACACACTCTCCATTACTTTGCACTCCATTGCCATCTCTCCCAAACATCTCCATGCTTCTACCGGTATGTCATCTGGTCCAACCGACTTTCCCTCTTCATCCTTTTAGCTCTTGTGCTCTCACTTCCTTCTTACTAATCATCTCCACACCATCCAACCTTCTCTCTCATTTTCCTCATTCATTAGCTGCTCAAAATACTCCCTCCACCTTTTCAACACACTTTTCTCGCTAGTCAACACACTTCCACCTCCATCCTTTATTTCTCTAATTTGTAGCACATCCTTCACAGCTCAGTCCCTCTGCCTGGCCAATCGGTACAAATCCTTTTCTCGTTCCTTAGTGTCCAAATTTTCACACAGCTCTTGCACATTCCTCTTCATCTGCTGTCGCATCTCTCCTACACTTTCTCATTCCACCACCACGTCTCTTTGTCTTCCTTTCTATTTCCAGATGTCACACCAAGTACCTTTCTAGCTGTCTCCCTTATCACTTCTGCAGTAGTTGCCAAATCATCCAGCAGCTCTTGACCATTTCTTAGCCCCTGTCTGTCCTCTTCCCTGAACCTTACACTACCGTCTTCCTCCTTCAGTTTTACATCTTACAACCCACTTGTGGCGCATAGGCACTGATGACATTTATCATAAATACTTCTATAAACATATGAATTGAATAAAAATGTGTGAAAATCAAAACGCATTCTTGTAAAGTTCCACTAGATGGAGCCAAAACCACAAAATAATATTAGACTTCTCGTTTTCCAAAATAATTAATTCATTCAGTAATTTAAAGTCTCTAACTAACCTTTATTGAAAAACATGTTATAGGTTGCATATAAAAAGCAACATTTGGTCATTTGTTTTATATAGATGAAGCTATCCGGTCGTATTTTAGTCTACTGAGCTCGAATAAAACTTTTCTGAATATGATCATTAGATAGAATAGCTCTGGTACGGGGGCGTGGTTAGTGTGCCAAGAGGGCGGGGCAGTTTAGCCGCGATCTCTTAAAAACTCTGCATCGCCGCACCGTTAGCGTTTGTACATCCCGGTAACGGCAGTGTGTCCGACTACACAACAGGTGTGCGTGCGCGTGTGTGTTGGTGATGTCGAACGGGGAGCGCGTGGTTCTAGCGCTCGGTGGAGCGGGTACTGTGGGCTCCGGGCTGGTGAAGGGGCTTTTGGACAGAGGTAAGGAAAACGAGAACTTCAGGCAGGATTGATACCGCACTGTAATCACAGTGAAAAATTCTCCAAAAAATTAATAATCAAGAGTCAGCATTCAGATTTTCGTCATGAATATGGCTCTCAAGAATATAACACTGCAATAATACAATAACATTTTCTTTTTCCTCCTCTTTCTTTTCTTTCTTTCTTTTTCTTTCTTTCTTTCTTTCTTTCTTTCTTTCTTTCTTTCTTTCTTTCTTTCTTTCTTTCTTTCTTTCTTTCTTTCTTTCTTTCTTTCTTTCTTTCTTTCTTCCTTCCTTCCTTCCTTCCTTTCTTTCTTTCTTTCTTTCTTTCTTTCTTTCTTTCTTTCTTTCTTTCTTTCTTTCTTATTTTTTCTTTTATTTTCGTCTTCTTCTTCTAATAACAATTATAATAATAATAATATAATTATTGAAAGAATTAGAAGAGTGGATGTATGTTAGTGAATAATGTAGGATTTGCAGAACTTTATATGGACCATTGGAAGCTGAGAGAATGAGTGTATTTTCTTCACAGATTCCTAGGGATGCAAACAATAATTTGTTTAATAATTGTCAATACAGCATCTGATGTAGCTCATACACTCTCTGCTGCGTTGAAATGTATAAAAGTTGCATTACAAATGAAGTGTTTATTTCTAAAGGGTTTAAGGTTGCTGTGGTCTCCAGAGACAAGAATAAGCTAGAGAAGCTCAGAGACTTTGTTTCGCCCTCCACTAAAGGCAACCTGACGACTCTGGTAGGAGATGTTGGTAAGTCTTACCTCTTACGTGTCGTTCTTTGGGATGTCTTTGTGGGTCAGCAGGGGTGGGTTTGTTTAAAAGAATATTGCACCTTTTCCCTAGGTTCGGAGGAGGAAGCTGAAGAGGTCAAGCAAGCCCTCTTGAAGTCTGTGGGGAAGATTACAGATGTGGTGTCATCTCTGGGCTTCAGCTGGTGGCAAGGAGGGCCACCGCACACCCAACCTCTCAAAGAACTCCACTGGGTGAATAGACTCATGAAATCTTTTTTTAATAATGTCGAGTCAGTTAAGCAAATAGGCAAATGAATATCATATAGTCAGGCTTTGATTTAGAGTCTGTTTTAATAACTGCATGAACGCTAAACAACAATTGAGACATCCCTTCCTCTATACAGTCATTTGTATGTAAGTACTGGTTATTATTATTGGCACTTCACACATTACATACAGCGGTACCAGTTTAAAACCAGGGCTGTCAAAATTAATGATTTAATATCGCAAATTCATTTTAACTGCACAATTTTTTATTAACATACAATTAATGCAGCGCAAGTTTCTGTTTGACAATTTTATATATATATATATATATATATATATATATATATATATATATATATATATATATATATATATATAAGAGTTGAAATTAAAACCACACTTTTAATCACAAAATCCTTTCCTTACTGATATTGGAAAAAATCTCTACTGAAAAATTATTTTCAATTACTAAACATTTGTTTTACTGATGCTCCAAGTCTCAAATCAAGCACCAAAATCCTTTATTTGTGGATACTGCTGGAATATGCAAATTCCCAAAGGAATGAATAAAGTTTGTATGTATGTATGTATGAATGTATGAATGTATGTATGTATGTATGTATGTATGTATGTATGTATGTATCTATCTATCTATCTATCTATCTATCTATCTATCTATCTATCTATCTATCTATCTATCTATCTATCTATTTATTTTGTGTCCAATAGACATGAACAAGTTCTTTAAAAACCATCTATGACCTTTGAAACATGTCTAGTTTTCATGCTTTATAATGAGTATGGTTTAATAAGATAAAAATGTGTGATTAATCACGAGTTAACTCATGACAATCATGTGATTAATTGTGATTGAATATTTGAATCCATCGACAGCCCTAGTTACAGTTTTTCTCGAATCATCCTTAATCAGTAACCAGTAAGTGCATCCTCAAAACAACTGGTACAAACAGCACAAAACATTGAATTTCTTGCAAAAGCCTGTACTTTTCTCAAAATCCTAATTTCATCTCTCAAAAGTAAGTATTTATGCTAATGAACATGTCATTTCCCATCAAAATGAAAAGTCTCTTTGTCATTTTTCACAAACAAAATCATCCAACTAGTTAATTGTGTTGATCTGATGCTGTACACTCTCCTTCATTAGTGGCATTCAAGAGTCATTTGCTTAATTCATTAATTCGTTACATTAAAAAAAAAAAGGTAATAGAAATTTTAGATGACAGATGATGACAACTGGTTTATCCATTTTGCATTCAATGACTTATGCAATGAGCTGATGTTAAGATGTTTTGGGGGTTAAGACCGTTAAGGTAAAACCAGTATAATATATTTTGATCAACATTTACATAAACAACTGATAAGGTAGGACACAGCAGACACTTGTACACAATCGATTAAATAAATGTACTAAAGCATTCGCAATTTGATCAAAGCAACGAGAATTGTTTTTATGATGAGCACGTTACTAAATGATGTTCAGATTGAACAAGGATTCTTGAGAATTTCATTTCTGATCTGAGAAACGCTCCAAAGCAACTGAGAATAACTGTAAACACATCCCTGACTGACCCTGCCTCTGCTCTTTGGTCATCAGGTTATTGAGACACTTCTGTTCAGCACATTTGTATCATGGAAAACATTCTTTCCCCTGGTGAGAGATGATCCCAATTGCACCTACACATTTATTACAGGTGGGTCCTATTAATATGCATTCCAATCAAATAGTAATGGTAATGCAATGGAAATTACAGCTTTAACTATTTGTGCCTCCAATTATACTGGGAAAAATGTTGTGTCCTGCAGGGGGTGCTGGGGAAAAACTGCTAATGCCAGGCACAGGCTTTTTGACAGTGGGCTCAGCCGGCACTCTAGCATTCTGTCAGATTCTGCGAGAAGAGTACGCAGAGGTTCCCTGCAAACTTAATCAGGTCTGTCTGATAGTTATACAATTGCCTTCATAATCCTGAAATTTGCTTGATTTCTCAAACATTTCCAACTAAAATTCTGCTATTTCTCTGCTTGTAGGTGAAGATCAACACAGGTGTTGGTACCCCTGAGCGCATGGGGCCTGGGTACCTGAATCATGTGGAGTTAGGTGAGGCAGTGGCTACGCTGGTGGAAAGGAGGAATAAATCACACACAGTCTTCAACATAAATTGCCCTGCCGACCTTAAAACCGTCATCTGTAATGATAAGGGAGCTCTGTAGGGTCTATTCACTCTCGACTCCACTCACTATTTACTTTGCATGCAAATGAATACACAATGCTTAAGTAACGTCCAGCTTCTTCATTATACTTAGTTTAGACTAACACAACACAATAGAAATGCACGGCTTTAGCGGGGTGTAGCTGTGCACAAATATGTTTGGTTTGAAAATAGTAGCATGACTCAAGAGGCACACAAACAGATTCCTTTGTAATGTGAGAATGAAAGAGAAGAAATATTTTGGACTGTGCTCAAGCTTTATAGTTTAATCCAGGCTTCAGGTCGATGGGAGAGTGTTAGGACTGGAAGAGGGATGTGATCTCCCTAGCGTGACTCCCTGCTCTGCTAACAAATATTCTTCAGTCTACATCTGTTCTGCTTATGTGGTTCCAGTTATCCTACACCACACTGCCTGAAAATAAACAGAGCTGCGATGGTAGAATACCCAAGTGTTCAAACAAGGGAAATGTTATAGAAGGTAGATCTTTGTTTGTTTGTTAATGTTATGGTGTACTTTACATACACCCCTGGATATGTATTTGACATTTCACTAAATAAAACAAGCTCTAAAATCAAGAGTGGCCTGTGACCAGTAAAAACACAGATTTATTAGACCCGATTGATCACTTTTGTTTATCAGATTGTTTTATCACATTGTTTATTCAACTTGTTTATTTCAAAGGATGTACGAGGCATTTCAATGCAGGTTGAGAGAGTAGGAAATGGCTGAAACACATTAGCAGATGATCATGTAACGATTTTCTGCATCACCTGCTCAGGATAGCAAATACGTTTTTACGTATTAACTTAATCTCCATATCAACCGTTTGTTTATCATCAATACTGGGAACAGAAAGTGCCTGAATTCTGCAAACCTCCACGTGTTTAGTCTTGAAGGGGGTGAGTCACCTGCGCCTGACGAGGATACGAGGACGTGACCTCCACTTCACTCATCTGGTTAACATTAAAAATTGATTTTATTGCACTCCTTAAAAGGACTAGGAACTCAAATATTGGAACAGATTTCAAAACTAAACATCATCCCCCAAAACGCAACACTCGCCCTTCCATGAGACAATGTGGTCTCCGTGCCAGAAAAAGGCATGGCTGCTTTCCCTTCTGAAAATAATCTTTAGAGACAAAAATACATCACAGGCAACATATTGTTTGCTTCTATATTAGAAACATACTGCAGGTAATGTGTAATAAAGGATTATCCAGTTTTATATTCACCAGAATCATTGGAAATGAGTGGTGTCACTTGATCAACTGCTAGCATACTTGAGTGGTCTGTATTATTTCATTACAGACAGAAGGCCAGTGAGACAAGTCACGCTATGTACCTTACTTACGATTCCAAGGCGTACATTTCCAGAAAGTGGTGGTATTTCAGATTTGCAGACATTTCTTCTGCAAACTTGATAAACTAATTCTTCTGCATTGAAAACAGCACCAAGCACAAAGAAGTGCTAAGCCCATGATCTGATATATGACAATTAGAAATAGAAACATTTTCAACAATCTTAAACACAAAGCAAAACAGTCTGGGTCTGCACTGGTGGACAGTAGCGAAGTCAATGTAATTCGTTACAGTATTAGAGTTGTGTTTAATGCGTATCTGTACTGTATTCAAGTATTTCCGTTTACGAATACTTTTAACTTCACTACATTTCAAAGTCAAATATCTGACTTTCTACTCAACTAAATTACGCAAAATCACTCGTTTCTTTTTATAAATGAGTGGATAAAAACTGGTCAAGCACACAGCAAGCCACCAATCATGGTAGAGCACGTGCTGATTTAAACTGGTTTTGATTGCATGGCATCTTGCTGGGTGGTGACTACGTAGAAAACAAAGATTTTTTTTTTCTTTTTTTTACCACCCATTTGGATGGAGGGTCAGGATTCGGAGTGTGCACTCACCGCCCGGAAAAGTTCCCTCACTCATACACTCAGAAAGAAGGGGTGGGGGTTAGGTTGGGTGCTGTCACAGGGGTTAGGATTTAATGACGTGAATTTAATTGTGCAATAAATGCATTCTACATGAAATGGAGTTCTCAGAAATGTATCCAAATTTGTGAACTGCTCTGGGAATATGTTCTTACTCATCCAGTGACAATAGCTGAAGCAAAGAGGAGCTTTTCAAAACAGAAACTAATCAATGGGGAGAAGTTGGGTCATGGCATGGTTCACCTTCAGGGCTTAGAACATCTATTGCTGGTTAGAGGTATCTACTTAGAACAAACATACAGTTCCGCATCAGTTTAACAGCAAGCAGAACATTTTGAGAGGAATAAATGGAAGAAACTCCTGACTCGAACTTGCCACAACACCCCTTGTCTTATTTGCACAATTTTAGTTGAAAAGGTGGTTTCGGGCTCATGATCATTTTAATAGATATCAGTGTTTGACTCATTAATATCATTCTATTCATTAAGTCTTGTGATAAAAATGATAAGGAACATTATAGCCATATTGAATCATAGTACTTTGATACTTAAGTTCATTTAAAGGCAAATACTTTTATACAAGTTAAATGTTAAATGGAGCAAAGCACATGCTTTGTGTACTTCGTCCACCACTGGTTAAGTCCTAAAAACTCTTCTCTCACCATTTGATGACTCACCCACAATGACAAATGAAACATGGATGTATTGGAAACAAAAACCCTACAAATGCAATGCAGCTATAAAACACAGCTGCGCTGAGTTACAGCAGAGCTTCAGTTTGGCTAGTTAGTGATGGACATGAAATGGTAATGGTGGTATTAGCACGAATGCTCTGGAACCGGATCTGTTTAGACAGAGTGTACAAATGAAGAGAAGACGGCTACACAGACTAGAAGGCACCAGCAGTAGAGTTAAGGCAAGTCCGCCTCAGAAGTTCAGAGGTCATGATTCGAGAAAACTGTATAAACTACAACTGCTTAGACAACATGCAACATTAACACAAACCTTACTGGCTTTCTGCAGGTATCATATTCATATTAATAAAAACCTGAAAAAATAGTAAAAAATATAATTAATTTGTAATCACACGAGTTTCGTGGCCTACAGATGCATGCAACCTGTAATTATATTTCCACCAGAAATTGAAAGCAGCATAAATTCCTTTGGGCTTTTGTGCATTGCTAAAGAGAAATATTCTTCATTCTAGAAGTTATGTTTGTTCATGTAACAGAAAACAAGAACTGGGGAAAAATAGAGGACAATAAGCTGGACATCAGAGTTAACAATAGACAAGAAAGGGTATATGAGAAATTCCTGGGTGCACCGCCCTCTGATGTAAACTGGCATGTTTAATCCAGTCTTACCTGGCATGAAATATCTTGTAACATTCTAGAATTCTGCTTCTTAGTTATTCCTGGCACCCAAAGCTGAAAATCAAGACTTTTTCAATAAATCAAAGTTATACTTTTTTTCTGCCTTAGCCCAATTTGTACCCGTTACCTGTGAAGGACAACCCAGGGTAAAGGTCACTTCAGTTTTATTATTACAAAACCCATGGCATACTATACATTATGCATTCTTTTTCAACAAATTCACATTTAAAGATCATTAGCAATACAGCAAATATTCAATTGATTGCAGCCAGTGATCCACATACACAGAAGGAAAAAAAAAAAAAAAAAACTAGGACAAATACATTTATATTAGACAGATGTTACATAAGGTTAGATACATATTTACATTAGATATGGTACAGCAATGCCAGCATTTTATATTCATAAACTAAGACTTTTTTTTTTCCTTCTCAACATTCATTTTGCATAATTGAATGGAGCATAAAATACACTTAAGCATCAACAGTTCACATAAAAAAAAAAAAAAAATCTTTTGGTACAACTCTTTTTTATGTCGAAATGATTTTTGGTAAAGCAGTAAATATTTAAACACATTAGTTTAGTAAAATATTTGAAAGGAGCAAAAACAGTAAACAAGACCATATATAATTGTTTATACAAACAATATAATTCATGGTGGGTGGAAGAAAACGCAGTTATATACATGTATACTACTCTGTAGGAAACTTAATATTCAGTGAATGTTTAAATATGCAGTCCTTGTTATGTGCTTCTCAAAGTGCTGATCCAGGTCACTGTCACAATAAAAAAAAATGTAAATAAAGTGTCTGGCATATCTCTCATGCCACTATTTTCAAAATCAGGATGTAGATAGCTCGAAAAATCCCATTTATTATCCAACCTGCAAACATCATTCATCAAAGTATAACGTCAACAAAACAAGTTAGTTGGATATTTATCTGAAACATGCTCAATTCCATTAATTACAGTGTGCTAGAAATTACGTCCTTGTTTTTTCCTCATTAAAACAGCAGGTCAGTCCTTCGTCTTCAAGGTTTATAGTTATGATGATACAATGATAAAACTTAAATGGCACAACTTTTCTTACACAAAAAAAATTTAGTCATTGCAATCTCTTCACTCATGACTTTCTAGGAGTCTTTTTAAACAGCACAATTTTGCCATTTTTATACTTCGTGAGAAGACATGTACTAGACCCGGGTAAAAAAAAAAAAAAAAAAAAAAACAGCAAAACAAAAACAAATGGTTGTAGTTATTTTAGTCTTCTGTTCACTCACAGTAAAACAACTATATTATGAAGAAAACAAAACAGGACGCAGAGATAATTGAATTAGGCACGCTATTTGATTTAATTTTTTAAACGCCCAAAACAACTCCCTCATAACATCAACCTGATTCCATTTCACTAACCAAAGACCATTTGGGACCCAACTCTGCAACACAGCAGGATTCAGAGCTCTCACGCTTTTGAGGCTGCAAAGCTCCAGACTCGCTTTGTGTTACATCTTCTATGCTGGATGGATGACGGGTGTTTAATCTTGCAGCACTGATGATAGGAAAGACTGAGACGTTGCTGTCCTGGATTGAAGGACTAAAGAGAAACGTATGGAGTCTGTGAAAAACATCAGCCCCAGTCACAAAAAAAACAACAACTGACTTTTAAACAGTCTTTGTGCAATCACAGATTTTGTACTTACAAGCCTTAACCCCTAATGTATTAAAGTTTCTTTGTAAACAGTCCTTATGTGATAATGTTACCAATGTATACATAAAAAAAAAAATAGCAAGTTGTTGGCCAACACAGACTGTATCTGTAGATTTACTCAATGCTGACATTGTAGGCTAAACAGCACACATGAAAACGGTGTTCAGCTGAATTCACATTCCGCCAAATTTAGAATTCGATCATTCCGTACTAATTTTCAGATATACAAATATTAACAAACAAGACAGTTCAACAACAATGGATATTTTACAACGGGTGGTAAACACATTGTGTGCAACATTATATAAACAAACTGGACTACAAAGCATTGTTAGTCATGTTTTCTAGAAACTGCAAAAAGGCTTATATATTAAAATGTTTTTTAATACTGGTTTAACCGATACACTATTTATGCTGTTTGCATGGATGTACTATCTACTGACATGCAAGGGATTCTGTGGTTAAGTTCTACTGTTTCTCTCTTGCTGCTCGGAGGCTTTATTGTGAGTGGTGCTGGCACCCCTGCACCCTGTTTCATGGAAGTTCCACAACATAAAATCATAACTACAAACAGATAAATTATGATGCTCAAATGCACAAATTGCTGTGGTAGAGGATTAAAACCATTTCAGGACATGCGATTATAGGAAAATGATCAACGTCAGCGAGGTAACAACACCACACCACAAGACACAAACTGAATTGAATGTGCACAGTGCACATAGCATGAGCATCTCCTTTACGTGTTTCTAGTGACATAATAGGGCATGTTTGAGTTGCATGAATGGGCTATAAAGTGAGAATCCGCAAACCACCAACTTGCCCGGCCCTTTTCTTGACACAAAAGCACAGATAACTCTACAAAAATAACTTATTTTATATTGCAACGTTAAGTTGTACTTTTGGGTTTAATAACGTGCAGGTGCACGCTATCCGCACCTACAGTGACTCATTGTATGGCATATTTAATGGATGAGTTGTGCAGTGTCTTACCTGAGTCAGGTAGGTTTTGCAGCCAGATCCAAAGCTCCAGTCAAGTGCAGTGACTCCACATACGACAGGGCACTCTGCAGTGACGTTAGGCAGTAGCCCTCCTCGCCAATCAGATACCTAAGGAAAGAATTCAAAATCCGTTTAAACTGATCCAAAAGATCCTTATGTGATAATGTTACCAATCCCCCCACACAACCACATTAGCCTAAAATACTACAAACTAATGTAAAACATTCCCTAGAGAATCACTTCCCTAATACTGCATGCGTGTACAGGTGGTCCAGAGAAGATAAACGCAGTCATTTAAAATAAGACTAATAGTCACCTCTGGGTGACCAAGAACAAAATGTCTATCTAAAATTACATTTTAATTAACAAAAGCGCTGTAATCTGAATCAATAGTGAAAGAATAATTAAAAGGAGGTACATGTGGCCTTTTCTAGAATTCAGCACAATAACTTCCAACTGCTCCAATTCAGATCTTTCCAAACCACTTAGTTACACAAACAGTGAGAGGAATTTTATTTGTATTTTATAGAAAGTTTAAAAAAAAAAAAAAAAAAAAAAAAAAAAAGAAAAAGGCAAACCAGAGTGTAATGGAAATTCCCATATCACTGCCAACCTAACCAGGCTGTAAAAAAGGGTGGCTTTTACAGAGATAAACAGAGCTCTTGACTGTGGTCTCAGCAGGCACGCAAGCGCATTCTAGCACCCAAGAGTGGGGCAGTCCTCGAGACATAATATAGAATTGAATCCTTTACAATAAATTTACAACAATTTACAAGCAGCAGCACCAAGTGGAAATTCCAATACCCATTTGAACTGGTGACACATAGCAGAAGTTTTATGCTTTCTCTCCACTAATTTGCTGTTGTTAAAAGCACTTTCAGTGGCTATAGAAACCATCAATATTATTACAGAGCAATGCAGTATGAGAGCTCCATCACAGACAGGGACCTCATGCAGCGAGATTAAATGTCATTACTAAAGGTCGACCAATATTGGATTTTACAGATACCGATAATTATGTTAGATTGTACTTGCTGATAACTGATTAATCAGACATTTTTTAAAGTAGACAGTGGATAAAACTTTTTTTTAAATAATAATAAAAAAATCCATCTACATAGTACTGCACTTTATTACAAAAATAAACAGTACTGATTTATAAAAATTAAATAAATTAGTACATTATATCAATAATAAAATATAGCTGCAAGCAGCGATGGCGGGCCCTCGCATGTTTGTGTATCGCTATACGGTGCCCCCCAGAAAGCAATGCACGGTGGGCAAGTGCATCAAGTGGGTAAATATCAGTGGACTATTTTATGTTGTTACTGACCCATTTGGGGACTGTAGGTAAAAGAAACCCCACATTTTAGACAAACGGGGGCGCTAGTGAGCCACTTAAGAGACACACCATTGTTCGACCTTTTTGTCCACACTTGAGATGTATGTGACTTGTCAAATGTGATGTATGTGTCAAATTTCAAGGTAATCTAAGCATGCCAAAAGCCTTAAATATGCCTGACATAAAAGTAAAGTTTGACGCGTTGCCATGGGAACAGCGTTCGAGGTATATCAAAAATTCCTTCGCAATTTATTATCTACAATGTCTCAGCATCATGTTGACCACGTTTGGTGTCAATCGCATAAATATCCTGGGAGGAGTATTTAAAAGTTCACCACATGCAACTGTCAAAAAATCCACCTTTTGTGACTGACACACTTCCTGGCGCCTGTTGGTGTCGCTATGTCCGAGATTCACAATAGGCACATCGATGCGAACGGAATCCTTGGCAGAACATATACACAGCGTGTCATCTGAATAAGACATTTTTTTGCTTTAGATATTAAACACTTCCTGTTCTCCGAATTCGCCATAAATTTGTCGCCTCGCCATGGCAGCACCGTTCGAGATATCAAAAATCCCTTCGCAATTTAGCAAGTCCAATGTCTCGGCATCATGTTCGCCACGTTTGATGTCAATCGCATGAATTCCCTAGGAGGAGTATTTAAAAGTTCACTGCATGCACTTATAAAACAAACCAAAATGGCTGACTTCCTGTTGGGCGTAGCTCATAGTTTAGAGGGCGAACGTTGTTTGGCTCGATGAGATCTATATGCGTACCAACTTTCGTACATGTGCGAACATAATTGCCCGATCTGTGCACAAATGTTTGGTTTTGAATTTCAGGGGGCGCTACAGAGCCCCCCTGCCACGCCTTAATACCGGCCTTTGTCCGGCCCTAGTGACAAAGGACTCTGACGTGTGTGCCAAATTTCAAGAGTTTTCGAGTATGTTAAGGGACCTCTAATGACCAATGTGTGTAAAAAATAAAAAATAAATAAATAAATAAATAAATTCTAAGGAAACCAATAGGGCTTCGCACCTCTGGTGCAGGCCATTCTGGCCTGCTCCTCGGTGCTCGGGCCCTAATAATAATAAATAAATAAATAAATAAATAAATAAATAAATTCTAAGGAAAACAATAGGGCTTCGCACCTCTGGTGCAGGCCATTCTGGCCTGCTCCTTGGTGCTCGGGCCCTAATTATATATAACAGTGCTCTCCGTGCAGTGCGCAGTTTTGTAAAACAAACAGCAATTGGCATCAGTGATTAACCTCTAGAGGCAGCTCTTGTAATGACAGCGGACCTTCTCAGCATGGTATCGGTATGTTTTTTTTGCCGATAGTTACAGCAATCAACTATCGACTCAAAACGTAATCGCTGAAATATGATTGGATAGAAACTAACCGAAACATACACTACTGGAAGCAGCAAAAAAGAGAAAAGCTATGAAAGGAAGAGAATAAGACTATTGGAAATAATTTAATACATATATATGGAAAAAGGTTTAGGCCAGCAGAGAAGGCCTTGCTGGTCCTGATAGCCTGCCACTGCAAGCCATACAACACACTGCAGACTTGAGAAGAATAAGTGGGTTCTGAATTTCAGGGACTCACCCCTCGTGGATGAATTCTTCCAGCGCAGCACATTCAGAGACTAGCTGAGGCAGTTCAGAGCGCAAAGCCACATAAGACAAAATGGGCAGCAAATCATCTGCTCCACTGTAAGAAAGAAAAGGGAAAGGAGATAAAAGTATGATCATTCTTTCTAATGAACAGTAATACTTCGAACATTCTCATGTCTTCTCATGTCTAGAGGCTCTTGTTTGGTATTTCAGATGGTGCACTCATGCAAAGTGCAAATCCTTCAAAGTCACCACTTGGCAAAACCCACAAGTATTCACACGCGCTTTGGATTGAGGCGTGCTTGCGTGAGAAAGTACCTGGGTGTCCTCTTTCTTGCTGGCCCAAAGGACACCGGATATCTTTCAGCTAAGCAATTGAGCAGTGGACATAGCAACAAGCTTTACATAGTGAAGCCATGCCAAAATATCTAATTCCAGGTGTATAGAATTAATACTTATATCTAGTAAAGTCGAGTTTCAGGTCTTGCCTGAATGACTGAATGTGATCAGAATTTGGATTGTTTTTCTTGGATCATGTAGTAATAATTAAACTTCATAGATCATGAGGGTTTTGCCAAAATACATAAGGTTACATAGACGTGTCAATCCTATAGACATGCAAAATGAGGAAAAGGTTCACTGCAAGGTCCTCAGGTGAGTGAGTAAAAAAAAATAAAAATAAAAAAAAAAAATATATGGAGGGTGTGGGGTGTTAAGCAGAAGGGGAAAAAAACCCAGATTACCTCAAACAGTGCACCATGAGATCCACTCTTAATTTAAAAGGCAGTAAATGAATGGGGACAAGTGTGCAAAAAATACAAAATAAACTGATCAAGTGAAGGGAAAAAAAAAGTGTAAAAAGTGTGTAAAAGTGTCTTAGACTATGTAATAAAGAGACAAAAAGAAATCAGACAATGCAAGAGAATGAAAAAGGGTTAGAATACTTTAATTGTTCCTGTGCAGACATGCATGAGCAAATTCACAAGCCCTAACCGCCAGGCACAAACTAAAAAAAAAAAAGGGCAGCAAGCGTACCAATCTCTACTGCCACTTTAAAATCATAGATATATTTATATAACTTTGATACCAAGCACAAAAAGTTCCCTCGAGCAATTGCAATAAATTTAACCCATACTCATTATAGGCCGAAGCCACACACAGCTCTGGTAATAGAACATTTTAACACGGTACTAAATAAAACTCAAACAGGACACAAACACGCACATTTCCTATCCAATAAATCCAAATTAGCCAGTAGATTCTGGAAATCTGAAAAGCACAACGTTGAGCTAAACAGACATGATGCACAGTCATTCAGCTTCATTCAGATTATTTAACATGATGCCTGTATGAGCTCACATGTATTGCCTTGATTACAAATGTATTTAATGAAAACTAAAATAAAACCTCCCAACACCACAGCTGAGCAGTCTGTTATCTGCTTAGATTTAATGGACAAATACAACTCTATCTTGCATGCACAGGCCAACCAGCCCAACATATTACAGTTACAGGGGGAATAAATTAAAAAGGGATAAAAAGTTGATGAAAGCTTAAGCCACTGGAAAAAAAAACAACCTAATTACTTCATTTTACTTTCCAATCTTTAAACATCAAACATTTATTTCAGATATTATTAATATTTCAGATATTATTTTTTGTTATTTAGAGCAAGTCATCTTTCAGCTGCTTCCATTAGGGGTCACCACAGCGGATCGTCCATCTCCATACCCCCCTGATCCCTACATCTGACTCTTTCAAACCAACTACCCGCATGTCTTCCCTCACCACATCCATAAACCTCCTCTTTGGCCTTCCTCTTTTCCTCCTGCCTAGTGACTCAATCCTCAGCCTTCTTCATATATACCCCATGTCCTTCTTCTGCACATGAAGCAACCATCTCAGTCGAGCCTCTCTCACATTGTCTCCCAAACGTCCTACATGTACAGCCCCTCTAATAAACTCGTTTCTAATCCTGTCCATCCTCGTCACTCCCAATGAAAATCTCAGCACCTTAAACTCTGACTACTATTTAGAGTAAACAAGGACACCCATTCTTTGCCTGTACTAGTGAAAATATGTAATTTTGTTTGAGAAATGTCAAATTAAATTCTCTTTAATATCTTATATAATACAGTTCTTCCCTATCTACATTTGATGTCCCCTCTTATTTCCAGGCAGCTAACTGACTAATCCTCCAACAGCATTCTGTCACTTTCCTGTGACACCATGTCGAGGCCTGTATTTGTCCCTGAAAGAACGACCCACTTAACACGCTAACCATTTCAGAGCATCCCACTGAGAGCCTAGGGCTGAGACAGCCCCCCTGCTATGCTTTGACCAGTGTGGGGTCTGATGAAATCTGACAGACTGCTAAAGGGACATGCAGGAGGTCGCCTACTTAACTCAAAAACATCCACATCAACTTCCTCATGTCTCTCCCAAACTTTTGTTCAATGCTAGGCAGAAGAATGAAGGCAAGTAGACAGCAAGCTGAGCATTCACTAGTGCACAAGCCAAACTTGGCCTACTTACATGGCTGCCGTTTTAGGTGATGGATCGTTTTCTTGAAGGAGACGGTAATGCTCAGCACAGGCACAAATGAGCCGTAAGGTTCTCACTGAAGTGTAAAACAATAACAAAATGTTTTAGCCAAATTCAGTGCTTGCTCGATATTTTCCATGAAATCAAATCTAATTATTCCCCCAATATAAAAAATGTATTAATGATGGCCATTATATGAGCTAATTAATTACTTACTAACTACCACATGTTATTATGCCAGGGGATCTCACCTATGCATTCTAGCTTCTTCTGAGGACAACAGTCTTTACAGAGGAGCTGAAGTTCCTGCACTGCAGACTCGTATGGGTAGGAACCATGCAGTACAGCAGGATCTTTGGGAAACAGTTTGTCTGCTACACCAATATCACCAGGTGAAATATTACGGTACAGGAGAACACTGCTCTCAAAAGCCTGCTCGCGATCTTGATTCACCTTCCTAAAGCATAGTTAGAAAATAAACAGTTTTGTACGGAAAAAAAAGCTCAAGGATATACAGGACGACTGCCTTTAGGAGGACAGCTTTAAACTAGTTACAGAGGGCAACAGTATCTGCTATTGATCTGATTTTTATATTTCCAGAAATGCAGATCTATTTGAAAGTCAGATGTTCAGGGCATTTTAATAGTGTCTTTGGCAATAAAAATTAATTGCGTTCCCTGCTCTAACACATTAACTAAAAAACAGGCTATTAATAAATGATTAGTTTAGACAGACACATAGAAATGACACATTGAATAACTTCATTTGTTTTTAGCTTAAGAGCACCCTCTATTGTTAAGACTGAGCAAACACTGGCACTGAAATGAATTTGTAGAGATTGAGTTCAGTTTTATAGTTGAGTCAGTCAACGGTGGTACACTCTTTCAATCGGTATTTGCAAAAAATATCTAGGCATTTTTTTTGGTTCTTTCAACATAGCAGGGTGCAGCTCTTTTCTGATAATGAAAACATTTCAAGACCAGACAGGTTCACTTAAAGAACTTAAACAAACCTGCCATACTAAAATTATTCCACCTGACTCCTGGATTACACCCAAATCCCAGCATTTTTACTGCTATAACTCACCTGACTCAAACACTTTACAAGTGAGCTGCCAATTGCTTGTAAAATGCTGGCTAAACCCATGCATACGTAATGTGCTAGGCAAGCTGCTCAATATTTATTTTGTATGTATTTAATCATTACAGACTGCTAACCAATTTCACTTATTCCATGTTCTTCATTTTGATTTATTTAGCATTGGGTTATACAGAATCGTGTTAATGGACTGCCTACCAGTATTTCTATATTAAACACCCAGTTGTAGTGCCACTCTACATGCAAAACACAAGTTGATCTCTAATCAAAACTGTAACTAATTAATATTTACTAAATCAAAATCAACATACTATAAAACTTGGAATACCTAAAAAGTGCCAGTAGAGGGCCCCATATTGGGGTGAAGAAGACCTCCTCTATGCATGCTACACATTGGTCTTTGGAGCTTGCAGTGTTGAGACATTCAAAAGAAAGTAGACACAGAGACAGCAGCCGATCTAAAGAGGGGAGACAAAAGCATTCATTTAGACAATCATTAAACACAATCACAATTATTGTAAAATTATATTTTTCTTATGTTCTTTCTTTAAACATCCACATCCCTTCACTTTTTCCACATTTTCCACAACAATACCCCATAAAGACATCGTGAAAGAAGTTTGTTTGAAATCTAAGCCAATTTATTAAATACAAAAACCAAACAAACCAAAAAAAAAAAAAAAAACCTGAAATAAATAAAAATCACATGTACACAAGTATTCCGCTCCGGTGCATCCTGCAGCCACTGATCATCCTTGAGATGTTTCTAAACTTGATTGGAGTCTACCTGTGGTAAATTCAGTTCATTGGACATGATCTGGAAAAGTACACACCTGTCTATATAAAAGGTCCCACAGAGAATAGTTGCATGTCAGAGCACAAACCAAGCCATGGAGTCCAAGGAAATGTCTGTAGACCTCAGAGACAGGATTGTATCGAGGCACAGATCTGGGGAAAGGTACAGAAAGATTTCTGCAGCATTGAAGACCCCAATGAGCACAGTGGCCTTAATCATCCGTAAATGAAAGAGGTTTGGACCCACCAGGACTCTTCCTAGAGCAGGCCGCCCGGCCAAACTGAGCGATCAGGGGAGAAGGGTCTTAGTCAGGGAGGTGACCAAGAACCCGAAGGTCACTCTGAAAGAGCTCCAGCGTTTCTCTGTGGAGAGGAGAACCTTCCAGAAGAACAACCATCTCTGCAGCACTACACCAATCAAGCTTGTATGGTAGAGAGGCCAGACAGAAGCCACTCCTCAGTAAAAAAGACATCAGCTCAACTGCAGTTTGCCAAAAAGCATCTGACAGAACCTTAGACCATCAGAAACAAAATATGTCGAACATTCTTTGGCCTGAACGCCAAGTATCAGGCCAAACCAGGCACCGCTCACCAGGCCAAAACAATGGTGGGGGCAGCATCATGCTGTGGGGATGTTTTTCAGCAGCAGGAACTGGGAGACTAGTCATGATCGAGGGAAAGATGAATGCAGCAATGCACAGAGACATTCTTGATGAAAACCTGCTTTAGAGCGCTCTGGACCTCAGGCTGGGGCAACGCTTCATCTTCCAAAAGGACAACGATCCTAAGTACACAACCAAGATAACAACAGAGTGACTACGGAACAACTCTTTTAATGTCCTTGAGTGGCTCAGCCAGAGCCCAGACTTGAACACAATTAAACATCTCTGGAGTGATCTGAAAATAGCTGTGCACCGATGCTCTTCATACAACCTGATGGAGCTTGAGTGGTTCTGCCAAGAAGATTGAGAGAAACTGCCCCAAAAATAGGTGTGCCACACTTGTAAGATCATATTTAAAGACTTTAATTTTAAAAGGCTGTAATTTGTGCCAAGGGTACTTCAACACAATATTGAGCAAAGGCTGTGATGAATATTTTTTCGCTTTTTAATTTGAATACATTTGCAAAAATTTCACACACTTCTTTCATGTCATCATAATGGAGTATTGTTTGTACAATTTTGAGAAAAATAATGAGTTGAATCCACTTTCGAATAAGGGTGTAACATAAAAATGTGGAAAAAGTGAAGTGCTTGAATACTTTCCGAAGGCACTGTAAGCATGCTTGCCTACCAATGGCATTGTGGATGTCTTTGACTGTAGCTTTCAGGTGTTCTTTTAAAGCTCGCTCCTCCAGGTCTTGAAGGTGAGCTTCCATGTCACTATGGGTCATGTCAAAGGTCATATCAGAGAGTGTGTCACCTGTACAAGCTGAAGCCCAGTCCAGCTGGGCCATATACTGCTCAAGATCCTCAAAAGAGTTCTCTCGATCTGGAGGAACTGGGGTCGGGAGCACTTCTGAATCTATTTTTGAGGCTGCATTGTTAGCGTTTAGGTCAGGGAGTGGTGAGAGTGAGATGGAAGCATCTGATAGGCTGTGGCTTAGGCTAGGCTTGAGCTGACACGGTGGACTTTGAGGGAGCAGCAGGCTCTGTGCACTGTGTGAAGGCTTTAATGGAACAGCGTGGCCAGGTGTTGGACTTGGAGGAACAGTATGGCTTATTATGGGGTACAGCCTGTTATAAACTTCATACTGGAGCTTCTTTAATAACTTCACAACAGGATGCTCTGGACAGCTTAAATATAAAAAAAAGATTTTTATTAAAAGCAACATGGTAACAAGATAAATACATTATCTTAAAATCCTTATTTACCAACCATGTCTTTTTGAGTTCATACCTAAGAAGATAGGTGACTAGGCCTGAAACCAAAGTTGAATCATTTGGATTCTTCTTCAAGCTAGCTTTCCATACCTTAGGCCAATCCTAAAGAACCAAACATAATTTAAAAGAAAATATGTTTCAAAGGTTACCTGCTTTATGTAAATTATAACAAACATCCAGTGAACTGCACATTTAAGTGTCATTCACAAAAACACTTACATGATCTTGCTCATATTCTAATATATTTGCATATAGAACTCGTTGCTCCTGCTCCTCAGGTGTCAGAATCACAGATGAAGAAAATTTCCTGTAGGAAAAAACACAAATCTGCATCCTGTATACATAAAGATGGAAGTCATCGTAACAGTTTTTATAACAATAAGAGCAACATGCAGGAAAAGTCAGCTGGCATCGTGTAAGAAATAAGGGTGTAATTTGTTACAAGGAAGCATCAAATAAAGACATTTTACCTTTGCAAATGCCTGGAATTTTTTTTTATAAATATATATATTTTTTTCAAATTTTAACAAAAAAGTTTCACCTGTTTGCTTGCTCTTGCAGCCTGAGTCTTCTCTCTTCCATTTTCCTTTGGAGCTTTAGTTATTGAGGAAAACTTCAAAACGCAAGTCCTTAGTGAGTCCTCTAAAATTGTCAAATAATTTATATGCATTCCAGGCATTTTCATTCTTCATTTTTTCTGTCCTCATAATCCAAAGCTTGATTATGCAATTTTTATCTGCAATAATTCAGGAAAATCTGACTTGAAAACATAACAGTGCTCTTTTTTCCCCCCTTTTTCCAAAATTGATGCTGATGTCTTCTTTGCAACAAATCAATATGGATCGCTTTTCTTTCAGTCAACAAGTTTGACCTACTGCACACATCAAATGTCAAACATATGACCAATATATACTTTTGGGGGCGTTGTCCATAGTTAGCACTATTATGAATCACAGGATTTCCTGATATATATATATATATATATATATATAAAAAGAATATATATATATATATATATATATATATATAAAATAAAACAATCGCATTCACATATTAATGTCTATAGCAACGTTGGTCTCAGATCATCTCATAAAATGTAGGTACATTTAGATCTGGTTGCAGTTTGACATCTTATAAATAAAGGATACAGCATCTTGTCTGGCTCTGGCTATAATCAGGTTCTCCATCATTTGCCTCTGAAGAGACAGTGTCTTATATTGGGGGGGGGGAAACAAACATTAAAGGTAGCTTATTTTCGCAGCACACAAATATCAGGTAATAAAAGAAGTCTAAAGTTTAATCAATTTAAAAAAAAATAATAAAAAAAAATAAATAAATAAAATTTACTGGAGGATTTCAATTAGCAGATTGGTGTTAAGATGTGGACCCAGCAGTGTACTTCAACCAATCAAAGTAAGCATAAAAAAAAAAATACAATAAAATCATGGTTCAATGACTAGTTTGTAAACATGAACGACTGATTTCTCAGCAGATCCTCTCCTCAAATGTAATTCTTAAAATGTATTTTCCCTCGATGGTCACAGTAAAGAAGTGTCAACACTGATTTCTTAAAAAAAATGTAAATAAATAAACGCACAGAGAAATATGAATTTATTGACCCGTTTAAGTTCAAATCAAGTTCGATGGCACTAGTCAAATTACCTAATGTGTAGCACATCTAACAATAAAACAAACCAAGGAGACAGTGGTTTTATTTACACTAATGGTTAAGCAGTAAATGTGCCTGTTGGCATTCAGGAGCAATACATTTTAGTGAAATTTGGATGAATAATAAATAAATAAATCTGATTTTGTTTATTGAACTAAAAAGGCAGCTTTTGGCTTGCACTTGTTTATGAGGACTCAGCACTGTCCCCATTTCTAGAACTATTTTGTATTTACAAGCATTGATAATTAAGATGCAGGCATCTATATCTATCTATCTATCTATCTATCTATCTATCTATGCAGAAATTCAATTTAAAAACTACAGGCTGTAAATCTAGAGTGGGGATGTGAAAGCAGTGTCCATGTTTGCAGGAGGTGAGCTTAAACAAAGCCTACACTAATACCTTTTTGAGAAGCGACAGAAAATCCTTAAGAATAAATACATTTAATGTTTTACTTTTTAAAATACTGAACTCAGAAAAGTTCACTTGCACACGTCTATGTTAACCATGCTAAGGTGAAGAGGTCAAATGGTTACTAATTAACTTAAAAAACTAAACAAAAAAACACCTACTTTTTCGGCTATTTAACAAAAACAGGTCGGAGATTTAATTGAAACCAATTCTAATGTAAAAAAAAATAAGTATTTGAGAGATAATACCTTTAGAAACGTTCTGAATTTACTCCAGTAGGTAGGAACCCCCATCAGAGCTTGACCACGTTGTCGAAACATTTCCAGGTGTGTTTAATTAAAACGTCGTTTTCAGACTTGTATTTTTTAATAGATTACGATCAACTATAGTGGTAACATTAAAACTAAAGTGGTGCAAAAACTAAAAAATAATCATCAGTCTAGCTGGATTCCCTGAGCGGTATGACACTCTCTTCCCCTTCTCACACACACACACACACACACACACACGGTATGTTGATCTGCCCGCTGAGTGAATCAACGTCTTAATCGATGCTAAAGCAAAAGTGTCACCTGAGAGGAGACCCGCGCGCTCATTAGCATAAAAACACACTCATTATTCTACAGTCGGTGCTGCACTAAAACTCAACACACTGCACTGAAACACTCATTCATCCTTCTCATTAACTAACTCCCAAACAAACGAAGGAAAAAGTGTTGGTGGGAGTGGAGGACTCGTAAAATTACACCCGACTCTAATTACACGCCGGAAAGACACGCTTTAATTTAGCTTACACCGACACCCCACCTGCAGCGTGCACACCAAACAATGTCCTCATGACGCCGGAAACCATACCGAGCTGTTCTGCTTTTTAATCGCCAAATTATCTCCGAGCCAATCACAACACAGTGAACAGCCCTAAAGCCAATCACAACACCGCAACACGAGTCAATCAAAACACAGCAAACAACCCCAAGAGGCAATCCCAACACAATGCACAACTCCAAGAGCCAATCCCAACACAATGCACAACTCCAAGAGGCAATCCCAACAAAATGCACAACTCCAAGAGGCAATCCCAACACAATGCACAACTCCAAGAGGCAATCCCAACACAATGCACAACTCCAAGAGGCAATCCCAACACAATGCACAACCCCAAGAGGCAATCCCAACACAATGCACAACTCAAGAGGCAATCCCAACACAATGCACAACTCAAGAGGCAATCCCAACACAATGCACAACCCCAAGAGCCAATCCCAACACAATGCACAACTCCAAGAGGCAATCCCAACACAATGCACAACTCCAAGAGGCAATCCCAACACAATGCACAACTCCAAGAGGCAATCCCAACACAATGCACAACTCAAGAGGCAATCCCAACACAATGCACAACTCCAAGAGGCAATCCCAACACAATGCACAACTCCAAGAGCCAATCCCAACACAATGCACAACTCCAAGAGCCAATCACAACACAATGCACAACTCCAAGAGCCGATCACAACACAACAAATACATACTATTATAAATCTAAAGTTTAGCTACTGTTTTTCTTTTTCTTTCTGAGAAGTCCTCAGAACTGATGCTGCACACAGTTAAAGGTGCTAATCTAATCTAATCTAATTTAATCTAATCTAAAAGCCTTAGTTGTAATGGGCAATATGACTGAGGGGAGTGTTTTTGCTGCTAGCAATCACACATGAATTTGAAAAGGGAGAGATGAAAATATCATTAAATGCATGTAGTGAGGGTGGAGGGCTGCAGACATTTTGTTTTAGCCACACTCCAAGATCTAGTGAAAAACCATTTCAGGCAAGTGAAGACTAAGTTCCTTTTTACATTCAAGATTTTGGAATGGGCACATATTTGTGTGATAGTCAGCTGTCTGCTTACTATATATGAGTGAAGTAATAAATATAACAGTTACATAAGGTTGGACTGTAAGCTCCTGTAACAAATCAAAACAAAACCCCACTGACCTCCTGGCAATGCTTCACAGACCCCACTCTGAGAACCTATACATATGTATAAACTGAATAGTTTCATTCAGCCAAAGACTAAAAACCATAGTCAGAGTAAAACCAAAAAAACAAATCTGTAGTGATGTATATATAAAGTATCCTTTTTAAAACTCAAACCTACCTTGGAATATATCAAATGTATTACCACATATAGTTCTCAGCATTATCTGAATTTATTCAAATTAGTGCATATTATTTGTACATATGCAATATGTACAATTTTCACATATAAAATGTGAAGTCCTATATGACAAAGCAATTCAAATTAGTATTAGTAGAACAGGCCATGTTAAAAGCAGCGATGAATTTTGACATATTTGAAATAGATTATAAATATAGCAGAAGTTAGACAAAGGCAGTTAAGTGTACTTTACTTCTGGGCATGCAATTGATGGCGAGAAAACAAAGAGGATTGTTAAAATGCTCAGACATCTCCATGTGAGTAAAAAAAAAAATAAATAAAAAATTAATAAAGGAGACTGAAAAGACAATTGCTTGAGAAGAGGTATTTACCAGTGATGTTTTCTGTGTGGCCTGACCGGGGGCAAGCCGTGCCAGACGTGCCTCATAATTAGCTTTTAGTTTCTGGTTTAGACATGAAGCCTCCTCAATAGGTGTTAATTCCCTGTAACACAAATCAGGTTGTGAGATCAAAAACTCGGTTCTAAATAAAAATGAGTATCCTGGACTTCAGAACGTTTTTATTTATTTTTCTAAAATTGTGGGAAAAAGAGAGAGGAACACGTTTTCTCTCGTGCACATGTTTCTTCCCCTTATTTTTACAATAATGAGGATATACTTATTCATTTTTTTAAGCTTCTAATTTATTCCAGGCAGCATCATGGTGGAGCCATGGTCTATCCCAGGAACACCTGACACAAGGCATGTCTGAATAGCAAGCCAGGACACCATGCAGACTCCATATTCATACCCAGGATGTTTTGGAAATGGTAGGGAACCGAAGAACCCAGAGAACACTTACAACTCCATACAAACAAAAACTTGAACTCACGATCAAAACAGAGACTTATTTTCAAACTTATCACAGAAAACCAATTTCTCTATTACACTATTTCACAAGTTTCCCCTTTTTTAGAAATTGCTGATGCCAGTTGGAAAAAGTATAGACAGATCTTGATGACATTTAGAAATATATCAAACTGCACTTTCTTCACATACATTCTGCATGGATTTGTTCTCTATCACAAACTTGATAGCCATGACAAATCAATTTCTCAGCTCAATAAACAGGGTAAATATCCCCAGGACAGATCTGTGGTGTGATATAGACCATAAAATAAAAATAGAAAAACAAAAAATATTGGAAGGGCTTACAAGTCATAGTGGGACATGTCCATATCATAGTTTTTAGAGATACACATTTCGACTTACTTCCTTCAAGGGCTGTGCACATAAAGTACATTAACATACAGCATACACTTAAATGCATAGAGAATGTGCAACAGATGGGCGTTTGGACGGTGTTTGGAAAGATTACAAAGGTATTAAAAAAAACTTTGAAACAATACAAATCTGAAAAAACAACATTCAGAAAGAGGTAAACATTTGATAAAAAAAAAAAATGATGACGTTTGTATTTAAAATAATATTTTTTTTTAAATAAAAATATAATAATATTCACCATATCCTGGAAAAGCATACATGACATAATTTATGTTACATTGTCCTGGCCTGATGTACAGTATATACATAATGGTAGAAAATAAAATGTGTTGTTTTTTTTTTTTAAGGAATGATAAACAATCAAACACACATAATAGCATGATGTGCTGGCAAATTTTAAAATACTTTGACAATATCCAGTGATGACAATATTATCTTAGAGATGATGCAGGTGGCATCCTGTTATTGCATTTCTTGTCATTGCTTTTCGGAGATATCATGCTGTTCTTTGCCACAAACTTAGAGGACCTATTTTTACTTTCATAATTCCGCTGCCTATGTAATGCAAACATGACCTCATTCAGTTCAAGACTATTGCATGCCGAATGCAGTACGTGATAGAAATAAAAAACGAAAGTAAAACTTCTATGTAAAACAACAAACAAAAAGCAGCAGTGACCACGACCTGTCTAAATCATATACTTAGTTATTCATTAATACGATGTACATATTATTATTATCTAGCTGTAAGAGTACAAGCTCTAAGTCTATACCTCTGAATTAACAGCTCAAGTGTATTTATGACAACATTTAAAAGTTAAAATAACCATGAGCAGTGAACAGTAACTCCAGCCTGTGCAAAGATCTAGATAGATTACACACTATGATTATAAACTCATTCTGCACTGAACACATCTGCTTTACATAAACAGGCTCCACATATCTGAATTTTAAAGAACAAATGTGCCCCTGTACTGACCCTTAAGAATAAATGCGGGATCAATATTTCTTGCAAAGCAAGATAAGGCACAAATTTTAGATCAATATGTATTGGTTTTGTTTAACCTTATAATTCGTGACAAGATGAACGTTTCTAGATCATTTCTGTACGTGCATGTAGCACTTGTGAGCTGAATAAATATTTTGGGTAATTAGAGAGTTTGAATTTTTTACTTGTGATTTGATTTCTTTATTTTTTTACTGCAGTTTTATGTGCTTGTGTTTGTTTATGTTATTTGGCGTTTTATATAATCTGCAAAACATGGTAACATTTTAAAGTTGACGGTCAACAATCCAATTCAGGGACTCTGCACCGCAACGATTGTTCAGTGGAACTGTTATGAAGCAATGAGTGACTCACTTTTTGTTGTCTTGTGACTCCAGAACTTGTAGCCTCTGAAATTGTTCGGGGGGCAGGAAAGGACAGTCTTCCCCCTTATCTTCTGAGAGCACTTTGTGATGTCGAGAGTTCTGCTTGATCAGGCAGAATTTACTCGGCTCCATCACTACTTCATTCAATGTCTCTACATATATACATAAATAAATATATAAAATAGACACTTGAATTTCTGTTTTACAAAGTCTGGAGTATCTGGTGCAAAAACATACTGCTCACCTGATGTTTTGGTATTCGTTTGAGGGGTGATCTGTGCAAGTGAAGATGCCTGAATGGGGGTTGTAGAAGAATTAAAAACAGAGGTTTCATTTCTCTTTCCTATACTAGATTTTATTCTCTCTAAGCACTGCTCAGCCAACTTGACCATCTTCTCTACTTCCACTTCCTCCATTTCTCCCACAGCTGTCAAAGAATATAAAGAGAATGCAAAAAATATATGTAAGTATACACTTTCAATACACTGCCAACTGGTAAGAGTTTGACAGAAATCTCTATAAAAACTCTTATTACTCCAAAATATATTGGAACGGTATTAATACATCACAATCAGGGATGACATCATTAAATGAATAGTGCCTCCAGATGAAATCTCTCCAAACCCACAAGTGGTTAAGATAAGGTTCTCCCTTCCTGAACATGAAACTGCTAACGACTGCTTGTCTGTCTGGTTGATAAACAGCTGTTGGTCTCTAAAAACTGCTGGAGCAAAGCATACAAGAACAAAGAAAGAAAAAACCAAACAAACAAAAAAAGAGACAGACCCTACTTCAATAGTGGCTAGAGCTGACAATAGTATTGATTTTGCTGCAGTAAACTAAAAATGAACCCATTCAAGCTTTTTCAGAAAACTCTCAGTTTCACCATCATAATCAACACTGAGTAATTTCTTTGATACCTACCAACCTATATAAACCTGCATATGATTAGGACGATGTAGACTTTATGATATAAAAGGACAACATGAAAATAATAACATTCGGCATAATCTTTTTAGCAACAAGTCACATCATCATACACTCTCGAGAGTCATGCAAACTCAAACATTGATCCAAAACAGTACAATTATCCCATCATTACACACTAGATATAACTAATTATGCTTACAAAATATATACATTTCATTTCCAAATCAAGTATTTGCATGATTTATAATCTAACCTGGAAATGTTTAAAGAAATATATATAAACAATTATAATATCTAACACCTTTCCTGTAAAATATATACAATGGTGCATATGTTTATAAAGTGCAAACATAACCAGACTAAAATCTATGCTGCAAAATCTTCTTCTTCTTCTCTCAGCTTCTCCCATTAGGGGTCGCCACAGCGGATCATCCATCTCCACAACCCTCTGTCCTCTACATCTGCCTCTTTCACACCAACTACCTGCATGTCTTCCCTCACCACATTCATAAACCTCCTCCTTGGCCTTCCTCTTTTCCTCCTTCCTGGTAGCTCCATCCTCAGCATTCTTCTACCGATATATCCCATGTGCCTCCTCTGTACATGTCCAAACCATCTCAATCTCACCTCCCTCACCTTGTCTCCAAAACGTCCTACATGCGCTGTCCCTCTAATAAACTCATTTCTAATCCTGTACATCGTCGTCACTCCCAACGAAAACCTCAACATCTTCAGCTCTGCTACCTCCAGCTCCACCTCCTGTCTTTTACTTAATGCCACTGTCTAAACCATGCATGCATGTCTAAACACAAAATAACAAAACATTATAGAAACAAAATTATGATAAATACATAACCACACAGTCAACATTACAGAATTCTTATTAGAGGGAGGAATTGTACCTGTATATCATGGATAATACGATATGGCACAATCCTAGCACGATTCATATAATACATAAATATATTTTTGTATTGTATAAATAAATATTTTTTCTTATTTTCCCATTCCTTCATACATTGATTCACTGTAGTCGCTTCATGTGATTAACTGATATCTCATCAGACTGCATTTTTGCTTTATGCCCATTTGTTCCTAGTATAAGCTGCAGTGGAACTGAACTCTAAATAAAGAACACAAAGCACTTTTATCCCCTTTAAAGGCAACTCCCCCCAATAATGGCTTAGATTCTAATTCCTGAACAGACGAGCAAAAAATCAAAAATCCTGTTTCTCCTGTACTAGAAAGTTTCCTTGGTGTTCCACGTCGTTTGTTTCTCGTTCAAGGAACACCAGGGTTTTAACGGGTCACAAAGTCCAGAGTTTGTCCTCTGAGCATACGTTCTACTGAAACAGAAACCATGTGGGGATAAATATTAGAAACAAAAAGTGTCAAAAATGACTTCTTCCACCTTTACACATTGCATCCTGGAGCAGGGCATGAGAGATGTAGTTGACACTCCTCAAGTATTCACAGTAAGCTTCCTAAAGGAAGAAGAAGAAGTGGAAGAAGACTCATTACATCATTCGTTTCCTCAAACACATGATCATGCCAGGGTAAGGGTGACATAGACTGATATTATACATATAATGGGGGAAATGAAGCTACTTCAACTTTTTGTATTTATATGACAAGGAAATAATAATTCCAGTAATAACACCAGCCGCACCTAGACAAACTGTTTACCTGGGCATGTTCATTGATCAAGCAAACATGCACTACATAGTAAACAGTAAAACATGCAACAGAATACACAGTCACTGTAGTGAGAATAGACTGAAACCCTGCAGACTGTATAACCGGGTAGATCTCTGGCGGTGTGTTATTTCAAGATCTCTTTATAGTGTTGTGCAATTTAATAGTGTATACAGTTATATTGGACGCAGACCATATATTCAAATACCTTGTGTTTGTTCCCCGAATCCAGCTGAATCGCCACTTTTACGAGGCGCATAGCATTTTGAAGAGGTCTCTGAATGATGTCATTGGCAGCACAAGCCATTGTACATAATTATAATAATTGTGAAATAATGACCTGGGAGCAACAACTGCCTCATAATAATACAAACCGCGAAGTCAACAACCGATATCAACAAAGAAACCCGGAACTATTTATTTTCAAAATAAAGGTCACTCAAGTACCATTCAAAAAACGTTATTTCAAAATCTTTCAATGTACATTGTTTGAAGCACTCTTAAAAAAAAATAGATTTGAGGTGGCTGTTCCTTCAAGGGGACACGACATAAACCATTTTTTTGCCTTTACTAATATATCCACGTGTGCATATTCTAATATACTATATAAAAGCATACATAAAGCATAGGTCTGCATTGTAAAAGGCATGCCAACTTCCCCTATATTATACAATGCAGGTCTTAGAATTGAAAAGCTTTCATGTGAAGGAAAATCAATCCCTCTTTCTGGAACTTCAACCCCTGATTACCAATCCTTAGTCAGTGTTTATTAACTATTTTACACAAAAGAAACCCTGTATGTAGCCTGTTAAAAAGCTTACATAATTGTATTGGCAAGGCCTGCTGATATAGTATATAATAAAAATCTTATAACCTTTCCAAACTCAGCCTATTGCTACGCATTAGACCTGTCTTTATTACCAAATCTAGGCAGGCCTGCTCCTGCGTTTGTCTTGAAAGAAATGAGGATAAATTACAAATGTACCCTGCTGATTTAAAAAAAAAATGCAGACCGAACAAGAGAGACTAAGGACAGATTTTTATTTATGTTGTTTCAGAAATGCAAAATGGGAGTTGTATGCAGGTTACAGGAAAGAGATAAGATATCTATTGTGAGTCTTGGGATGAGCATGTGACTGTCTTTATGATTACAGCTGTCAAAAAAATGTATATGGCGTACATGGATAGATCCCTCTCAAATATACTCTTTTTAAAACCATAGAATCCCCTTGTTCTTAATATGACAACACCACCAGATGGTGCTCATAGAAAAGGAATTGAGAAATATTTCATGCCCATGCTTTGTAATAACCTCAGTGGCACCATGGCATTAGGGGCAGGTGTAGCCCATCCATCATCATAGGTATATAAACTTTATTGCCTTTATTTAAATATGTCCTACTCAACATACTTCATTCAGTAGTGATTAATTATATTTTACAATTTTAATTGCACAATCTGTGATTTATAGGCACATAAATCTAAATGATGTACCTTTTGTGCAAGTGCAAGCTTAGTGTTTCATCACATTGCATGCATGATGAAACAATATTTTGGAAATAAAGAGAGAAAGCAAGACGGTATTTCAGTTCTGGTAAACTTAAATGCAGAAAATAAGTGAAAAGACAAGGACAAAGTATCTATATAGTTATGAAAATTGAAGTGTTTTTTGTTTCCCTCCCTTTAATAATTTCTAACACCCAATTTCTGCTTCTGCATATCACAACATTTCTTTTTCATATTCCATGGATGCAGAATTTTGGTCTTACACGTCATTTAAAACCAGACGTTGAAACAGAAAGAACACAAGCACGAAACACAGACTAATCAGATTACAATGTGGTAAAAACTGGTTGTCAAGATACCACAACTGGCAAATGTAGGCCTGCCAGTCTATAGATATTTCCCAAGGCTTACTCATCCTGGAGGGTCCATTCAGTTCCAGACATTTGTATCCATTTTTATCATGGCCTTATTAGCTATTAATGGGTTTTCAACACAGTTCAATAACCTCACCCCACATCTCTGACTTGTCAGGCTCTACTGCCTACAACCAGAAGAATTAATTACAATTGATTAAACTCATCTTCAAAAGAACCCGTCGCTCATCTAAAAATAATTCACAATTCCTCTTTTGTTCTTTAATCAGTGGAAGTTTTTTTTTTTTTTATCATTCCTTTATAGAGGAAAATCATCTAACAAATTAGGATATTTTTGCCATGGTTGGTTGACCAGAGAACAGGAGAACTTCTCATTAATGATTTTTTTTTATAGAACACAATCAGGAAATATAAGTACACTTTATTATTGGGATTTTATAATAAGAGTTTAACCAGATTTTAATAAACTGCTATCATGAGACAGTGTATGGTAATAGGTTTAAATGGTTTTCTAAAAATGTATAAGTAAAAGTTAATCTTTGTGTATAAAACAAATTGTCCTAATACTTAATATGTGTCATATACTATATAGTTTATCCAGGCAACGTCTGAATATGTAGACAGCTAAAAACCCTGAGAGTCAGTACACCTACTTTTCAGTCCTGGATGCAAATAGAAGATTCACAAAGAGCGCATGAGCTGTAACCTATCATTTTCTTTCTTAAAGCAGGTTGCCGAAGACATTTTGACATATAATTGATGGCTAATTGCTACTCTGTTTCTTTGAAACCATACTCAGGTAAAAACCTCTGACACCTGTTAGGACTGATTGCTAGCTTTTTTTCTGTGATGCCATCACCACGATTTTAGTGGCAAGGTCTCAGAAATGACCTTTGACATCCACATTTAAATGGTTTTTATTATTTTTTTTTATTTAGATGTGAGAATTCTTTGCACAGAACCACCAAACACTAATTCTTCCTTTCAATTTATTGGAGCTAAAGACAGGATGTGTGACCATTTTGAGTTATTGATTCTTCAGAATAATATGTTATAATGTCAGGCAGGTATTGAACATTATTATTTACGCTGTCTAACATGGGATTGTGGGACATCACAATTATATAATGAGGTAGAACTGGAGATTTACAGCATTTTTAGGGGCCTAAAGTAATTGGACAACTGACTGCTCAGCTGTTTTGTAGCCAGGTTTATTCCATCTTGTTACCTAAATGTAAACATATGTTGGACTTCAGTATAATGTCCAAGGAGCTGTAACTGCTACAGAGGCAAGCCATCATTAGGCTGAAAAATCAAGCAAGAAAGCAATAATGCCAGAAGGCCTGGCAAGCCATGTAAAACACCTGGGGTGGAAAACAGAAGGTTTTTTCCCTCTGGTAAAGGAAAAAAACACTTTTTCATTAAACACCATCCAGGAGTTAGGGTTTTGTATGCTGTGTCAAAAAGACAACAATCAATCAAAGTCCCCAGAGTTATAATCTATTGGTACCTCAAATAACAAGAAGGCCACAATGGAGATGTCAAGAAATATATATAAAAAAAGCTCATAGAGTTCTGGAACAACAGCCTATGGACAGTTGAGACAAACATTTTTTTGTAAATAACTTTTACCAGAATGATAGAAGAGAAGAGTGTGGAAGAGGAAATACACTGCACATGAACCAAGGTTGAATTCTGAAGTGTATAGGGCGATATCATCTGCTCAGATTCAGCCAAACTGGATGGTGCTTCAAAACCCCAATGGACAGTGCTTCACAGTACAGCTGCAAATGGACCTGAAGCATACTTCAGAAATAAGTCTTTTTTAAGGCAACAAAGTAAAACATATTGCATTCTGCAAGTCAATCACCTGACCTGAATACAATTGAGCAAGGCAATCCAATTGCTGAAGGCAAAATACCCCAAGAACCAGCAAGAATTGAAGAAAGCTTCAGTTAAAATACTGACAGAGCAGTTCCAGAGAAGTGTCTGGTCTTGTCTATGGGTTGCACAATCTAGACAGTCATTGACTGCAAAAGATTTGTTATCAAATATTAAACATTTTATAGTTTAATTTATGAATGTTAGTTTGTCCAATTGCTAATGTTATTTCCTATTTAGAATGTACCAAATAGTTTCTTTGGCTAAACTGTTTTGTTTCTATTGATTTTTCAGCCTAATTAAGGCTTGCACTGTTGGCATTTTGAAAATGAATAGCAACAGATTCTTAAAATCCACCTAAAGGTATGTTTTTGTGAGGTTATAGAAAACCAGTTAACCCAACGAAAACCTACATGGACACAGGTAGAACATGTAGGAAACCTAGGTGTACTGTAACAAACATTTAGTGTGGAAAGGGTAAAAAAATAACTACAGTGCACATGCTAATACAATTTGTGGCTTATTTTGATGTGTATAATATGTGCTATTTCTTTAAATATATTCATCCCCAATGTGTAATATATTCATTTACAGTGTCATGAGTATAAAAAAACTGACAGTTTATTAATAGAACATGTTGACTTCATGCAGACTATTGCTGCTTATTATTTAAACTTTGTTGTGTTTCATAATTGTCCTACTTTTTGAATAATGAGAGCTACAAATTATGAGAGTCTGTTTGCCAAATACATATATTATAGAGTTTATAATGTAGATATTTCTAAAGTCTTAGCTAGTATCATTATTTTAGCACAGTATCTGACTACATGCAACACATCCTGGGGTGAGCTTTAGCTGTGTGTGTGTGTGTGTGTGTGTGTGTGTGTGTGTGTGTGTCTGTGTGTGTGTGTGTGTGTGTGTGTGTGTGTGTGTGTGTGTGTCTGTATGTATGTATTGTGAAGTGCAATGATACAGTCATGGCAGTGCCTTGAAATGCTTCAGATGCCTGGAAGCAGAGAGAGAGAAAGTGAGAGTGGAGAGAGAAAGACAGGCCAGTCAGAATGGGTGGGCAAGAGAGATTTATTACTTTCTGTTAATCCTCTCCTTTTTGGTGTGCAGGTCTTCTATGGCTCACTTGTTTCCCTCCAGCACCCAGTCCTTGTCAGAAGGCTCCACAGTGCTTGGGCAGACAAAGCCAGGGTTTGATGAAAATGACAAGTGACCCACAGAGAGCAGCAGCACACTACAAACACTAACCTATTGCCTTGGGTGGAGATATTTAAAATTGGCCCTTTACACCTTACATCCCATTTTTCTCAGGAGTTCTCTGGTAGGCAGTTGTAATTAATGGACCACTATTTACATCAAACCTGTACCCTCCTCCCCTCTTCTCCTCCATCTCTTCCAGCATCTCACCTGACAGAGGAATGTGTGAAGATTGACAGATCAGCTATTTCTGCTTAACAACTTTAATTAAAGCTAATTAGGTTTGGTGATAGCATTCTCAGCCCCCTCCGTCCATTCCAATTAGAGACAGTATTAGGTTCTTAACATCTTGAATCAGATAAGTCTATTGGGATGGAAGGGTGAGCCAGAGACAACAAAACCTCCTGTGTATAGATACTCTTTATAATGCACTATGAGGTAGGGCAATGGATCAAACAGGTAAATACCCAGTGGTCTAAATGGTATAGATTAACCAAAGATAAATCCTTATTCATGTTCCATCTCCCTCTTTATTTCTCTTTCCTCCTTGTCCTCCTCCTTTTTCTGTTTTTTAGCAGAGGCAGCTTGTCACTTTGATACCTGCATTAGAGCATCTTGCTGCCACAGCACTCATTTCACAGTAGCCTTTTTTCTTTCTTTGGCTATGCAGAGATTAAAGCAGCACCCTAATGTCCCTTCGGGGACATGTCTCTGTTCTTTCTTTACTTCAGATTTTCCTTACTGGATGTGAGAATCAGTTTAATGCTCTAACAAATAAGATATTTATAAGAATCTTCTCAGGTCACTTGGTATTCAAGCAAGAGATTCTTTAGCTCAGATCAGATCTACTATTTATTTAAGCAGTTCAACAGCTGACCCCAATTATCACAGTAAAAGGAATACACCCCCATCACCCCCCCCCCCCCCCAAAAAAAAAATAAAATCCCACCTAATTATTAAATGCTTGATTGCTTTTCCCACTAAAATGGACACTAAACTTTGATCTGTTCTCAATTTACTACCATTGCCCCAGCAATTACTATAAAATAAAAAAATATAAAATGCAGAAGATTTTTTTCGCTGCAAGTGAACAGAGGAAACATGAAACACAGGCAACAGGGATCTCATTGTGACTTTCAGACATTTTGCCAATACAACAGGCTTGTATTTAGTTTTATCCCAGCATTTACAGTCAACTATAGAACTACTGGCATCATTGGGCAGCGTGTAATTTATTTGAATGCTTTATTTTTCTGAAATTACAATCTTTCAATGTAATTTGTCAAGTGGAGCTGAAATAATACTTTCTTCTTTCTAAGATATCCCATAGGCTTAAGGTCAGGCCTCAGTCCACTAAAGATCTTCCATAGCACCATGGTCAAAGCATTTCTTTGCCTTATGCGCAATAGCACTGTCATGCTATTAGTTAAAGTATAGGGAAAAAGTAATGTTTAAAGCATACAAATATATTCTTGAAGGTTTTTGGTCTTGGTCTTTGTGATGACAGTCTGGGAAGTCCTTCATTCTATCATTCAGTGTATTTTTTAATGCCTTCGTTGGCTAAAGTATTTCTTTCACAGTGATAATTGTGTTCAGCTGTGTGCAGTGGTGGCTCAGAGTTTAAGGCTTAATGTTTAAGGTTGGGGTTTCCTGCCACCATTGTGGATGCTTAAGCAAAGCACGTAACCCCCTCTGCTCCAGAGGCTTAATATCAAAGCTGACCCTGTGTTCTGACCCCACAGTCCTAACAAGCTGGGATATAAAAAGAAAAAAAATTCACTATACTGTAATGTATATGTGATAAATGAAGGCATTCTTCTAACATATTTAGAAGAATGCTAAAAATGTATAATTCACTGACCACTGATTTGTTTGGGAAACCATTAAAAGTAAAAAAAATTCTCATTTTGTTCCATTTTTCTCTCAGGTTTGCAATGTATGAAAGTAGAACATTTGAATAAGTGTGTGTAACATTTTAATTGTGGCTCCTAGAATTTTTGACAGACATAAATGGGATAAACATATGGTGGTAATATGTTGCACTAGTCACCACTTGCATAACATTACATAGCTTTTCATAAAAGTATTGTAGTAAAAAACATTCTGAAATCGACAGCTAAAATGCTTTTTAAAAAACACTATTTGAAAAGTAAGCCTGTCTGATCTAAGGATAAAATAGATCAGTTAATTTACAAGTGATTTGGCATGAAATAACACTATCTCTGATACTGGTTCTTCATTTCATTGTATTTAAGTGAAAAATATATACATTATGTATGAATAATTCATTGATTACTCAGTGTTCATGCTCTGATGGGATGACTGGAAGGCTGTGACTTCTATTTCTGAACTGTGCATACTTCAATACATTTTTGATGTTTACAAAAAGACCTTATTTCTAAATTTTAAAAGCTTCTAAAATGAGAGCTTTCTCCCAGGGCACTTTGATTTCTAATCCATTGCTGCCATTCAAAAACACTCTGTCATAGTAAATGTCCCTTTGAATGTACAGTATGCTTGAGTGCTTCCTGTAATAAACAGTCAAGTCTGCTGCCTACTCCTTCCAACCTGTCTGGCACAACGTCTTTGGCCTAATGCAGTGTTTTATCAGCTCAAATCATAAAATGATTAAGATCTTTTGTTCTTCTTACAGACAGAAAGAAAAGAGATTTTCAGTTTCTCTTGAAATCTGTTTGGAATCTAATCTTCTTTTATCTTTTTCTTGTAGCTAAATAATACCACTCTATTGTGTTCACCACTTTATTTCAAGAAAGTAAAGATATTCTCATAATAGTGAAAACTAATCTTTCCTGTTTAACTGTTTTGGAGCAGGTAATAGAGGTACAAGTTTTCTTACTAGGTTGCCAAGCTGCCTAGCTTCTTCCTGATCTGAGGGCACCACAGTGAGCTTTCCAAGAGAGAGTGTCTCCTTCTGCCAGTCTCGGCAAAAAAACACTTTCATATAAATGCTAATCCAATTCAATCTATTCAGTCACTAATTCATGCACTTTTCTGATGGTACAATGGAGGAGAGAGATTAAAAACAAGAAGCAAAAAAAGTTGAATTGGCAAGGCAAGGTGATCAACAGACACAGTCTTTGCTTTTGTTAATTGAAGTGTTCAAACATAAAATCCACAGAAAATTAAACAGAATTAAACATCCTTATTTGTTTGTTTGCTTATTAATTTACTTATTTGTGTTGATTGACTGTGAATGTGTTTCTATAAAAAGAATACATGCTGTTCAATTTAATGTATGTTAAGAGCATTGCTAAGGATGGTGAATATGATGAGAAGAGGAATATGATGTGAAACTCTCAAATCTGCAGTCCCAGCATGTTTCATGGGCCACTGATCTGCCACAGGTCCCTGATCCATTTTCATCAAAAACGTCTGCGCTACCGTTGGCTTACTGATCTGATGCTTTGATCATGCAGAACAGCACTATATGAGGGACTTCAGCAATGTGCTCAGATTAAAAAAAAAATTTGTTTAGAGGAAAAGCCGAATTACCAGAAAAAAGTAACCAAGCTTGTATATTATTGATGTGTGGAGATAAAGCAAGGACTGTTAATGAATGTGGACTGTTGCTTGTATGAGCAAAGGTGGGTGTTTAAATCAGTGCAAATGTCTTGTTCTGTGAAAATTTAGGGTCACAAATTTTCCCTGTTTTCTTTCAAATTGGTTAGGTGATTAAGTGTTTTCATCCTAGTCAACCAACATGTTTATGCAAATGTATTGGGCATTTAGTCTTGAAGAAATGAAAGAGGCAGCTGAATGTAAGTGTAAGCAAATCCTACAGTTAGTTAGCAGACAGAATCATTGTCAGTACTGGGGCAGTTCAAAAAGATTGAGCTGGTTAACAGGGAACAAGTGAACTAGTGTTTAGTGCCATTGGTTTGGGATCTAGACTAGAAGTGTTTGCCTTTAGCTTTAATTTTATATCCTCTTTACCTATTCGGCCTAAACAAAATTAATATGTGCCTGAATGTATATCTGCCTAATTATGTGTTTTCTGAATAATATAAACATGGTGCCTATCTGTGCATAGTACAGACACATTTCAGGACAATTATAGCCTTAAACAACATAATCAGTTTTTTTCCATATTACGGGTTTACTCTGGTTAACTGTTTATAAACATTGCTGGTATTCTAGATTACAACAAATAAATGCATCATAAAATCAGAAATAAGAGACTATTAAAACGAGTTGAGAGCGACTTCTTTTTTACAAAACAAAACCAAGTACAGAGCTGTTACTCATCCAAAAAAACAGTGATAATCATAATCATTTTATGCATAGTGATGCATTATATTGCTTAATAGGACACTTTGCAGGAAGTAGCCTTGAAAAATAGTAGCGCTTGACTGCCTTTTTGCAATATAAATAATTTTTATTAAGGGCTCATCATTTCATTCAAATGGAACCAATCCAAGATACATGCCACATTTCCAGGGCATGTTTGATATAAAGTAATGTACTGTGAATGTAATGTGCTGCCTGCTTAAAACCCTGTTGTATGAATATGTTATATACAGTAGTAACAATCGGTAATGCAGTGCAGGCTGCTAGGGCAACACAATAGATTTTATTTCATATGGTATCTTTCTGTGGTGTGAAATAGCTAGGTATGGTGTTTTGGTGATAGATGATGATTCATCTCATATGAGTCAGTGTGAATTGCTAATCTACAGAATTGTGGAAATACAAAAATTGACACAAGCATGGAATTATTTCCTGACTGTAAAATACTGCCATTTGAAATAATCCACAGGCTTTTATTGTGATAAAACTATAATAATATGATATAATAAACATTTCTTTTAAAATATAATATGCAGATACCAAACAATAAAAAGTGTTAAAAAAGCACACAGACAAAGAATTTTAAACCTCATCATAACCTTAAAGGCTACATTTTAATGCTGTTTTTTGTGCAAGCGTGTTCTAGTTTCATTAATTGAAGAATAAAGTGCATAAAGATTTTATTTAATAACTTTCTAAAACCATGACAACAAAAGACAAGTAATTACAAGTAATTACAGGAAAATAGCGCAGTGGTTTGCTGGATATTGAAACTGACATTTTTTTGTGTTCATAATGAAGGGTGAAGCTTGAGCACTAGATTTCCTGAAATGGGATGAATGTGCATGTTTAAATCTTAGATGAGGACATGCAAGTTGACTGAATTTTCAATTCAATCAGTTTTACATAAAATCTTTTACTGTGGTGATGGATATTTGGACCCCAATGTAGTAAATGGTTTTATTTTGGTTTTGGCAGAAGTATTTAAGACTCTTTACTGGTACTGTATGTTTTCATAATGAAGACAAAAAAAAAATAATCATAAATATCTCATGATATTATACAATCTTGAGAATGTAAAGATTAGTGTTATTTCAACTGGTGATTTGAAAGCAGGTAAAATACATACTTTTTCCATACATTTGCACATCCATCCATTTTACTTACACAACAGAGTCAGATGGGTATAAAAGCCCATAGATAATTACATCACTTACTTGTCTATGTGTATTGTACTTGTCCAAATCCAAATAGTGCTTAAAATATTAGTTCTAGACAGATTTATATAAAGAAAAAATGGCTTTATAGATAATTTAATTACTTAAGAGAGCACATTTGGCCTTTAAAGACAAGACAGTGCACATCCCACTTGGTGTGGTGCTGCTCTCATTTCCTGTAACATAATTCAGGCAATTCTAAATCCGGACAGTACAGAACCATGGCCAGATGTGAAAAAAGGCTAAATTGACCATCTGCTAGCTGCCTTTAGGTAGTAAGTCCATCACATTGTGTCTGTTTCCAGTGCTAAACATAAACAAAAATGCAGAAAGTTTGTTCAAGTCATCTAGTTGACAAAAAACGTGATCATAACAAAAGGCCTGGAATGATAAATATTAATATTTAATTAATTTTATTCTTATTAAATATTATAATATTAGTTTAAACTATAATAAATGTTAGTCTAAACTGATTATTGTTCATAAAACTATAACAAATCATGATTATGGATTAAAGTCCTTTAATTAATATAATTTATTTAACAGAAACTTTAAACTCATAGTATATTTGCCATCACATCAGCATGTGCTTTATTAACATCTTATTCCAAATATGCCCTTGTTCTTTAATACCCTCTACTCTTCTGAAAAGACTTTGCACTAGACTTGCACTAGACATGGTGGTAAAGATTAGTAAGTGCAATAAGAGCTTCAGTAAGGTCAGGCACTGATCCTGGGCAGTGGTCTTTCTTGCATTCAGCATTCCAGTTCATCGCCAAGGTATTCACTGGGGTTAAGGTCAGGGTTCTGTGCAGGCCACTGAAGTTCCCCACACCAACCTTGACAAGCCATATCTTCATTGTCATGCTGGACTTATAGTGTATATACCCTACCATCATAGGAGGTAGTACCATAACTATTTACAGCAATAATCTTGACCAGTGACATTCAATAGAGGGATTATTGTCCAGGACCGAAAAGCATTTCATTATGTTCTCAAGACAACATCTCAGAATGAAAAATAGCCTCTCCTCCAGTCCATGTGAAACTTTGTGTGCTCTCCTTAGGTTTTGTTCCAATCACAAAGCCTGTGAATCTGTTTATCTTACAACAAAGATAATGAGGACAGGCTGTTAGTTTAATGTACTAGTCAAAAAATGTTTAGACACGCTTCAAGAGTTTTCTAATATCACACACAAAACATAAATAGGCATGTTTAAAAATTGCTTAGTACAAAAAAAATAGAAGAATGTTTCATTTTAAGAAGAGTTGAATTGAATATACATGTTCATATTCCTTGTGGTAAAAACAAAGCCCAGATGCTTATTTTATAATGAAACCATGTTCATTATAAAAAAGGCGTAATAGCAGGCATCACCATGAGAACAAGCATGCAAATTTCAAGCAAAGCGACTCACAGAACATGGATATATAAACCACAAAAACCCAGGTATATCATTAAAATTAGATACAAACTGAATAATGATAAAAACTGTGACACAGCAAGAGCAAGCACCAATACCAAGAGTAGAGAAACATAGCCTTTGGGCGAACGCAACAAAAGCTCGTCTAATGTGTATCAATTAATATTGTGTATGTGTCCAGTGATACTTGATGCAAAAAAAAAATAATTCATGTCAGTGATGAAATGTCAGAATTGTCATCAAGTCCATCAGTCCTGTACTTCATAGGGTTCGTAGAGTTTGTTTCACTTACTTATCTTCTATGGACCTTCAGTTCTGTTGAATGTGGGTAAGTAGACCTCTGATATTTACTTTTGAGTACTTTTTTACAGATATTACCCAGAAAGCTTTGCACTAGATAATGTCCTTTTTAAACATAAAAATAATTAGAGTTGGAAAACACAGGAAACTTGGGTTTGAAATAAAATTTGCCTTATTCACTTTGATATTATTTTACATTTTGGCAAAGCTGGGCCCCTTTTTACTTTATTGACTGATCCCACCAGGATCCTGTAGATCTACAGTACTTTTAAAAACTTCTACTGTAAGTACTCTACTGCTGCTGTAATCATAAAGACTGTCCTGTTCACATTCGAGGACTCCTACAGAATATGTTCTAAACATAATTTCAACACAATGAGCACTGCTTGCCTTTACTTTATAACAAAGGCATACCGCAATGCCTTAGAGAATGAACTCATTTACATTTTGTCACTTTGGTTTGCTAAATAGGGATCTTATTATAAATGTACAACAAATCTATGTTTGTGTTGCTTGCTTTGTGTTAAAAGTGCTATACAAATAAAAATTGAATCGAAAAAAAAAAAAAAATTAATAATACACCCTTCTTTGATTCTAAGAAACAAACCCAACAGTCAAGGCGTTTAATATGCAATGTTCCACTTGCCAACTCCATACAAAAAAGTGTCGTGCTGTTCCCTGCACTGACAGCAATAACCACCTCAGGTTTGTGTGCCTGCTGTGAGATTGTACTATTCTGCCCATTTCCCAGACCCTGGGCTTGGCATGCATGTAATCTTCTTATATTGGCACTGTCATGCTGAGAAAACAGTAAAATTAGATCTGGGAAGTATGTGGTTGGAGTGAAGGTGTGCATGTGTGTGCATGTTTGTGTGTGTGTAAGTACATGTTTGTGCACCCATACAAACTGGACAACTGATTTTGATTGCTGACTGTACTGCGTAGAACCATTTTAGGCTTCTGGAATACAGATTTGTGGCACTGAGCAGTCTCTCAGGTACAATTTTATGCAACTAGTTGTGCAACTTTTGCAGCAAACGATTTACATGTAATATATCCTCAACCATGCCTTCACTCACAAATCTCTTTGGTACCCCTTTGCTTCATTGCTTTCCTATCATATAAAGATTACATTTACATTAGACCTACATCAGATTTGCATCAAACTCACATTAGTTAAAAATACCCACAAGGCATGTTTGCTTATTGTGTCATTACTTCACAACAGATGCTGTCACATTTCTTTTCTTTTATTCATCTTCTCTGGCTACTTGTCTCTTTCTCTTTCCTTTAATATGCAAACATAGGTGCATTTCTATTATGTATAAATCCTTGGGGTTATAATACCTTTTTCCAGAATACAGCTGCTTTAAATATTCTTTTTCTCCTGCAGTGTGAGGAATGTTACAGGTAACTGTTGTTTTTAAGGCTGTGATGTCGGTAAATTCTCAGTTAATGATAAGGATTGCATGCAATCCTTTGTTTAAGGAAATCTGAATGCTGTTTATTTCAGGACATGCTGTTTATTTTATGGATGGAAGGTTGTGGTATTAAGATTCGATCACACTTTGGTAGAATTCAGAGCGAGCCATTTAAATACCACAACTTTCCTTACAGTCACATGAATGATTACATCACTTACATGTGAAACGTGCATATGTGTTTTTTTAAACAATGCAAATTATGCAATTAAGTATTCAGCCAATTGTGTGGCATGTTTTTCGTTGGCAGAGTTTGAGTAATGATTGCTTTCCTGAGTCTATAGTTTTTTCTCAGAATGGTGCAAAAAACATTGGTGCTTTGACAGAGATCAGTGGAAAATGGTTTGTCAGGTGCAAGCTGACTAAAAGACTACAGTAACTTATATAGACATTTTGCCCAATAAACCGTAAGACACATGGACCACCAAAACCATCTCCACTGCAGTGGGCAAAAGTGATGAAACTTGATTATTTCTGAGGCACAGAATTTGGCACCAACAGCCTGAATCCATGAACCCAACCTACCTTCAGCCTGGTGGAGGTGGTGTGATGGTATGGGGAAAGCTTATCAAATATTGATTAATGATTATTCAATTTTAGTCTTATTAATCTTAGAATAATTTTACATTGCGAAGTGTTATTTTCAAAAATGTAATCTCTGGCATAAGAAATAAAATCATATCATGGACAAGGTTTCCACCTTTAGCAGAAACAGTAATGGGTCCAGATTTATTCCTACTTTGTGCTTTTTGAATATTTTCAAAGAAATACAATTCAAATGGTATGGCTTAGATTAAACAGAAACCCATCACATTATCAATTTATTCAGTACAGATTGTAAACATGTTTACATGATTATTATTATTATAATTATTATTATTATAAATTAATAACATTTTATTTACATGAGAACAAAAAACTGATTCTGCAACAATATAATTTAATTTTGTGTAGTTCTATTTCCTTATTGGCACAAGGAAAGCTATCGTGGTAACACACATGTGATGTGTTAGATTAAGTCCTTTGTCCTTTGAATGTACTAGTTATGTCAATAGCTGTGGTGGGGAAGTCAAGCACTAAATTACTCATTACTCTGTCCATGCATGACGTGTTCAATTTGCATATCTAATTGTGATAAGTGTGATCTGTCCTTGGATGAGAGGTCTCTGGTTCTCTATGTGGACCCATGAGTCCTTGGGCTCAATGTCAGACAATATTGTATGCCATGTTCACCCACCCACCGTGTCCCATAATGTGGTTTTGCTTTTATTTTTTAAATATGTTTTTTTATAGAGCTTCTACATTTATATAGTTTTTTGAAGGTAGTCATTAAAACGATGTAAAATGTTTCTAAATTCAATAAAGTGTAATTATTTAATCTTTTTTTTATTAATACATTATTAATTGTTGTGATATTGAAGAGAACTAGCATTGAGTTTATGATCCAATAGGGATAAGGCAATCATTTGGTTTATTTACAAATATTGGAGATTATGAGAAAACCCCAATGAATAATAATTGTTAAACAAGTAATATGTGAGGTTTATGTTTTCTTTCAAATAGCACTGTGGTATTTCGTTATTCTACTTTATAATCAAATTACATTCATCAAAGTCTTATTAGCAAACTGAAAACTAATATACATTTTGCGAAAGCTACTTTATTTATAGCAGTATTCTTAACTTTAACCCTGGAGGCTCAAAAACTTGCATAGTCTTGAATTTTCCCAACACACCCATGCAATCTCCTGAGCTAAAGTATCTCTGCAACAACAACAGCAACAAAAAAAAAAAAAACACTGGGCTCTCTTTGCTGGAGTTAAAAACAACAGTGTAAAAGACTACTACATTTTCTGAAATCTTACATCTTTGAGCACTACACACAAATCCTGAAATATCTTTCAATTTGGGAGCCACCGGATTATTTGCAATCATTTGCACCACAATTGATTTAATTTTAACTAAAAATGTCAGCTGAGAATATCGGGTGTTTCATGTCCATACCTCTTTAGAGTTTTCTGCTGTGCTCTTGTCATTAGTAGCAGAATTATATTTTCAGTTTCTTCCAGAAGGGTCCCTTTTATGATCCTAAGGCACAAGGACTCTTATGACTAATTAAAACCACAAACCACATGCTCTGCTATAGCATTCTACAAGAATATCCAGTATCCAAGGGACCCCCACCCCCCCAATTCAGGGCTGGAAATAGTACTCAGAAATCGTACTTGTGAATTTGTAGATAATAAGAAAATACAATTCTCAATTAAAAGGTGGAACTAGCTGGCTGGAAATGTTCTCAAATGAAATTCAAAAGTTGATACTTTTGGATGTAGTATGAAAAAGTAAAAAGTTTTGTACCAATTAAACCAGTTTTTTCTTTTATGTGAAAATAGCCTTGCACTTTATTTTTATTTCATTTTGAAGCAGCAGCATTTTTTTGCATGAAAACATTTTCTACTCCTTGCTGCACAGTTTGCTCAGATTAATTAATCAGAGGTAAAATATACCGTGAACAACCAACATTTTCCATCAGCTACAATTGGACTTTTTGGCAAATGATGCTAGCTACTAGAACTGATGTTAGTCTAACTTGGCATTAGCAAAGAAAGCTTGCTTACTTAGTTAAATGTGGCCTATTAATGTTAGCAAACTACCCATACTTCTAAATGTTGTTTTGTTCCTCTTTCACTAATGCATTAATGTATTCAGACAGTCCATCCTTTGTTCATTCACCGGTGATTTCTGTTTAGCATGAGTGGTTGAATGCTTGTAGGATTGATATAAAATTATCAGTGTAAGAAGGAGATTACAATTTGGATTTACAATTAGGAATTAACACAAGCAGGCTCATGGTCATAACAAGAGCAAATGTTGTTGAGCATGAAGGCATCCTTACTGGTAATGTAGTTATGCATAATCTAAGATTGAGATCATGTCTCCAAGGATGGCAAAGATATATCAAATTTGCTTACCCCAGCATTTTATTAAAGAAGGCCCTGGGGTGCTCATATTCAGTAAAGTGGCTTATTCATGTTCAGACACATAGATAGCCAAAACACTGTCTACAAAAGGCAGGGTGAGGAGCCTACAGCTCATTGCATCTTATGAGTTGATTCTTGATATTTTTGATATTTTTTTGTTCGCTTATAAATTTGACTGGATCGCACACTGAAATGACTCTTATCAAACTTATCAAACTTATCAGATTATTATAGTATATACGGTAGTGTACAGTTATTGGATTTAATAAAAAATAAGTGGCATCTGTAATTTGTAAAGATAACTATGATGATCTTAATGCATAATTTAAGGGAGTAAACATATAACAAAGTACTTCCAATTAGACTGGGCAGTCACTGGGCAACAGTACTGTCTGTGATATTATCTTCAGTCAATTTAACAAGAAAAGATCATGTCTAAGTTGTATTCAGTGAAATACTTTGGCTAAGACCTCTGGGTTAGCCAAGGCCAAGAACCCCTGGATGCTCATACAGATGATAGACAGAGACATTTGGCAGCTGTTCCAATTTTAGTTTTTCTGGGTCTGAGGCAAAAAAGAAGGCTTATTGAGCATTCTTTGGTAAATACATGAGCCAAGCAGTGGATGCTTATATAAATTGATGTTTCACTTTCATTGTTGCTCACTTTAGGTCTGTTGCAAACTCCCTAATCCAAAGCTGTTTACAATGCACTAAATGTCTTTTATGTACCATACAGACACAGCTGGTTCTTTCAAGCTCTATAACCAAAACCCTGATGTCTCACACAAGGGTAAAAATGTTTTTTACCATAAATTCCAAATTTAGCATAAACCATTATAATAATATATTATTATATACTGAGTGTTTACATTGTGTGTAATCTTTACTAATGCAAGTAGTTTCAAAATCCACTGCCATAATGTTAAGGCAAATTAACATGCCAATATAGAACCATAGTTTAGGCACTCTACACTAGACCATGACTATTCACAGGCTGAAACAAGCTACTGCATTATAATTATATTTTGATTACCATAGCATGAGAAGTCCATTCAGAATACATCAGTCTCGATTAGTCCTGATGGACATGCTGTGAGAAACTAAGGTACTGTGCAGTGTAATGGAATTGATTGTTTATGCTACATATTAATGAAATTAAGGGTGACACTTCATAATACCTTTCATTAATACATCATTCATAAGCATGGGAAAATCAGTAGTTATTCAGCATTTTACAATTTACACATATTTAAAATTACCAGGTTATGTCAGTATGCCATTTAACTGTAATGGGAAAAAACAATCTTTCTAACAGGGCAATCTTTTTTAACAGCTCTGTATTTGGTTATTAATCGTGATACACATATCATTAGTCTGAATCTTAACATTGCCAAATGTTTTTAGATGACACTTTATGACATATAATATCATTTAAAAACATTTAAGTGGAATTAAAGTTTAAATTAAATTGCACTGCAAGCAACAGTGTGAATACTATTAATGGTGGTGCATATGAATGAACAGCGATATGAATGGTGGATGATGGTATATCTACTATTTAATTTCAACTATTGTCCAATTAGCTTCTCCTTTGACTGGTTCAGTGCAAAATCAAGTCCCAACATGATAATGAGTGGTTGTACAGTGTGATCAAAGCTGGTACACCTATCTCATGTACCTGAATTAAATGCAGTGAAATTGAATGACTCTTGTAATAAAGTAGATCTGCTGTAGTAGGCCATTAAGGGGTTGCTGCTTACTGTTCAAAATAGTTATGAGATCAGAATAGTTTTCTTTCATCACCTCAAAAACTGTCCAGAGTGCAGCCCAAGACCTAACCTGTCTTCTTAAACAGTTTGTAAAACTTGTGCCTTTATAACTGCCTCCTCAATATACTGCTGCAAAGAGCACCATCCACTACAAACTGGTAAAATATCTCAAACACATTTATCTAAACATTAAAAGATCAGAGCTTTGTCAGAAACTACAGTTTCCTACTACCTGTACACATCCTCTGACTGACCTTTGATTACAGATGGACACCAAAGTATCTGTGGTTGTGAATGCTTAAAGTCCTGTCCCATGATGGTTAAGGAACTGGCTGTGGTCTTCTTCCATCTGTAGTCCACCACCATCAATTTGGTTTTGGCCACATTAAGGAGAAGATGTTCTCAGGAAGAAGTTCTTCCTGCACCAATCCACAAATTTGTTGACCATGTCCCTGAACTGCTCTCCCTGCTGATCTGCAGTGTAAAAGATGAAGAGGAAGGGGGCAAATGCACAGTTCCCTCTGGTGCTATAGTGTTACTCAGGTTCCCAGTCACACAATCTCTGATTTGATCTGAACCTGGGAGATTATGTCCATTGTTACCTACAATCTTTTTCATTGGGAGTTAGTGTTAAATACACTTCAGAAATGTAAGTAAATGATTCTCAGTTTGGGGTTGGATTGGACCTTTTGCAGTAGATGATTGACTGCATCTTCAACTCATCCTTTGAAATTCCTTTTGATAAAAAATGTTTTTTTTTTCTTTTCGGTGCTAATGACTGGTCTGTATCCTGTTGTGGAGCCTCTGCAATTCTCCTCTCAAAGTCATCGGTGAATACTTACTTATTTCACCACTGCTCTCTGCAGATGGCCTTTGGCTATTTTAGTTTTTCTTCACAGCTCCAACAATTTGTCTGTAATCCGGTATTGTGGTATTCTTGAAAGCTTGGTTCTCCTCCATGCACAAGAGGAAATGCATTTGAAAAGACACTTCATACGGCTTGTCTATTTACTCTGTGGTAAATGTTAATGGCATTTGCATTGCTCAAGTATTTTTTCACTTTGCGTTTTTTCTAGCTAGTGCCATATTCACAGCTCCTGTATGTTTACAGAGAAGAGAAAAAGAGAAATCTAAAATGTTTTTTATTTGAAAGACCTCGCCTCCGTGTATCCCAGCTAAATTTGTGGGCTAGATTAAATAAATGACATAGCATTTCATTTAGCCATGTCTAGAAATTAAAATCTACCATTCTTCACTAAACCTATTTGTGGTTTGCAATATAAATTCCAATTATGTAATGTGAATGACCAATTGTAAAGCAAAGTGTTCAACTTCTATCTCTCACTCATCCAACCCTTAAAATTATACATGAGCATAGTATTAAAATAATTTATATTATTATTATGTAGTACAGTCTTTACACTGTGCAGTGCATAATATAATATAATATAATATAATGTGCAACTATTATATCACTAAAAAAGAAAAATTCAACAGCATCCATGCCAGTTGATTAAAATACCAAAGAACTATAATGCATAATATTCTAGCTACAATTTGGTGCCACACTAAATGGTGGTGAGCTACAATTGCGCAATCTCAACGCTCAGCTTCAATACTCAATCAGCTCTCATTTGGGAGCAGCATGTGAGACATTAACCTCGCCATGTTGTTTTCTGCCTTGCTTCTAATGGAGGGTAATGAAGCGAGCCTGTTAGATAGTGTGTGTTCCAGCCAGAGTGCAGAAACAGATAAATAGATACAGAAATAATTAAATCACAGTGGTAATTGCATAAAGGCCCCATGTGTGTGCAGTGAACATAGCTAGTGTCGGCTGTTCAGTCTCTGTAGATATGACCAACTGTAACAGTTTCTGCCAACTGGAAGTGGCAAACCAAAAACAGAAAAGCACAGTGATGTACCCATGTTTTTCAGAAAAACAAATTTTTTTATGTTGTTCTTGTTATTGTACTATTGTCAGGGTTTTTTTGGCAGTGTTTTTTTATTTTTAATTTTTTTTTTTTATTTAGGTCTAAATGGCTTTGTATTCAAGCTCACATCTGTATCTGACTGTCTTTATTTATCTATCACTATGCTTCTATCTTCAGTGATGGCTAGTTTCCACATGGAATAAGCAGTCAAAAAAATTCACACAATACATTCATTGAGAGACAGATCACCAACTCCAATTTGGGTATTTTTTTTAAATCTAGTGTTTCGAGCCTGTAATCATGGCATGTTTACTCTGAATAGCAAGCATGGTAAACAGCTCACAAAATGTTTGGTTGCTGTTTGTTGCTTTGTCAAAAAGGGAGATGGACTTGTATGATTCCTTCAAATCCAACTGCAATAATTATATAAATAGGTTATTAAATATAAACCTAATGTAAGTAGACCTAATCTATAAATAGTTAATTAATAAAAAACAGTTATTGTATAATTATTATTCAGCATCTTTTAATTTGAGAATTCAAGAATTCTGAATGCAATAATTCAAGATAACCACCTGTATGTATGCTCCAATGTACTGTAATATACCTTAAAGGCACTTATAATCAATAAAGTATTATCATGTTTATTACATGTATAATTGCATTTTGCGGTATGGCCTCTTAATCAATGCAGATGATGTGTCGGAAAAGTGGCTTAAATGAATGAAACCCAGTGATCACAACATTTTATGTAATGACATGACTATCAGTAATATAGTGGGTTAGAAAAAAATCTGCCTCAGCCTATAATCGATTCTGTTTCATTAACTATCAGTGAGTGCTGTTGTTCTTGGCTTTTACATATCTATCTATCTATCTATCTATCTATCTATCTATCTATCTATCTATCTATCTATCTATCTATCTATCTATCTATCTATCTGTCTGTCTGTCTGTCTGTCTGTCTGTCTGTCTGTCTGTCTGTCTGTCTGTCTGTCTGTCTGTCTGTCTGTCTGTCTATCTATCTATCTATCTATCTATCTATCTATCTATCTATCTATCTATCTATCTATCTATCTATCTATCTATCTATTATTGTGTGTGTGTGTGTGTGTGTGTGTGTGTGTGTCCGTGTGTGTGTGTGTGTGTGTGTGTGTGTGTGTGTGTGTGTGTGTGTGTGTGTGTGTGTGTGAGGCACAACTTAACAGTTTTCATTTTTAAAATACTATAGATTTATTTTTCCAAGACATGAGCTTGCACTTACAGAGTACAAAATACTTCCACGTCAACTGTCCTTATTTCAGAAAACACATCAGTTTTGTCAGATTTAACAAAACACTCATATGTATTCCAAAGTATATGAAAGTAAGAGCAACTGCAAGTAAGAGAACATAACGTGATTTGACAGAAGCGCATAATAAGGTTTATAATAAGCCATGAGGTTAGAAAGGTCAAGCCAACTGTGTCCTGTGCTGCCAGGTTAATAGAGAAGCCTGCAGGTGATAAGGAATGGATATACAGGTGTAGTCTCAAGAAGCACATTTTGCTTGGGATTGTATACAAAACATGCAAATGACCAGTTATTAACTCCACTCCTCATTTACATCTTACAATAAATAAGCAATATTTATATATAATCTGTTTTCAACTAAACACTGTACAAGTATTTGCTATTCTTAAGGAACAAACGGTATTAAATATATACATCCAATATATTCAATTCTGCAGTCATGACACATCAGGCTGAATTAAGCTGTTTTAATTTTGCTTCATTGAGGGGCATTCAGCCTCACACAGCATGCTACTAATCCTGTTCAATGCCTCCTGTACAGCTCTTTGCATTTACCTTTACTTAAGCAGAAGCCCATGAAAGCCCATTTGTCAGTCTTCTTTATGGCCTACTCGGTAACACTTTATTCATTGATAGTGTGATGCCATATCTGTTTATTTTTTGTCATGCAAATATCTTAAATGCTTAATTGATCAAATGCCATTTTTTCCAATCCCGGCCACTGTGTCCCTGCTGGGTTATGCTCATGCTGTGCGGATTTATTGGCTCTTTTAAAAATATTTATGTGTTTTAAAAACTGTTTCATGAAAGTAAAATGAGCCATGAGGAATTGAAGTGAAACTACCCCTGAAAAAATGTAGTTTCCTCTACAAGGTCTTATTTTTCATAGGGGTATAGAGGCTAAAATAGCTGCAGTATAATATTTGCTTTAGTTTTGGTTATTGGTTGTCTAATATTTTTTACATTGGTTATTGATTGTGTAATATTCAGCAGCAATTGTTGTCCTTTGTTTCCGGTTTGATTGTGAAGTCCATGTAAGTAGGCAATGATGCACTGAAGTAAGACCACCTACATTGCTCCTGGTGCAACAATTTAAAATCAATCTTGCAGCAAGAACAATACATGAAGCACTGTTTTACACACATGAAATACATGGATCTGTCATAGCTTATATTAAACAGCCATTGGACCTGCTCTTAAATAGTGGCATCATCTGCGTCATAGTTAACCTCACCACTTTCATAGTGATAGCCTTTCCCAGTTTTAGGTGTCTATGTGGAACGGATTTTACACTTGAAATCAAAAGAGTCACTAAGCCACTAGGGTTCAATCATAGAAGAAATGCTTTCAGGATGACACTTTTAAAATTTTGGACCGAACGAACTATTCCTACTTTCCCTTGTACTGTTTTTTCTCTTTTACTGTTAGTACCAGTACAATGAACCCAGTTTTATTGCCTGTTAACCCTGCAATTGATGCAACATGATGACAATTTATTATACTGCCACTTCCTTCAAGGGTTTTTTAGGTCACTGTGTGCATTCTGTCTTGTTTAATGAGATATCGAACCTATTAAAATCTGTGCCGGGTTATATAAATATTATAGCAGCAGTGATGTACTGAAATATGTTTTCCCCTGCTTTGTAAATACATACCATTAGAGTTGTTTTCAGACACTCATTCCACATTGACTTCCAAAACATTTAATTAGTATATGTTCTCTTTAAGAGTTAAACCAGTGACCTTGGAGTCACTTGGCAGCAGTATGTTTTAATAGCGCTCTATAAGATGAGCTACAGGAATACATCTCTTGCATCAGCTCTGAATGAACTGAAGTAAAATTAACCAAATAGTTAGGTAGTTGATATTTTGCTAGTTTGTTAATAGAGTTTGCTTAATTATTTTTATACTTTCTTCGTTTCACTTTCTCTTAAACAATTGAATATGAGAAGTGGGGAATTAATACCAAAAATGCACACAACAGTAAATAGACCTCAGGTTTACCTGGTGGGCATGAGTTGCGTGCCAGGGGAAGCTAAAAACAGACTTGTGTCTCAGCTACATATATTTCTGTTATGTTAAATACACAATTATGGCACTATTAGTTCACTAAAATTCATAAAATGTTAGAGATTAGATTCTTATTCCAAGATCAAACTAATAAATGAATAAATTATTGAACAATATTGGGATCCTAGTCAGCAAATAAATGATTGGTAAGCGTATCCTTTAAACCATTATTATTATTTTCCTTTAATAAAAGAGCACATCAAATTAACAAGAAAATGTTGAAAGGACAACTAAAGAACGTGATTTAAAAGCACGATAAGGTAAATAACGTCCCACCTACAGGTTACAATCCCATGACCTTGATGTAGTACCTATGTAATGTAGGTGTCATTAAGTTGATTAAGTCAATTTTTTCAATAAAAAATGCAAAATGTTAGTTTTATGTGTTATTTTATATGCTGTTGATTAATGTTGGCCGTTATTCTTGAATACAACCAATTTTTCAGTTATTAATGTGATAAAAACATGTGCCAACTCAAACATGCGGATGATCCGCTGTGGCGACCCCTAATGGGAGAAGCCGAAAGAAAGTTTAATGTGATAATTGAAACTAGTGCTATTTATGCCAAAATATGTTAGCAACCTAATTGACTCTAATTGGATTCTTTTTGTGTTGTTACTGTATTTTTTGATGCATAAAGTCTATTTCCATTGTAAAAATAGTCTCTGACAGAAAAGAAAAAAATCACTGTTGTTTTGGCCTGCAATTTCATCCCTATTTTTTCTGCAGGAAACATTTTTCTATCTTAATGTGCCTAAAAGTAGAGCTCTTATGATACATCATGCCTTTACATCATCTGTCTAAGCCATAAAAAACAGAGAGCAAACTGCCCAATAGCGCCGATCAATGACCGTCACAAATATTCATAACCTAAAACCCATGTTATAACAGTCCAAAAAAAATTTTTTAGAAGCTTTCAGCCAACAACAGTTCCAAGTTCTACAGTGTGCAGGTAAACCGCCAAAAAGTTCGATATTTTTAATAAGACTATGGGACTAATTATGGTGAAAATGATGCCTCAGGTGCTGCTAAATAGCTCATTATGTGCATTATGTTATTAACATTTTCTCTAGGCCAGAGACATTGTTGATTCAGCGAGATTTTTGAGAAATAATTGTAATATATTATTAAATATATAATATTTATATATTTAAGATAGGGTGTAGTACATTTTGTTTACAATATTAAACCTCTGTTTAATCAATTTTCCATTTATTTAGGTTTATACACATAAAAATACACATTGTTTGCATTGTTTATTACACAAAAATCAAAAAGGATTTTCTTCGTCAACATTTTTCTTCATTAAAATTTTATTTTAAATATTGTGAGAATTTAATCATGAAGTCAGTCACGATTGATAGATAGATAGATAGATAGATAGATAGATAGATAGATAGATAGATAGATAGATAGATAGATAGATAGATAGATAGATAGATAAACAGACAGACAGACAGATAGATAGATAGATAGACAGACAGACAGACAGACAGACAGACAGACAGACAGACAGACCGACAGATAGATAGATAGATAGATAGATAGATAGATAGATAGATAGATAGATAGATAGATAGATAGATAGATAGATAAACAGACAGACAGACAGACAGACAGACAGACAGATGATAGATAGATAGATAGATAGATAGATAGATAGATAGATAGATAGATAGATAGATAGATAGATAGATAGATAGATAGATGGCCACAGGCCATATTTATTATAGAATGGACCAAGATAACGACATAAATATGAAGTACTTTTTGCTTCATAGTTTTTCCCACTTTGTAAAGTGTTCTGAGTGAAATTAGCAGTAAAATTAGATTTTAATGCTTGATCACTGCTGTGTTTGCTCTGTCATGTTTGCATTTTCATTCTCTCTCTCTCTCTCTCTCTCTCTCTCTCTCTCTCTCTCTCTCTCTTTCTCTTTCTCTTTCTCTTTCTCTCTCTCAAAGTCCCAACTTTATAAATGACTCAGTCTTTTTCTGTAATTACAGTTCATAGTGTCACAGTGGTGGCTTTATGAAGCACACACAACACTGATTGATTTCTTTGTGAAACGTGCACTTCACATTTTCTTGCCTCAGTAGCACCTTAGAACTTAAGAAAGAGACTATGGCATGGGTGCAGTGGGTTATTACTGAAGTGGGTTATTACTCTCTTGGGTTAGTACATCAGGCAAAAATTTGTTGTAAGTCCTCTAATCACTGCACTGAATGAGAGATAGAAAAATAGAAGATTATCCTAAACACAGAATAAAATTTTAAAAACATACTGTATAAAGATCTTTTTGCTTATTTGTTTCAAATCAAGCACATTCAGTTAAGTTTTAACCGAACACAACATTAAAGAGAATGAGTCTGATAAATAAAAAACAATATAATAAAAAAGAAGGCAATATTACATTATGCTTACTGACCAATAAATTCTTTTAAAAGTGATGTATGAAAAGTTCAGTTTTCAAAATAGTTGAAAAAAAAATAGTTGAAAAGTGAGGTAAAAGTGCAAAATAATGTATGTGTGTAAAATTAGAAAATCAAAGACGACTGCAAGAATGAAATCAGGAAATAGCTTTTTAGCTTTTTTAGACTTTAGTTGTCCTACTTAAAATTTTGGACACCATGAGTCCAGGGTTGTTGGAAACTTCAGAGATATGTGATGGACTGATTTAAAAATGTACATACATTTCCAAATATTTCCAATGTATATAAAAACCATAGCAGGTGCAATTAAAATGATATCAGTCTTGTCATTTTAGAGACTTGTTGCTAGTATTAGTAATTTTTTTTTTAAGACTTGCATCTGGCGATAAGTCTACTGACTCTGTGCGGATGTTAGCAACTGTTCTGAATTCAATACTCAATATCCAGCTCACATCACAGCTGCTACCTACACCAGCAGAGAGTAAGCTCAACTCATCCCCAGGGTAGGATACCTATATTGTGCATTTTCACAATATGGTTGTTTTTATTAACAAGTCACTAATTACCACTCTTCAATAAAGTTTTTTTGTAAATCCCCAAGGTGCCATGACCAGTAATGACTCCTTTTTGTACGAAGTAAATTAATTAAAGAAATGACATTCAAAAAATAAATTGCATCATATTTTTAAGCACAAATATGGTTTTAGTAAGCATAAACTTAACTCTTTGTTAAGTGCATGCTTACTGAATTAATATGCAAATTATTTCATAGTGTCATCTGACGTCTAGAAATGTTTTGTGTTTTTTTTTAGCAGTCAGCACCACTGGGCGAATGAATGTATGAATGAATGAATGAATAAGACAAAATTCATACAAGACCTGGTAAATGTGTCATGGAGCACATGATCAGCATGTTAAATTAGCATTTCTTTGTCTTTTATATCTGACTGCCCACTCATGCTTACATGAGTAACTGTTAATAATTGCTCACTCCCATAAATATTTTTTTGGGAATCATTGATAATAATGGAAAGTCTTTTTTTCTTTGGAGGACTATTCAGATTTGAAAACACCAGCATTTACTTTGTGGCATTTTTAAATAATATGATGACTTATATGTCCATCACAGCCATATGTTTTAAAACTGTTTTAAAAAATCCTTCTCTTATTTAAAAATATGTTTTTATTAGGTTGTCATATATGATCACTAAGGCTCCAAACACAGTTTTGTAATCAGCTTTTTAAAATCTCACTCCCAGCAGATCCTGAGCTACAATGGTCATCTCATTTCAGTACTCCACATGTGATGCCGTAAGCCTGTAGAGATCTGATGGCTGGATGTTTTATTGTATTGCTGTACAATTAGAAATGAACTTGAAAATTTGTCTGTGTGCCTTAATCCCTCCTGTTCTCCTTACAAAGGCTGACAGCTGGAAGCTAAATGGTAGATGAGTGGGGAGAGAAATAACTGTTCCACTGTCACCTCTCGATCTCTTTACTTCCATAGTTCCATGTCCCGCAGTTGCTGTCTAGAAGAACAAATCTGTTTACTGCTTCATTGCACACTGAGAGTGAGATAGAGAAAATATATATGTAGTAAAAAAAGAGCAACTAAAACAATCAGGAACCAAAGAAAAGATGAAAAAAAAAAGCTGAAAGACGAGAAACATTTCTAAAGAACAATAAAACTTGACCTATCAAAACTTAATTCTGAAAAGAATAAAACTGCCAACAAAATTAAAGGCACTTTCAAGAATAGATATATAAGAAAAAAGCAAAGGATAGCAATCAAATGATTGTCTAAATATATGAGAGTGCAAGCAGGTGACCAAGAACACCCCATTAACACCTACTGTTTTGGACATAACGTAATTTCCGGACTATAAAGTGCACCCATATATAAGCCGCACCCTGAATTTTACAAACATTTTTATTTTTAACATAAATAAGCCGCACCTGTCTATAAGCCGCAGTCTACAGTGACACTAATCAACTTTACACAGGCTTTAACGAAAGACACATTACACATGGTGTAACGGGTGAAATATGGAGTTAGTGAGCTCTCCATTCATCCTGACTTAACGCGTTACAACGGCTTGTATCTAAACAGTAGCCTACCAAGAAAGTCATTGTTCACTGTCTTCCTCCTTCCTTTCACAACTATTTCTCTCGAGAGTTTATCTATTGGCATCGTCGTGCGTTTAAAAAAACCTTTTTTTCTCCCGATGCCGTGCAGCTCAGAACACAGGTGAGGTGCGTTTTTTCGTTTCTGTTTGTAAATATTATTGGTCTAATGTTATGGGGTTCAGTTTTTTGGCTTGAAGTTTGTGAAAAACCCAGGAAAAATTCATAAATAAGCCTCTTCGTTGTTTAAGCCGCGGGGTTCAAAACGTAGGCTTATAGTCCGAAAAATACGGTACTCTCATCTACTCGTCTACCCATCATAACTGGCCATTGTCAAAGCTACTGTAAAACATTAACTTTGAGAAATGACTGTTCACTTGCTGCCTAATACATCCTACCTCTTGACAGGTGCCATAGCAATGAGATAATTAATGATATCCACTTCATCTGTCAGTTGTTCTAGTGTAATAAGTAATTAAAGAAAAATAACCATATAACAGAAAATAGTATGGAAACACCCAGATGTCTTGTTTTTGAGACACATACATGTTCCTTATGTCTATACGCAAACCATTAAGGAGTTTAACAAACACACACCCACAAACCCACGCACGCACGCGCACACACACACACACACACACACACACACACACACACACACACACACAGACACTGTCATGCATCTTGTAAAACTTTCCAAAGGTCTTGTTTCTAGTTGGATAATTCTTTCTGACCTTGCAATCCAGTTCATTCCAGAGCATTTTAATAGGATTTCAGTGTGGTGCCTGGCCAGGCTATTTCATTATAGATAACACTCCAGTCAACTGTTTATTCTCTAAATATAGCTTACAAGGCTTGGACGTATATTTTGGACGTATACTATTGGACTTTGGACATATACTATTGTCTTGTTGTATGGTGAAGTTGCCTTCCATTAGCTGAAGTCGAGATGGAATTTCATGCCGTTAAACATGGAATGGTAGCCAAGTTGGTTTAGTATTCCTTTACCATTTAGCCTAATGTTTATAATGAATTAGCATGTTCTCCAAACATAAACAAAAATTTGTGAAACGGAATCTGACAAACGTACTGTTATTGCCCAAGGAACTGTGTTTATATAAATAAATAAATAAATAAATAAATAAATATATATATATATATATATATATATATATATATATATATATATATATATATATATATATATATATATATATATATATACAGTATATATAATAAAATTTAATGCTACTTACTTTAACTATATACATTTTATATGGGCACATTTAAATACAGTATACGTTATTGGTGCAGATTAAGATACACATAAACAAATGGCAAAAAAAAGTATATAAAAAGTATTTAAATGTTATGTGAGAGGTGAAGGAGAGGGCAAAAGCAGTTTAAATGCCATACTGGCATTAGTGGACAGGTGTGAAAAGTTGTATTTGCACTAGTGACTTGAGAACATCAACTGCCTGTCAAACGCAGCCTGCATTCCCACAGCCATTTCCTGTGTCATAATGCCTTTATCATCAATGAGCAGTAGGGTTTCAGAGCAGATGGTTGCTATAACCAGTGCTTTATTTGTTCTTGCAATTATTATTGTAATCACTGCAAATTTGTTTTAGTTTTAGATTTCTTACTGTCATTATACAGCCACATAGAAAATAGTGCTGTACAGCCAAATTCTATGTCATACAGTGGTAGAAAGATTAAAGCTAATGCAGAAGCGAAAAATTCAACCTAAGGGCAACAAAAAGTGCAACTCTATATTTGTGCTCCATTTAGCAATTCTTTGTTTACTTTGTCTGTGTGACCCTCTGATTTTTGATTATGTGAGTCTCTGATTTTACATATTTATAATGTCATAGCTCAAGAGAAAATAATGCTGCAAGGTATGCAGCCTAAAGCTCATCTCACACTGCACCACATGTGGCAGTTACTTACCCATTATAACAAGCATTTTAAACCACACCTGTGTAAACCTGCATAAATTACACTATCACACTTTCTGTATGATGTGAACTTTATTTAAAAAACACAATCTACTTTGATCACATGGTTGTGCAGTGTGATTTATGTTCTGCTGGAATGTGAGTTAGGTGATATTTAGCAAAAAAAAAAAAAAGATATCTAATGTCTAATGTCTGTCTAATGTTTATATTATATTATAAAGTTAATTTAATTCTTCATTCATCTAGTCAAATTGTTTTTTCATTCTACTGCCACATATTTTGACTTTGTTCTGGTTGCTTTGGCTTTTTGTAATCATATAGCACAAATAGATAAAATTTGACTATATTCAAAATGCTGTATTTTGAAGCACATTTAACCTGTTGGTCCAGATGTGGCTCTATCAGAAAGGTGGCATACTACTTAATAAAGAAACAGCCTTTATTTGTTATGCATTAAGCACAGTAAAATTCATTTTGTCACATATCCCAGCTTGTTAGGAAGTTCGAATCACAGAGCATTGTCAGTCATGTTATGGCAACCCTGGAGATGAAATGGGTTGAACGATTTTTTTCAAGAGCCCAATAGTGGCAGCTTGGAGGTGTTTGGGATCGAATCCCCAGCCTTCTGATCAGCAACCCAGAACCTTAACTGTTGACCCATGATTGCCACCTACAGTATGATTAAACAGCATTTTAGTGCAAATCAGATATTTTTCAGCATTGCAATAAAATCTAAATATGATGTAACTCTAGCTGCTAAGTAATCAATTAAAAATACTTTTGATATCCAAATATATTTTCGAATATTATTGTGAAGACTTGCTCAAATAATGAAATTCCATGGTCACAGAATTTCCAACCCTTGGTGACGACATCTTTTCTCTCTCACTTGAAGCCTGAAAAGTATAATTAAACTCAGGAAAAATAAATGGATATTTCTGTGTTCCAGTGATCTGTAAACAGGGCAACAAATGGGGTTTGTGAACCCTGCTAATTAAAATCAATGGTGTGCAGTTTTGTGTTTGTGAAATGAAACAGATCCACAAAGCAGATGTCAGGAAGCTTTCTGACCAAGGCTGATTCTTTTGTAACATATTGTGGAAGCTACAGCTAGCTCCAAACATAAAATCAAGCACATGCCTAGAGTTTGTGCAGTAGAACTTCCAATATCACACTAAGGATTTATGTTGATTGTAAGTTTACAAAAAAAAACCCATTGTATTTATATTGAGGTAAGTTTTTTTATAATATTTAAAACTGCTCTGAATTTACATCCCTGTTAGACATTTAGCTTTATTAGATTAGATTCAACTTTGTCATTGTGCAAGGTATATGTACAGAACCAATGAAATGCAGTATGTCAGACATACTGTTGTGTGTATCAATTAGACAACTTATTTCATATCTTAAATCTTATATTTACTAAAGTATTTAAAAGTTGATCCTATACAGGATGTTGGGCTGCTAATGGAACAGATGTGTGCACAAATAAACACATATGGGTAAACATACAGGTGTCATCATACGTATGGCCATATTCTGTATATAGAAATTAAGTTTACTGGCACAGTGTCTGTTTTTTTTTTTATTATTGGTGTGCATAGTGTGCAAGATTAGGTAAAACTGTATCTGAGTTTGAAATGCATGTCAATTAATTGAATAATTGCAGATGACCGCTTCACCATCTTATCCATATGTGGAGGTTTTGTTTAAACAAAAGCCAATCAAGCAAATAATCTGAAGCAATTATTCATTCTTAAACTTACTACAGTGGAATCAAAAAATAATTTAAAAAGTATATCATGCTCATATAATTTTGTCTCATTGGCACATTCTTTTTGGGTCTAAATTCTACATTTTACATGACCAGTTTAGTTACATCTGCATATTCATTCCTGCCATTGTGTCATGCATTCTGTTGCTGGTAATAAAAAATACAGTATTTTCCAACAGTTAGTTCTGGTCCATGAATTTTATTGGACAAGCAGTGTATTATAACAGCAGTGGTACATTTCATTGTTTGCATCACTTTGTTTGCCTTTGTTCACTAAATACAATTTGTAGAATAAACTATTACACTTTTTCTTTTGATAAAAATTGTATTTAAATATAAAATATATTCATTTGTTACATCAAAACTGTCAGTACACTTCATTTCAGTTTGTCTGTGCATTGTATAGCAACATGCAGCACTCTATCCAGCTGTGACTTCTTTGGGAACAACTTTCCAGGAAACAGGAACAGGAACAGACAGGAAATCAGAGCTACACTATGCTTATTGGTACTTAATGTAATGCTTGCCTTTGTAGAAAAAAGACCTTCAATGTTTCTCTTTATCTGTTCTAGCTTAACTATGGAAGAGGGCACATGGCATGTTTAATTTAACAAATAAGTGTACACAGTAATTATTCAATTGTTAGTAGTGCTGTTAGTGGCTCTCATGGGGGTTGGAGAGGGCATTGCCAGCAGCAGATGTGAGATGAAAAAGCATCACTGTTTTCTCACCTCAGCTGTACTTCTTTTGGTGCCTCCATGAAAAGCACTTCATTATGCAGCTTCAGACAGATTCCAAATGGAGCAGTGAGTGAATGCTCTGAAGCTATGCATACATTACCTCTGCTTTTCCAGCAGAAAGGGTCTGGAAGCATGCCAGTTGTCAAATATAATGCTTTAGCATAATGTACAAAATATACTTATTTAAAAAAACAGCCTTTTGTAAGTTCTTTACATTCGCTATTACATTCCACATTGTAACTGTATAATATTAGTATTCGAACAGATAATTAGAGCAGCATTTATATGTTTTAATATGTCCTAGAGTGTGTGATTAAACATTAAAAGGCCCTAATCAGAAAAAAAGAGAAACTAGAGCATTTAGTATGGTACATATATTAATAAAGCTTCATATACTAGTCACTCAACAATACTCACACAAATCATTTAAAACAAACATTTTCTTTTACTACCACCAGTTCACAGTTCTTTCAACTAAACCCTTAGTAGGCTTTAAATTTGTTTAATACAAATCATGGTCACATTTTGATTGTAATCAGACATAGACATTACATTGCCTAGGGATTTGATAATATTATATATTATGTGCTATATTGTAACTCAGCGTTTCCTTGGTTGGTTGCCAAACATGGTGATAACAACAACAACAACAACAACAATAACAACAATAATAATAATAATATTTATAATAATAATAATAATTTTAGTAGTCCTAGTAGTACTTGTAGCAGTAGTATTATTATGATCAATACTTAATGTGTGAGCAATGAATTTTCCTCTCGGTAAGAGGGTAATAAAAAAAAAAAAAGTGCATTGATGCAGTGAGCATACCAGAGTGTATCAGTGCAGAACTACAGAAAGGTTATTCACCTGTTCAGTCTGCACAAAGACAGAAAAAGCCATTACACCAAGTACAAGGCCTTCATTGATTCACCCTCCTCCTACCCCACCACTATCACATTTTTTCTCTTTCATTGTTACATCTGTATTTTCTCTTATCCTATTCATTACACATTTTCTCCATCTTGTTTTTTTCTTGTCTATCACACCCTTGCTATCCTCCAATGTTTTTTTTGGATTATATATTATAGCTCATATACTTTATTCCTACTAGTGTCTTAAGCCCTCAAACCCTATAAGATAATTAAGCAATAGATCTTGGCTGGCATATTTGTGAAAGTATTAGATGTTTGGATGTTTATTACAAATAGAGAAATCGCCCGCTTTACCACAGTTTGAATCTTGTGCACCCGGTTTATCGCAGAATTGCATTTGCCACATAACTAATTTGTTCCGCTGATTTTTCTGGTCTCTCGCGGATAGCAGGATAGACTAAAAAACGTATAGGGAATTGTTTTTATAGAGTTTTATGTTGAAATAATGACATTTATGAATAAAAATATAATTACTGTATTCTTACAAATGTTTTCTGTGTACGTTTAAAGTGTGTGGGAGGATGATTTCTGGCTTTAACAATAAAAAAAAGCATTTTTAGGGTGGTATCCGTTTATCGCGGTTTTACGTTCATCGTGGGTGGTTTTCAAACTTAACCACTGTGATAAACAAGGGATTACTGTATATCAGAAGTGTCTATGGGTAAGGATATGCTGACACATTGAGAAACATGTTGCATTGTTTTATATTGACATGGATGCTCTTTTACAAGCTTCCTAATAGTGCGTATATGTTCTGTGTTTCCTCTTGCTTGTTTTACCTGTCTAAGTTCTACCTATCATACTTATTTACATTTATTTTTACAATTAAAGGATGTGGAATTAGATCCTGTGATCACACATAGTAATAGTAATTTACAGTTTTATAGAATACCCAAAACTACAAAGAGCACTAAAGACTTTATCCAAAAATGTCCAATACACATCTCTGTACAGAACACATCACTATCTCTGCAATTACAATTAACATTGTAAATATATATATATATATATATATATATATATATATATATATATATATATATATATATATATATATATATATATATATATATATAATTGTAATAGCTGGCCAAAAAAGTCATAGGGTGTTAATGCTTTGCCTCACAGTCTCATGTCACATTATCAGCTGTGTTGTAATTACAGCTATAAATTTGTCTGTTCCCTTAAACCATTTTTCATTGACAAAGAAATGGTGCGTGATAGATTTCTTGATAAAAATGATGGAGTAAAACTTTATCAGTACTGCCTCTTAGAACTGTATTTTTCTGTTTCATGTGTCCAATGAAACAGATGCTTAAATTGGGTCAGTAGTTAATCTCCCAGTCAATAGAGCACAATAAATAATTTTTCTTTTATAAGTACACAATGTTTATTCCTCAGTGCTGCCAAAACACACCTACAGTAAAAATGTCAGTTTCTTTGTTTATATTCTGTGTGGCTATTAAATTAAATAAACATTTGTTTCTACTCATTATTACTGACAATATGGAATAGTTATAGGAAAGCAGGGGTGTCGATTATCATTTCTGTTATACTTAATCTCTTTAACATATCTAAGTACAAAGATTCAAATTATTAATTATAAATTAATAATTAATTATAAAGATTCAAATCAATTTCAGTATGGTCACCCACCACGGTTGTGTCATCGGCAAACTTGATGATGTGGTTCGAGCTATGCATTGATACACAGTCGTGAGTCAGCAGAGTAAACAGCAGTAAGCTGGGTGTCTCTGCTGTCCTGGAAGCAATCGTGCATTTTCTTTGCGTGTGGGTGCTTCGCCTATCTGATGGCAGGGGACAGTTTGGCCCTTGCTGTTTTAAGGCTGTCTTGTCCTTTGCTCTGAAAGCAGAGTCTCTATGTTTCAGCAGCGTATGCACTTTTGCAGTCATCCACAGCTTCTGGTTGGAGCGTGTAGTGATGGTCTTGGAGATGGTCAGGTCATCAATGCACTTGCTGATGTAGCTGGTCACTGTTGATGTGTACTCCTCCAAGGTGATGGAATCACCATTGATTGCAGCTTCCCCAAACATGTCCCAGTCAGTGCACTCAAAACAGTCTTAAAGAGCAGAAGTGACCTCCTGCTGGCCAGGTTTTCACCTGTTTTTGAAACGGTTTAGAGTGTCTGACGAGCGGTCTGTATGCTGGAATTAGCATAACAGAGATGTTGTCTGAGTAGCCGAGATGGGGGCGGGGCTCCGCACGATACATGCTGGTGATGTTGGACAATTAGTTTAGTATTACATTAATGCTTGTGAACAATGTAAACCTCTTAACCAATTTGTTTTACCCTCAGTTCTAAATTCAACATCCTGAGTGTATTTCTTGACATATAAGGTCTATGTATGTTAGTTGCTAAAAATCTTTATAGATTTGCAATGTAAAGCCATGCTGCTATAATATAGGCTAATCCAAGTATATTATTACTAAAATTATATTTCTGAGGAAAATTCTGTAGGCAGCAAAGGCCTTTATTTTCATACAGGCCTTAACAGAACTCATTCATTAAGTTCAATCAGATTCATTCAGATTTAAAGTGTTAATGAGTTTTAGATGTTTTCTTAATTCCATGAGTGGCAAGAAAGCTGTTAATCGATCATTATCATGCCTACTGTTCTCTGTAATTGCCTTTTTTTTTTTGTCATTACCCTTGACAGGCCGATGAGCTCTCATACAGTCTGCTGGACTGCTTGGATTTCAGTGAGAAAAAAGCAAGAACAATTTAAATTAATTCTTTCTCTTTCCTTCTCTCTACAGTATTTCTTGTCATCAAGATTTTGCTTCTGCTACTGAAAAACAGAGAGAGAGAGAAATAGAGAGAGAGAGAAAGTGTGTGTGTGTGTGTGTGTGTGTGTGTGTGTGTGTGTGTGTGTGTGTGTGTGAGAGAGAGAGAGAGAGAGAGAGAGAGAGAGAGAGAGAGAGAGAGAGAGGGAGAGTGAGAGACACTGAGAAGGTAAAGAATCCTGTAGAAGGAAGACTCATGTTCATTATCACATGTCTGGCAGAGCACCATTTTAACAATTATTATTTCTTGCTGCCAGTAATGTGGCCATTACAAAGACAAGTGGCCAAATATAATAGGGTTTAACATGGAGGAAAAGCACAATGAGGCCATTGGACAGCACCTTGTGCTCCTTTATGAATGGGCTTTGTGCGTATAAGTATATTTTGCATATCGTTTACATATTTTTAGAGTTAATATGCAGGACACAACTACTAATCAGGCTTCTAATTGTGAGGTAAATCATGCAAAATTACCTTATATATAACACAGACTATAATGTGTGTGTGTATATATATATATATATATATATATATATATATATATATATATATATATATATATATATATATATATATATATATATATATATATATATATATTGTACATAACACAAATACAGGTGAGAGGGTGATTTCTAAAATGTATGTTATTTAATATTTATTCATTAAAATTCATGAGAATTCATGAACTTTTACCTGTTCCCTTAAGCGAAAAGTTTGATGCGAAGGAAAACACAATGGAAAGCGATTCTTAGTCGAGGCAGGAAGCCAAATGTAAGACAACAAATAACACAAGAACTACGCCATTAAGATTTTCACATTTTCTGAAAATAATGAATTCAAAAAGGCTTACAATGAATTATGATCAATATAATTAATATTAACTTTGAATTAACCACAAATTAGGCATAAAAGATTTCTGTTGACAAGAGTATAAAAATAATTGTTGGCCAAGAATTAAGTTAAAATATTTAAGTAAAATAATTTTTTCCATCATGTCATGTTAAATGTCCTACACTCTTCTCAAACATGTCCTGCTTGTCATTTATTTCATAAGTAGATACATCACATTTTGTTCTTATCTTTTACATTGTTTTTTTCTTGATTTGATGGAGAATTCACCAGCAGATCTGAATGCTAGAACTGTAGAGCACTGCAAGCTCATTTAGCTCTGCCTAAGGCCACTTATTAAGGAAGCTGACAAACAAGAGCACATAGCTTATTCTGAACCTGTGACTTTTAAGAAGCTTTTTTTCTAACATTTCTGGACATTTTTTGACTGTTAAATTGTGCCCTTGGCCAAGCTAAATTGGCAATTTGGCTTGGCAGGTAAAGTAATCTAAATACTAAAAGTGTTAGCAGTAACATTAGAAGTCTATACTACACAATCCATTATACTTTTGCACCTTGATATGATATAAGCCTCTACTAATTCTGTACTTTACCCCATATGTGATTATATTGTGTTGGTCCTGTGCTGTGGTATCAGCTAAGACTTGAGCAGCAGATCCTTTAAATTCTGTAAGGCAGGGGTGTCAAACTCAAATTTACAGTGGGCCAAAATTAAAAACTGGGACGAAGTCGCGGGCCAAACTCAATATTTATTGAAAAATTGACTGCAATTGTGCATGTTTTCCGTCTCTCCAGATCTGTAATGTTGAACCTTTTCATATGGAAACAAACTTTAGTTTTGCATAAACATTGAATCTGGAACAACCAAAGTTTAATATTATAAACACATGAGAAATTTAATTTGAAATAAAACACACATCAGTGCTATTCGTTTCTTATTATGTCTCTCTCTCTCTCTCTCTCTCTCTCTCTCTCTCTCTCTCTCTCTCTCTCTCTCTAGACTTTCTAATTCCTTTTTTCACAGGTCAACAACAAAACAACCAAAAATAATAATAATTTCCTTCAATTAAAAAAAACCAATCATTCAACCATTAACAGTTCATGCCTTAGAGTAGAAAAAGTGCATAAAGACAACATTCATTCGAGCTCAGTTTGCTACACTCTGATTGACTCTGATTGGTTGAAGTCAGATTCCTGCATCTCTTCTTAAATGCAAGTGTATCATGTCTGAGTTGAGGCTCTGAGCAGAGCATCATGTCTGGGTTTAGGCTCTGAGCTGAGGAAATCCTCAGGATTGAGTGAAGGTGTTCATCAGTGAGACTCCTGAGTGGTGTTTTGTTCATCTTCATTAAAGACACCAGGTACTCTCACACAGATATGTGCTGGTGAACACAGAGAGGATTTGAGCAGCTTGGACACGGAGTTGGAGCAGTGTGTCGGGGAGAAACATGGAAACTGTGCAGCACACACAGAGTCGTACTTTGACTTGAGCGTGTCTCTACACTGGAGTTCAATCGGCTACATTTGGAGGTTGGTCGGTGCGCTTTCCACGTCAACCACAAACGGATTACTGAGCAGTTCAAATCTGCATTCTGGGATTCAAAGTCGGTAAATCTCCGGGTAAATTTAGCGCTGAGGATTTTCTGGGATTTGTAGTATTAGCGGTGTATGCGCTATACACTGGCGGGCAGCTCTAATACACATTTGATATGATCTCGCGGGCCAAAAATAATTACTCCGCGGGCCAGATTTGGCACCCCTGCTGTAAGGAGTGAGATGGGGCCTCCATGGATCAGACCTGTTTGTAAAGCACATCCCAAAAATGGCTGAGCTCTGAAAAATTTGGAAGATGGGTCAGTACCTCAAACCATTCCTGACCAATTTTTTCAGTGTAACAGGGAGTGATACCTGGCTAAAACAGACAATTTGGCTATTATGAAAAGTCTCATAGATCCTTAAGCTGGGCAATTTTCCATGTTTTTAACTTAATCAACTTTGACAACTAACTGTTCATCTGTTACCTAATAGAGTTGTTAGTGTACAATAAATTTTCATTTTATTTTACTTTATGCAGTGTATAGAAAAAGTCTAAACATCCTTAGGAAATTATAGGTTTTTTTTATATATAAATATTTTTATATTTAAAAAACAAAAAACAAAAATGTCAGCCTTGCAGAGGTGGAAAGAGTAATAAAACATTCTACTCAAGTAAAAGTACTGTTTCTTCAATAAATTTTTACTTAAGTACAAGTAAAGATACTGGTCTATAAATCTACTCAAGCAAAAGTAAAAAGTACCCCATTGGTGTGGGGTGGTGGATTCTAGTCTAGTTTACAAAGGACAAAGTGAAATAAATCCATTTTTTTTTAATTACACACTTTTACAAATGAATTTTTTTGCTTGTTTAAAGTATTGTTTTTATGCCTCGCCAGTGCATCTATCAATCGCAATAGCATTCATACAGTTAAATTTTATGTACTGTAACTGTATATGACCTAACCCGCCCATTAGGGTTCCACAAGCCAGTGCACTCAGTGCCGGTCCCAAGCCCGGATAAATGGGGAAGGTTGCGTTAGGAAGGGCATCCAGCATAAAACATGTGCCAAATCAAATATGCGGCTCATTGGGCTACTGGTGGCCAAATGGAGGAGAAAGAGAGATGGAAGATGTCTACTGAGACGGCAGGGAAAGGAGTAGTGTAGAAGAGTGGCGGTTAGAGTTGGTACAATAAATGTTGGTACTATGGCTAGTGAAGGGAGAGAGTTAGCTAATATGATGGAGAGGAGAAAGGTAGACATGTTGTGTGTTCAGGAGACCATGTGAAAAGGGACCAGAAACATTGAAGGGGGTTCAAACTGTTCTATCATGGTGTGGATGGAAAGAGAAATAGTGTAGGGGTGATTCTGAAGGAAGAGTACAGTAAGAGTGTAGTGGAGGTGAAGAGAGTTTCTGATAGGGTGATGAATGTGAAGCTGGAAGTTGAAGGGGTGATGATAAATGTCATCAGTGCTTATGCTCCACAAGTGGGTTGTGAGATGGAGGAGAAGGAAAAATTCTAGAGTGTTAGTTAGATGAATTGGTAGATGGTGTACATAGGACAGAAAGATTGGTGATTGGGGCAGACTTTAATGGGCATGTAGGTAAAGGGAACAGAAGTGATGAGTAGGTGATGGGTAAGTATGGCTTTAAGTAGCGGAATGTGGAAGGGCATTTTGCTAAAAGGATGTAAATAGCAGTAGTGAATACTTATTTTAAGAAGAAGGAGGATCATAGGTTGATGTATAAGAGTGGAGGAAGGTGCACACAGGTGGACTATGTTCTATGTAGGAGATGCAACCTGAAGGAGGGTTGGAGAAGATGCCTGAGGAATTGAGACGGAGTGTGCTGGTACCAAAGAATAAGGGAGATGTGCAGACCTGCTGTAACTACAGGGGAATTTTTTTTATCAGTCTCACCATGAAGTTATGAGAAAGAGTAGTGGAAGGCAGGCTGAAAGAAGAGGTGACCATCTGTGAGCAAAAGTATATCATGAAGAGCACCACAGATGCATTATTTGCTTTGAGAATGTTGATGGAGAAGTAAAGAGAAGGTCAGAAGGAGTTGCATAGTGTGTTTGTGGATTTAGAGAAAGCGTACGACAGAGTGCCGAGAGAGGAGTTGTGGTATTGTATGAGGAAGTCAGGTGTGTCAGAGAAGTATGTGAGGGTGGTGCAGGACATGTATGAGGGCAGTGTGACAGTAGTGAAGTGTGCAGTAGGAACGACAGACTGGTTCAAAGTGGAGGTTGGACTGAATCAAGGATCGGCTCCGACCCCTTTCCTGTTTGCAGTGGTGATGGACAGGTTGACGGTTGAGGAGAGATAAAGAAGGTGAAGGAGTTTAGGTACATGGAGGCAAGAGTGCAAAGTAATGGACAGTGTTTTAGAGAAGTGATTGGCAGGAGTGATTTGTGACAGAAGGGTATCTGCAAGAGGTAAAGAGAAAGTTTATCGGACTGTAGTGAGACCTGCAATGTTGTATGGTTTAGAGACAGTGGCATTGAGTGAAAGACAGGAGGTGGAGCTGGAAGTAGCAGAGATGAAGATTTAAGGGTTTTCATTGGGAGTGACGAGGATGGACCGGATTAGAAATTAGTTTATTAGAGGGATGTTTTGTAGACAAGGTGAGGGCGGAGAGATTGAGATAGTTTGGACATGTGCAGTGACGAAATCTAAAATCTTTGATTGGACACTGCATTCTCAACAAAAGTGTGTGATTGGGTATATCGTAATGCTCAGCAGATCTACTCTAAAATATACCAATTTTCATTTATTTCATATGATACATAAATTGTGAAACTGGTGATAGAGCTAGCTTAACTGTGCATTGACAATGTGTCCCCAGTTAATTTCGAACCATGGTGCTAACCAAATTAACAATGTAATGCAGTGATGCAATGCAACAGTACAATACTTTTGCAAACTAAACATATGTTATTAATAAACTGACCGCAACATGCTTGTGCAGGTTTTATGACGACTTTTGATAAGCTGCTAGAGCCATCGCTTTGGACAAACACAGCTCACACTGCATAATAAAGCTGTTGCACTTCTTGCACTTAAAGTAAAAGTGGTAGCTGAAATATGGTAAGGGGGTTTGTTTTATAAGAATTAAAAGGTTTTTCACTTTAAGCTGGGTCTGCATCACTGGCGTCCAGTGGCGGTGCTAGGGTTTCTGGGCCCCTGGATAATTTGTACTCTGGGCCCCACTAGATTTAATGCTGTTTGGTGTTTTTCCGTTTTTTTTTTCTGAAGCTCAGAGTTGTTCCATTACTATTGCTAGATTGCATAGAACAAGATAGATTCTTGGAAATACTGTTCTGGAATACTGTTCAACTTCTAGTGGATGAACATCAGGTTGAGTAACTAAAAGAATGTCTATTTTATGTTCAGTAAACCAACTTCATACAGCTAGCTTCAGAAACATAACACAAAACAGGGAACATAAATCACCTTTTTTTTTTTTTTTTTTTTTTTTTACAAAACTGGGTGTCTAGCTGACCTGTCTTGCTCTCTCCTCTTTTTCAAGTTTTTCTTTTCCTCATTTGACATCCTGTTTCTTGCATTTCACATCTACCAGATGCGTGACGAGTCAGAACTTCTAAACTGGTCTTTGAAGCACTGCACACGTGCAGAAATTTACAGGCCGTAATCCAACTCTAATTATCCTTTTCTGATTAGTGAAAAAAAAAAACTTTGCCTATTTATTTTTTATCTATCTTGACAAGTGTCCCAGCTGAAGAGAAGCAGAACCAAAGCATCATGCTACCCCTAACATGCTTCACTGTCTGTATTTTGTTCCTTGGATGATGCGCTGCACTATACTCCCTCCAATCCTCAACCACTCTTTGACTGGTCTCACCATCTCTCAGGGTACAAGAAAGACATGATTATAGACTCTTCTCTGTTCTAACACCTAAGTTTCAATTTACATTTGATATGAACAACTCAGTCTCTTGCAAATTGACTTGAATGAGAGTACAGTACTCTTATATGCTAGAGTATAAATTTGCTAAAGTTGTATGCTGGCACTTAACTGTAAGCCTTGGACACAGACAGTCATACATTAATTTTAGGGTTCATTTGGGGGGTGGGAGACTGGAGTCCTTGCATGGACACAGGGAAAACATGTTTAGAAACTTGTAAACCATTCGTGAACATGTGATGTGCAGTGGCTGATTGGTGCTGCAGCCCAACTGACACCCTAAAAGTTAAGGACGGTACTGACTTGTGAAATCAAAGAGAAAGCTAAGCACTGTTGGGTTTTCCGGCAGGGAGATAGTCCCATGTCTTGACTGTGCACTGCCTTCTTAAATTGGTTAAAAACTTCTATTTTTTTAAAAATAGTGTTTTTACTATTAAATAATATAATTGTAAAAGCCAGTATTTGTTGAAAATGTGTAATTTCCTTGTATTTTAAGGTGTGGATAATGTTTAGGCAGGTGTAAATGAAATAAAATAATCCAATTATCTCTGGCTATTATTGCATTGAAATTATGAAAACAACATTTTATTTAAATTTGGAAACCCTCAACATTTTTGTATTAATCGGAATTTGTTTTGAAATAATGGCATAATCACTGGGGAGTAGTGTATAGTAAGTTCAATACATTTAATCCAATCAAACCTGCTTAAAAACAACTATCAATCCACAAAACACATCTACTTTAGCACAAACTCTCCTTTAATTATATTATACTAAATTTTAAATAAAAGGAGATTTTTAACCCCTTTTGTGCAAAGATTTATATTCATAAAAGATCCAAGGCTACTGAGCTGCCAAGTATTTAACGCCAAGTGCAAGAGTACAAGCTCACTGGGATTTATTTTGCCTCCTTAAATGCATGACTAACAGCAGCTAAGATCCCCAGGCAATATTTTTCCCTTTTCCTCATTTAATCTTTTACTTTACACGTTTCAGCTGAATTGAAGAGGCAGGTTTTATAACAATTTCAGGATAGTGAGGCATATAAGTATGCACTGGTAGCTGACAAATTAGAGTGATGTAGAGTGCATGATCTTAGTGAATAATCCTTTCTTTTTTTGTCAGAACTAGTGCTCACCATTTTAAGATTTAGATTTGGATGATTGCTGGGTAATGCATACTATATTGTAGATTTACTAAAACAGTAAATGTTAAAAGGCACAAATGGAATAAAGGGTTTTTCATTCTAAAGGAACAACAGGACTCCATTTTGCAGTACCTGCCCCTTAACAGCTGCCCACACCAATCGATAACATCACCTAGCAACAGCTAGCCTGCCAGGTGAGCGATTTACTTGAAGTTGCTTTGAAAAACTCACTAAAAACTGTTGACCTCTGTGCATCATTGAATCATTGCTGATCCCACAGTGTATATTTACCAAATGATACATAGTTTTAAACAGAAATCCACTTTGCACTTAACACAACCTTCTTTAGAGGGGAAAAAATTCTATGTGACATCAATATGAATTTGTTATGAAATCTTGCTCGTGTTATTAGTGTCACTACATTTACTCACATACATTAGTTATGATATCAGTAAATACAGTGTGTGCTAGTTTAACCATCATAATAAACAAAATAACCATTAAAAAAAAGATAACTGCAATAAAAGTACATAAATAAGCAGGTAGTGATATATAAATATGAATGAAAAGTGCACTATTTAAAATACATTACAAACACCACTGGATGGTGCTAAATTATCCTCCTCATTGAACATACAAAGGCACAATAATAAACACCATTTTTTCACCTTATTATTCACACCTTTCTACCCACCGTGAGTTAAAAAAAAAAGCTACCCACCGTGAGTGGTTACAGTGGCCGACACCACTGTTATTTCCATCCTTTTACCAAAATATACCACCATCTGCCCTTCATTCCTCTCCCTAAGACCATACCTACATATCACCTCCTCATCACCTCTGTCCCAATTCACCAACATAGCCATTTTCAATCTGCCCCAAGCACCAATTTTTCTTTTCTAGGCACACACTCCACCACTTCATTTAACTCAATCCAGAATTTTTCTTTCTCCTACATCTCACAACCCACTTGTGGAACATAAGCACTGTCACCCTACATCACCCCACATCACCCTATCAGAAACTCTCTTCACCTCCACTACACTCCCTCAGAATCACCCCTACACCCTTTCTCTTTCCATCCACACCATGATAGAACAGTTTAAACCCCCTACAATGTTCCTGGCCTTACTCCCTTCCACTTGTTCTCCTGAACATACAGCATGTCTATCTTTCGCCTCTCCATCATATCAGCTAACTCTCTTCCTTTACCAGTCATAGTACCAACATTTAAAGTACCCACCATAACCTCCTACCTTTTTTTCCTACAATTTTTTCTCTTTTCCTTGCTGTCTCGGTAGATTCCTTCTCTCCTTCTCCTCCTTTGGCCAACAGTAGCCCAATTTCCACCGGTACTCTGTTGGCTAACGATACCTGTGGTAACCCGGGCCTCGAATGATCCGGTATAAAATTCTGATTTGTGATCCACATATTTGATTTGGCACATGTTTTACGTTGGATGCCCTTCCTTATACAACTACGGGCTTGTGAAAAAGAGAACACTGGCTTGTGCAACCCTAATGGCTGGGTTAAAAGAAAAATAAATAATAAAGTAAGAAAACATATTTGGGGAGATATCAAGGTCTACTGAACATGGGGATAAAGGTTGTACTTTCAAAAATGCTGAAACACACTCTCACACACTCTCACCTGCATAGACTAACTTTTATTCTGTTTATTTCATCTAAACATATTCAATTTCTTTATTTCAGTGTTGAAACTTTACTTCTATTGTGTGTGTGTAGAGATGCAGTAGGTAAAATAATACTCCAGTAAAAGTAAAAGTGCTCCCTTTAAACTTTTACTTGAGTAAAATTGCCTTCAAATGCACTATAATGTCTATAATGTCCTTTTTTGTCACAAAAGTATTGCTTAATCAATTCAGTTTTGTGAAAAGACTCTAATGTTACTCTTAGCACACCAATCTATTAATAGAATGATATTAATGACAAACACTGATTGATATAAAATTATATTAGCACAAAACTGTTTTACTTACTTAACTATCGCATAAACATGTTGTGGCAAATTAGAGTTAGAAGTGTATTTTTTTATTTATTAATTTATTAACATTTATTCATTTATCAAAATGTTCTGCTTGCTATTGAACTAATGCTGTGTGATTGACCAGTTAAGTTTTTATTCATTTATAAATAAAAAGGAACAACTGATTTTGCAAAATGTAGTGAAGTTAAAGTAAAAGTCTCCCCAAATGGAAATACTTCAGTAAAGTACAGGTATGCAAAAAAGCTAATTAAGTACAGTAACAAATTACATTTACTTTGTTAATGTTCACCACTGCCCATCTGAGGAATATGCTCCACATAATGACACTGTTTAGGATAAAGCAGCAAAACTGTTTGAGAACAACCATTTCTTTGGGTTTCAGTTCCTAAGCACTTTGTATTGGTAAAAGTGCTATTATTTTTATGGCAGGTTTAAGGTTTCTAGATTCCTGTGCATTGTGCAATACCAGAGTACAAATAAATAGCTTTAGCAAAAAAAAAAACCCGAAAAAACCCCACACTATACAAAGGCTTACAGTGAAGTAGTTAAGTCAAAGATATGCAAAATATCATGTAGGTTTGCTTTATGGTTGCTTCACTTACACTCATTTCAAGTGCATTTATGAAGCTTAATCTAACATTGAATAAAAATGAAAAATAGCTCCATTTGATCATGGGAAATGTGCAAGCTCCCAAACCTAATTTACCCACCCGCTATCCTTTCCTGTTGTGAAATGTCAGGGTGATTATGTGTAATCTTAATGAAGTGTGGGTTAACAGTTGGGTCTAATGAAGGCAGTGTGACATTAACAGTGGATTCCCCGGATGTATTATTCCACCCTTTATATTTATTACAATGGGCAATCAGTTAAATGCTTGGAAATTACCTGAAAACAGTAATTGCACAATATGAGCTTTGAAATGAGCCAATTCTGAACACTTCTATACCAATCAGGTGACTTGTAATGAGTTCAGCCCTAGTTGATGCAAATGTGGTAAAAACAGACACTGAAATTAAACATATATTTAGCTATATTCATTAAACGTATCCATTGCATTTAGGACGTTATAATAGGTAATCTACAGAGCCATCAGTGATGTGTGTAAACTACTTTAATTGTGTAAATATTGTTTATGACCCAGTCTAGAATTGAGTGATGTGTGTGTAGTGTATGCCCACTTATTAGTCTCTTAAAGCACATGTCCTGCACCACCCTCACATACTTCCTTGCCGCACCTGACTTCCTCATACAATACCACAACTCCTCTCTCGGCACTCTGTCATTCACTTTCTCCAAATCCACAAACACACAATGCAACTCCTTATGAGCTTCTCTATACTTCTTTATCAACATTCTCAAAGCAAATAATGCGTCTGTAGTGCGTTTGATCTGCATAAAACCATACTGTTGCTCACAGATGGTCACCTCTTCTCTCAGCCTGGCTTCCACTACTCTTTCCTATAACTTCATGGTGTGACTGATCAACTTTATTCCCCTGTAGTTACTGCAGGTCTGCACATCTCCCTTATTTTAAAAAAATCCTCAGGCATCTTCTCACCTTCCAGAATCTTGTCAAACAATCTGGTTGAAATATAATATGAAAACACTGAGGTTTATTATCTTAATTTTCATTTGTAAGATCGGGGGAGAAGGGCCTTAATCATAATGGCTGTACATCGACGCTCCGCATCCAACCTGAAGGAGCTTGAGGGGTTCTGCAAAGAAGAATGGGAAAAACTGCCCAAAAGTAAGTTGTAATTTGTGCCAAAGGTGCTTCAACAAAGCATTGTGCAAAAAGGCTGTGAATGCTTATGTACATGTGATTTAATTTTAATTTTATTATTTTATAAATTTTCAAAGATTTCAAACACATTTCTTTCATATTGTCATTGTAGTGTATTGTTTGTATAATTTTGAGGAAAATAATGAATGTAATAGATTTTAGAATAAGGCTATAACACAACAAAATGTGAAAAAAGTGAAGTGAACATCCTAAACTAAAACTTCCTATTTAATAATTTTTACAAATGTAATGTTTAACATTGTATCTTGAGACAATATAAAAAAAAAACATTTACTGCCTTGTTTAAATGATATTAGTGAGCTTTAATATGGTATCCACAGGTCCAAGAATGTAATGCACTTACTCACCTTTTTTTATGTGTAACAGAAAATATAAAGCTAAACAAGAGGCCAAATAGTGAAACAAGGGGTCAACTTCTGACTTGTGAAATAAATATTAAGAGATGAATGTTTTAAGAGATTAATGATTTTGTGGCCTTGTAAATGTGTTTGGGTTGCCATTAATAGAGATATGTCCAGTTCTTAAAAAATCCAAATAGAGTAGTAATTAAAGAAAAATAATAATTAAGGAAAATTTACTTTGACCTCTGCCTACCAAACTATGCTCCCCTACTTTCATATAAAATCAGTGTGTGCACGTATGTGTGTATATGCTTGATTGTGCCCATTCCATAAAAATCGAAAAATTAATCAAACTTAAGGAGAATTAATTACATTCAGTGGTCAAGGCCCTGAGTTACTGATCGGAAGGTTGGCAAACCAACCCCAATCTACCAATATGCCCCAGTTGGGCCCTTGAGTTAGACCTTTAACACTCTTTACTCCAACAATTATATATAATGAATGACCTTGCTTTTTAACAAGCTGGGATGTGCAAAGAAAAGAATTTCACTGTGCTGTGAAGTGTATGTGACACAATGCTTTTCCTTCTTTTTTCATCTTCTTCCTCTTCTACTATTGTGACAGATACTACCACTGCTTGTTCTGCACTCGTCATAGGGACAATGCAGACAATGTTGTGTGTGTGTGTGTGTGTGTGTGTGTGTGTGTGTGTGTGTCTTCTGTCAGGGCTTAGAGAGAGATGTGTAGATTGGTCGATGATTCACTTGCAGGCTTATCCTTCCCTTATGGCCAGAGTGTAATGGCCATAGTGTCTGTTAGACTGCCGATGTACATTTGATGAATGTCCCTTATCTTGCCTATGTCTTTAGCCACAAGATGCATCAGAGCGAATGTGCTGAAGCTAAGCGTATGTTTCTGTGGCCTGGCATTAGCACAGATCATTTACTTTCTGCCGAACCATTGAACCTGTTCTAACTCATCGGGAGTACGGTAATGCTTGCTGCCTCTCCCATTAAAATCTCTTAGATAAACGCACCGGTGGAGACCTCCTGCCATGCTATCAACCATAAGTCAGCTTCAAACTCTCCGAACACCAGCTTATTCTTCTCTTTCTCCACAGCCCTCCCTTGAGGTTTTTTTTTAACCACTTTCCTTCATTGCTTCTACTTCAGCATCTCATTAATCCTTTTGTTTATCTCTTTTCATTTTTCTTACCTGTTATTCTGTCCAGAATTTCCTGCAGTTGTGTGTATTGCTCTCTAGACCTCATTACCCAGTCTCTGGTTTCCGTTCTCATTCAAAATTCCTCCTTTCAGCCCATAGTTCATTTTTTTCACTACCTTTTATCCTGCCCTCTAAAATTAATTGCAGATACACTGTTTGCTGATTCAGTGTTAAATCGACCTCACATAGACAAAGGATACATGCGCTTCACCCGGAAACAAGCTTTTACATGAATATTAGAAAATTGAAAATGTTTTAGCTGTTATGTTCAAAATACATAGTCCTTAATCTTTCCATCTGGGCTTCATAATTTGTCTGTGATCCCTGGTTGTTAACAAAATCCATCATAAGATGCAGTTTCTGAGGTTATTTATTTTAACCTTGAACAACACCATCTGATTTCACTAATTAGTTTACTACCTTAACAACAAGCAAAATTAATTGATGAAATCAGATGGTGTGGTGTACATTGATAGTCATGGCATGGGCAAGGCACTATTTGATTGAATTTAAACATAATTTACTATAAAATAGATGCATAGAAAAATTAATAAAACGTGTTAATGGATGCAGTCAAGTCAAGCTTGTACAAATCTTGTAATTTAATGTGTGGTAACTTAAACTAACAGCTTATATTGACTGTGTTGGTTCAGACATTATTCCTGATATATGAGGTATAAATAAGGCCTCTGGTGCACCAGAGTTTATTAGAAATCAAATGAAATTGTTTATAGCCATTGCTTTAGTGTGTGGAGCTGTGAGCCTGAGTATCTAATGTATCTAAGAAAATGGAGAAAAAAATCTCTTTTACAGGGTATCTACACTAGGACTTCATAACACTTTCATAAAGACTGTATAAATATTTTATCATGCAATACTGTAGGATTTATGTAAGTCTTATGTCACATTTGAGCGATGTGACTTTTTTTAATGAAGTGTATTGCTTTATTTTTATATGAAAAGAGAAACGAGAAGATGCCTCAACTGGGTCGACAGTTGTATCTGTAATATTTTAGTGATCTGTAATGTTGTCTTTGCAGATTTCATTAATAAAATAATCGATTCATTTTTGTTTTCACTAAAATATTCAAGTATCATCTTACCTTTTTTTACTACGAGCATGAACTTTTTCATAACTGCATTAAAATTTGAAGTACCATTCATGTACAACTTCAGTTATTTGAAGATCCAGTATATCAACCAAACGAATGAGCTGAACGCCCCTAACAAAAGTAATAATTAACTTTGCATTTGTATCTTTGATGAAGTAAAATGTGAAGTGTTTTTTAAAATGAATCAAAGTGATAATCAAGTTTAACAAAACAAGTTTACCCATAATGATAATTAGGCCTTAAAATTATTAATTATTATTAATTTTTTTCTTCTTCAAATAAAGACAATGTCACATAAAACTTTTACACAATTTTGGCAGACTTGCTTCTTTTGAATGTTATGTTGAATATCTTATGTTATAAACACCCTGAGCAAGTACCCTTCAAAAAAACCCTTTTACAGTTTGCGGTTTTTACGGTTACAACTCTAGAGTTTGTGTAGTACAGTACATTGCTTATTATAATTAGATTAGATTAGATTCAACTTTATTTTCATTGTGCAGGGTACATGTACAGAGCCAATGACATGCTAATGTCCTGTTAGCCTCTCTGTAAATACAGTACATACTGTATGTTGCTTGTTGTTGTTTAGTGTAGCACCAGGGTTCCAGAGGAACATTGTCTCGTTTTTACTGTGTACTGTGTACCACTGTGTATAGTAGAAATGACAATAAAAGCCTCTTTACTTGACTTGACTTGACTTGCAGAACCTCTTGCAAAGAGTATCTATGCAATAAAACATCTGAGTGGGGGGTTTCGAAGTCCCATTTTTATGCTCAGATTTGTAGAATACAAACAAATGAACTATACAGGCCTTTAAATGAATATTAATTAAAGTTTTTTTATGTTTGGTTTAATTGTTGGCTGTTTAAAATACAAAATAAGCCATTTCTCAGTTGTGATAACTTTCTTATTAAGAGAATTTCATGGTAGGATCAATGAGAGCCTAAATCATAGTATGGTGGAGTAGTTTCTGCATGCTGAGGATAAGACAGAGAGGGTAAGAAGCACTGATGGTTATTCATGACCATCTGTGGGGCACATTGCAACCAGCAGCTTAAAGAAAATGACAGCTGTCTGGCAAGGAAGCATATCCTGGCTGGAATCTACTCCTTCCTCAAAAATGGGAAAACCCTTCAAGGCAAAGTTAAAATATTTTTTGTTTATTTATAGTGTTTTTTTCTCAATTTTTCTTTTGTTTTTTTAGCATTTTTCATACATAAAACATATCACAAAAAAGTTAATATTTATCCCTGCTTATTTATTTATTTGTTTGTTTGTTTGTTTTACATTTATTGAATTTAGCAGACGCTTTATCCAGAATGACTTACAATTATTAGATTTGTACAACTGAACAGTTTAGGGATTAAGAGGTTGGTGATTTGAATTCATGACCTTCTGATGAGAAATTCTAAACCACTACCCATTTATATTGTTCATTTTATAGAAAGGTACTTGGTGTGACATTTGAAAATAGAAAGGAAAAGAGACATGGTGGTGGAATGAGGAAGTGCAGGAGAGCACAAGGAGAAAGAGGTTGGCAAAACAGAATTGGGATCGACAGAGTGATGAGAAAAAGTAGGCAGGAGTATAAGGTGATGTGGCAGCAGGTGGAGAGGGAAAGGAAAAGGCATATGAGGAGCTGTATGAGAAGTTGGACACTAAGGAAAGAGAAAAGTATTTATACTGATTGGCCAGGCAGAGGGACCGAGCTGGGAAGGATGCTGCAAGTTAGAGCAATAAAGGATGAAGATGGAAATGTGCTGACTAGTGAGGAGAGTGTGTTAAGAAGGTGGAGAGAGTATTTTTAGCAGCTGATGAATGAGGAAAATAAGAGAGAGAGAAGGTTAGAGGATGTGGAGATTTGAAGCAAGAAGTGGAAAGGATTAGTAAAGAGGAAGTGAGAGCAGTGATTAAGAGGATGAAGAGTGGAAAGTCAGTTAGACCAGATGACATACCGGTGGAAGCATGGAGATGTTTAAGGGACATGACAGTGGGTTTTTTAACCAGAATGTTTAACAGGATTTTGGAAGGTGAGAGGATGCCTGAGGAATGGAGAAGGAGTGTGCTGGTACCGATCTGCAGTAACTGAAGAAGAAGTGACCATCTGTCAGCAACAGTATAGTTTCAGGCTGAGGAAGTGCACCACAGACACATTATTTGCTTTGAGAATGTTGATGGAGAAGTATAGAGAAGGTCAGAAGGAGTTGCATTTGTGTTTGTTGATTTAGAGAAAGCGTACGACAGGGAGGAGTTAAGGTATTATATGAGGAAGTCAGGTGTGTCAGAGAAGTATGTGAGGGTGGTGCAGGACATGTATGAGGAGAGTGTGACAGCAGTGAAGTGTGCAGTAGGAATAACAGACTGGTTCAAGGTGGAGGTTGGACTGAATCAAGGATCAGCTCCGACCCCATTCCTGTTTGCAGTGGTGAAGGACAGGTTGACGGACAAGGGCAGACAGGAGTCTCCATGGGCTATGATGTTTGCGGATGATATTGTGATTTGTGGTGAGAGTAGGGATCATGTTGAAAAAAGGTACGTGCTGGAGAGAAGGGGAATGAAAGCCATTTGGAGTAAGACAGAGTACATGTGTGTGAATAATCGAGAGGACAGTGGAGTGGTGCGGTTGCAGGGAGAAGAGGTGGAGAAGGTGGTGGTGTTCAGGTACCTGGGGTCAACAGTGCAAATTAATGGAGAATGTGTTAAAAAAAGAAAAGAAGTGCAGGCAGGGTGGAGTGGGTGAAGAAGAGTGATAGCAGGAGTGATTTGTGATAAAAGAGTCTCTGCAAGAGTAAAAGGGAAAGTTTATAGGACTGTGGTGAGACCTGGGATGTTGTATGGTTTAGATACAGTGGCATTGGGTAAAAGACAGGAGGTGGAGCTGTTGGTAGCAGAGTTGAAGATGTTGAGATTTTTGTTGGAAGTGACGAGGATGGACAGGATTAGAAATGAGTTTATACTAGGGACAGCACAGGTAGAACATTTTTAAAAGGCCCGATTGAGATGGTTTGGACATGTACAGAGGAGGGACATGGGGTATATCGGTAGGAGAATGTTGAGGCTGGAGCCACCAGGAAGGAGGAAAGTTTTATGGATGTGGTGAGGGAAGACATGCAGGTAGTTTGTTTGGGCAGATGTAGAGGACAGGTAGGTATGGAGATAGTTGATCCGCTGTGGTGACCTCTAATGGGAGAAGCCAGAAGAAGAAGAAGAAGAAGAAGAAGAAGAAGAAGAATTGGGGTAAAAGGTGTTTAAAAAAGAAATATCAATAAAAAATATTTTGTAAAAAAAAAAAAAAAAAAAAAAAAGGACGAATTTCCTGTATAATTTTGACTTCAAAATAAACATAACATATATGGGCCACTTTCTTCTTTAATCTGGCTTATACATTGTATAAATGTCCAAAACAATATCCTTCAGTGTACTGATTTTTCTTAAAGTGTAATATCATAATGAATGTTCTATAAAGAAAAAAAAAATCTAGTTATGACTATGCAAAAAATAAAAAATGCAGATATTTTGTTTGTATCCACATGCAATCTTTTATTATGAATTAAGCTGGTAGAATTCCCAAAATATAAAGAAATAGTTTACTTAATCCACAATAACTTTTAATAAGATAAAGCTGAAAATGAATAAACAAATGAACAAAATGATCAATGAGCAATACCCAAAACATTTTTTTTATTAGATTCCATGTTTCATTCAAGTTCAGCATGAAACTTTTTTCTAGACAGTTTTTAAATCAGGTAAACAATACCCCTGCTTATCTATGAGATATCTGTAACAATGAAATCATTACATGTGCGGTCCTAATTTGCTTTATTTATGCTGTTCTTTCTTGATTAGGTTGAAATTAAATGTAATGTAAAACATTTTAATTTGTTCATATATATCTATCTTTTTATCTATCTATCTATCTATCTATCTATCTATCTATCTATCTATCTATCTATCTATCTATCTATCTATCTATCTATCTATCTATCTATCTATCTATCTATCTATACTGTGTGAATGTGAGAATGACAATGACATTGTTTTGCACTGCATGCTTACTTATTAAAGGTCCACAAAGTCATCATTATGCTTCCATAATTAACTTCCACAAATGTCAAATGAATCATATTTTATTTCCTGTTTGTGAAACATGTCATAATCAGATATTTTTCTGTGTTTTTTTTTTTTTATGCCAGCTAGTTCAACTCTAAGATCAGGAATATCGCAGATAAGTAAATTCAAAAGAAATTGATTGAAGATTATGTAACAATATTTTTTTGCCGTCTGCCTAAAGTTCAAAAGCACATCCAACTTATCAATATAATAGTCAAGATTATGCTGTTATTTCATTTAGCATATTTCTGATTTTCCCTATTCATTTTCTTCTGGATCCATACCCCTGTTATCCTCATCATTAAATTCATTAGCCTTCACAGATACTGACAATAAGAAAAACATAAACAGATAAAGATGATATATGTTGATGTCTGACATGATATCCTTTGGCAATGTAAGCTGCAGGAGATCTCTTCCTTCTCATTCTCAACCCAAGACCCAAAGCCAGGGGGATTGCCTATTGTGCATTAAAGAACATTTATTTCATTTAGTGTGTATAAACATGTTTCTCCATGTAAGGATTTTCTAAGCAGGCAGGAAAAAAATATGATGAAATATTAAAATGTATAAAATATATTATAAGCAAGAGGCAGCCAACAAGATAGATATGTTTATATATATCTTGTTGGCTTTCTCTTGCTTATTTTATACAGTTTTGCATTGTATAAAGGGCATCTTTAACTGGAAAATAACAATAGTATAAACAGGAGGCTAGGTTTACGTAACAACTTTTTAATGCATGATGCACTAAGAGAAAAAAACCTCAGCATGAAGCATTATATGTTAAAATTAAAAACGTATTCTCTGGGGCAGACATCACACTACCCCATTCCCGCTCTTTTGGACAAGTGGCAAGATCCTGTTTTATAGCAAATAATCAGAACTAAATCTAACATTTTTCCACAAACAGATGCAAAGCATAAATGCAGGCACTGCGTTTATGATGTAAACATCATGTTTGTTTTGATCAGGAGGAGGGGACAGGATAATTATGGCATGGATACTGTCCATAAATCAGAGTTGTTTTCCTTGCAAAAGGATGAAGAAAATAAGAGATTTTTCCCTTTTTCTACTGCATAAATTTCTGGGGCTAGGTTTAGGCCTTTTCAGGATGGGAAGAACATCTGTTATAATAAACACAGTTCTCGAAAACAAGCTGTGAGACAATATGCTGGATGCCTGTAATCTAAAAATATGACAGTAATTTACTAGCAACACAGCTGCCAATAAAGTAGTAATGATTGTACTGAAAACAAATGCAAACATATTTGCAATAAACAAATGTAATATCTTACATAATATAAAATAACACATCGTCTACTAGCAGTATAATATTGTATTAATTCTATAAAAGAGGTTTTTCCTCTGCCAAGAAAGACACGACTCCCCCTTTACTTTGTACCGTACAATTAAAAGAGCATGTAGTTCAGATCAAATGTTGCAGGAACCTTGAAATGTGAGCGGCACTCAGAGACAATCACTTATGGAAAATACGGCGTTTAATGAATGAGACAAACACAGCATAAAACTAACTACACAAACATACAAAATAAAGAAAGAAAATAAAAATAAACAAAAAGTTAAAATTAGGAAAAAGGAGGAAGAGAAGGCAAAAGAAGGAAAGAGAGAGAGAAAGAAAGGAAAGAAATGGCAAGCTTAATCGTCAAAATTAACCACATCCTAAATGAGAAATCATCAAAGAATTCAAATTCACCTTAAACGGGCTCAAACTTAAACACGCATCTAAATTGGTTGGTAAAATGGTTACTTGCATTGGGTTGTTGCACAAGAGTCCGGATGCAGTAGACAAAGGAATCTTTGAAGAGTCGGTTAGGAGGGAGTCACATGTTCCTCCAGGTTTTTCTGAAGATCAGAGCAGTTGCTTTTCTTAAAGGTAAAGCTTGCCGGAAGATCTTTAAAAGGGTTTAAAATCTCATCTTGAAGAGTCGCTGCTGAGCTGTTCTAAGCGTCCGACTCTCCGGGCCTTCGGGACCCCGGCCTTCAGATAATTTTGTGATCATTTTGATATTAAACATGAAAAGCAAGGACAGCATTGAAACAGAGGTACATTAACATACCAGTTAACATTACCAGTATTTAAGGTATAACTTTGTTAATACAATGTTATATTCTGGTATATTACTGCACCCTTTTTAGGAAAGCAAAAAGTAGATAATTTTATATAAACTTTGACATCAGGCTTTGAAAGGAGACAGCATTAATGTGGAGGTACATTAATAAACCTTTAGAGTGTAACTATTGTTGAGGTAGAGTTAAACACTTGGTTTATTTACATAGGAAGATATATGCACGATGTATGTTTATGTCATGTAATGTGGGACATTTTATTTATTATTCAATTAATAAAAGAATGCTCCCTTGTGGTGTGTGCATACATATATATATATATATATATATATATATATATATATATATATATATATATATATATATATATATATATATATATGTGTGTGTGTGTGTGTGTCTTTGTGTGTGTCTTTGTGTGTGTGTCACAAACAGACGTACTGGTTTAAGGGTCCCTGTAAAGTCAACTAGAGAGGCCAGGGTGTGTGTGTGTGTGTGTGTGTGTGTGTGTGTGTGTGTACTGTGTAAGGTATAGAGACTGGCTTGTGTTATCAGTTGAATGCTGCTTTGAAGTCAGCTGGATAGGTCAGGGTTTGTACTGCTTCGTGTCTTCCGGGGTGGGGGTATGACACTGTGGTATACAAACCCCCAATAAAAGTGTAAGCCGTGGTGCTCATCCTTTGATTGAAATGCAGATGTCAAGGGTTAAAAGGAATGCCTGGGACATGAAACCTAAATGACCTGTGCCAGATGTTACATACAGAAATGCCTGGGACACGAAGTCTAAATGCTACAACAATCACAACAGTATGACAAAGCAGGGATTTGAAAACAACTTTTTTCAGATCTATAACTCAAAGCAGTAAGGTGGGAAAACTAGCTAAAATATCTTATTAGTGCAAGTTAATTGAATTGATGCAAAAGTCACTGGGTTAAGTATGTAACCCTAGTTCCCTGAGGGAACAAGACTTTGCGTCAAAATGTTTTGGGACAGCCTCGCGTTGTTCACGCTCTGAATCACGTGTAAAATCCGGCCAATAGGCAAGTCTTGATGTCATCAGCGGGCGACATCACGTAAACAAGGAAGCTACGAAGTGGGTAAGTGATGGTAGCGACATTAGCTTCTAAAAAAAGCATTTAGAGACAGACATTAAGCTGGTTTAAATCATACCTGTCTGATCGTTACCATTTTATAAACTTAAATGGAGAGCTATCCAGGTCAACGCAAGTTAATTATGTGGTACCACAGGGTTCAGTTCTAGGACCCCTGCATTTCACAATATACACGGTTCCCTTAGGAGTGTTATATCTCATCGAAACTAGATGATACAGCTCAATAGGCTTGGATAACTGAGTGTGTTAAAGAATTAAAAGACTGGATGACTCATAACTTTCTATTATTATATTCTGATTAAACAAAGATTTTGCTCATCGGCCCAAAAACCAGTACACAGAAGCTCCAGCATTTCAACCTGCATTCAGAAGGATGTACTGTACCTACTACAAACCCGATTCCAAAAAAGTTGGGACACTGTACAAATTGTGAATAAAAAAGAAATGCAATAATTTACAAATCTCATAAACTTATATTTTATTCACAATAGAATATAGATAATATATCAAATGTTGAAAATTAGACATTTTGAAATGTCATGCCAAATATTGGCTCATTTTGGATTTCATGAGAGCTACACATTGCAAACAAGTTGGGACAGGTAGCAATAAGGAAATGTTAAATTTATATATAAGGAACCGCTGGAGGACCAAATTGCAACTTATTAGGTCAATTGGCAAAATGATTGGGTATAAAAATAGCCTCTCAGAGTGGCAGTGTCTCTCAGAAGTCAAGATGGGCAGAGGATCACCAATTCCCCCAATGCTGCAGCGAAAAATAGTGGAGCAATATCAGAAAGGATTTTCTCAGAGAAAAATTGCAAAGAGTTTGAAGTTATCATCATCTACAGTACATAATATTATCCAAAGATTCAGAGAATCTGAAACAATCTCTGTGCGTAAGGGTCAAGGCCGGAAAACCATTATGGATGCCTGTGATCTTTGTGCCCTTAGATGGCACGGCATCACATACAGGAATGCTACTGTAATGGAAATCACAAAATGGGTTCAGGAATACTTCCAGAAAACATTGTCGGTGAACACAATCCGCCTTGCCATTCGCTGTCGCCGGCCAAAAAAGAAGCCATATCTAAATATGATCCAGAAACGCAGGCGTTTTCTCTGGGCCAAGGCTCAGTTAAAATGGACTGTGGTCAGACGAATAAAAATTTTAAGTTCTTTTTTGGAAAAATGGGACGCCATGTCATCCGGACTAAAGAGGATAAGGACATACCAAGTTGTTATTAGCACTCAGTTCAGAAGCCTGCATCTCTAATGGTATGGGGTTGCATGAGTGCGTGTGGCATGGGCAGCTTACACATCTGGAAAGGCACCATCAATGCTGAAAGGTATATCCAAGTTCTAGAACAACATATGATCCCATCCAGACGTCGTCTTTCTCAGGGAAGAACTTGCATTTTCCAACAATGGTGACAATGCCAGACCATATACTGCATTAATTACAACATCATGGCTACATAGAAGAAGGATCCGGGTACTGAAATGGCTAGCCTGCAGTCCAGATCCTTCACCTATAAAAGACATTTGGCGCATCATAAAGAGGAAGATGCGCCAAATGAAGAAGATGAAGACATAAGGCAATTGAGAATCTAGAAGCCTGTGTTAGACAAGAATGGGACAACATTCCTATTCCAAAATTCGAGCAACTTGTCTCCTCAGTCACCAGACATTTGCAGACTGTTTTAAAAAGAAGAGGGGATGCCACACAGTGGTAAACATGGCCTTGTCCCAACTTTTTTGAAATGTGTTGATGCCATAAAATTTTAAATCAACTTATTTTCCCCATAAAATGATACATTTTCTTAGTTTAAACATTTGATATGTCATCTATGTTGACATTTGATATTTTATCTATGTTTGATATGCCATCTATATTGAAATTTGAAACTTCCACATCATTGCATTCTGTTTTTATTCACAATTTGTACAGTGTCCCAACTTTTTTGGAATCGGGTTTGTACTTCAACAGTAAATTATTAGAGTTATTTTAGACAGCAACTTGTTTTTTGAAAATCACATCAACCATGTTACAAAAACAGCCTTCTTCTACCTTAGAAATATTGCTAAGCTAAGAAACATGTTGTCTATATTCTGATGCAGAGAAGCTCGTCCACGCATTCATGGCCTCCAGACTGTACTATTGTAATGCATTACTAGGTGGATGTCCTGCATCATAATAAACAAGCTACAGTTTGTCTAAAAAAGCAGCCAGAGTTCTCACAAGGTCGAGATAATATGACCATATAACCCCAATCGTCTACAAACTATTGCTACTTACCTACAAAACACTAAATGGTTTGGCTCCCATGTATCTTTCCAGTCTTCTAACACATTACAATCCGTCATCCTCCACCCCGTCGCTTAACGCTAATGACGGATGCATCCCATGAGTGGTCGCTCCGCCCGAGGTCTGTGGGAAGGGCCCCATCTACCCTGGCACATCATCTGCCTAGAGATGCTGGCCATGCTTCTAGCACTGAAGCATTTACTCTCAGACCTCAGAGGTCACCACGTGTTGGTCTGTACGGACATTACTGCGGTGGTCTCCTACATCAACCATCGAGGAGGTCTGTGTTCACGCCCCCTGTGCAGGCTGGTGCACCAGATACTCCTTTAGGCCCAGAAGAAACTCAGTTTACATCCCAGGCTGGTTGAACGAGGCAGCAGACACCCTGTCGAGGCAGGGGTTGAGACCCGGGGAATGACGGCTTCACTACGGTGTGTCGGAGCAGGTTTGGGAGAAATTCAGAAGCGCCCATGTGGATCTGTTTGCGTCTTAAGAGATGTTGCACTGTCCCCTCTGGTTCTCCCTTACTCCTCTACCCCTGCTGGGGCTAAAGGCCATGGCTCAGGCGTGGCTGAGGCCGCATCTATATGCTTTTCCCCCGTCGTGCTGCTTCCAGGAGTTCTGGAGAGAGTTTGCCGGGACAGACTCCATCTCCTCCTGGTAGCTCCAAGGTGGCCGAGCAAACCATGGTTTGCGAACCTGGTAGCTCTCCTCGAGCACCCTCCATGGGAGATTCCTTTGAGGCGGGATCTTCCTTCCCAGCTTGGGGGTGCCATATTTCACCCCCACCTGGAGATGTGGAGGCTGTGGCTGTGGCCTCTGAGGGGGCACAGCTCCGAGGTTCGGGTCTCTCCAACCAGGTTCTCTGCAGAGGGGAAAGCACACTCTTCTTTGCATTTAGTCTTAACCCCAATTTCTTCATATTGGCGAGAATGACATCTCGATGCTGGACCGCCTAAAGCTCTAAACAAGCTAATATCAACCAATCATTGACATAATTTAGAATGCGGATGCCCCTGAAGCCATAGCGGGCACTCATGCACTTGGTGAAGGTGCGGGGTGAAAGTGCTAGGCCGAACGGGAGGACCCGATATTGGTAAGCTTCGCACGTGAAAGCAAATCTCTGTGAGTGGGAAGAATGGCTATGTAAAAATAGGCATCCCTTAGATTTATTGTGACAAACCAGTCCTTGGACTTGATCTGAGACACGACCTCCCTGAGAGTGAGCATGCTGAACCTGAGCTTCACGAGTGAGCGGTTCAAGGAACGCAGATCTAGGATTAGCCGCAATCCATCATCCTTCTTCAGAACTACTGAGTACTGGCTGTGGTAGCCTGACTCTCTGACTAAGGGAGGAACCACTTTGATGGCCTCTTTTCTTAAAAGGGTTCACACTTTCTGTTCCAGGACCATAACCTGCTTGGGTCCCACTAGGGTGGAACACAACCCGTTAAACTGGGGAGGAGAGGACCCGAACTGAATTGAGTAGTCCAGTTCTCTGTTTGCAGAACCCACCGAGATACATCTGGCAGGCCTTTCCAAGCTGCCAGGAAATCTCTTAGGCTGGTCTCTGACCCTCCCAGAGCGGCTGGAGCAATGCCCTGCAGCCATTGGGGCCTCCTGAGAGGTGGCTGGTCTCCTCCATCCGCAGTGATCTCTCAGGCAGAAATGGAGGGAGACACCCACAGGAGGAAGGCTGCATTCTGAGGCACATCTTGAGGAAGAGTTAACAGCCTGGCCTCCCCTTCTGCCCGGAAGTCAGATCGGGGAACCAGCCTTTCAAGGCTGGCTTCTGGCCCTCTCAGAACAGCTGGGGTGATCCCCTGCAGCCATGAATGCTTCCTGAGCAGGCAAGGGTCCCCTCCATTCCCAGTGGGGATGGATGGAGTCACCCGGTGGAGGGAGACTACGCTTGGAGGCACATCTTGTGGGAGAGCTAACAGTCTGACCTCCTGGTGGTTTCGAGGAGGTATGGGCACCGTGTAATGAGGCGTAAACCGCCCATCCCGAAATAGGGTGCTCTGATTGTCAGGGCCGCTGCACCACTGCCTGTTTGTTTAAGGAGAGGACCACCCTCAGGTTGGCCAACTCCTTCGATCTGGGCTTAGATTTTGATTTTCGGCATCGCTTCGCCTTGGCGAGAGCAGGACCTGAGCCGCGAGGGAGTGAAGAGCCACACAGCTAAAAATGCTAACACATCGGCTGGAATTTAAAGCTCATGCCTGCACAGATTTACACACAAAGCGCTTACCTGAACAAACAGAAGCTGATGTCGCTACCATCACTCATCCATTTTGTAGCTTCCTGGTTTACGTGACATCGCCCGCCAATGACCGGCCCTACTGGCCGGATTTGACACGTGATTCAGAGCGTGAACAACGCGAGGCATTCCCAAAGCATTTCGACACAGCTCACTGAAAAGGAACTAGTTGAGGTAACTTTGTTTACCAGCCTTTCTAAAATGTAAATAGTTCTAAGAGTTACATGTTTGCTGCCAATCTCTTTTTTACCCAGATGCATCTGTTCATGGGTCAAGCAACTATGCATATATTTACTCCCCTGCTCTTTTACCTGTTCTGCATAGATGACACAGCTGGGGCAGCACCAAAGGTAAAAAAAGCTCTTAAATTGCTTTTCATTGATCTGACTTTCATCTTTATATTTGAGGGCAATTTTTGTTCTACAGTGCAAAGCTACTCAGTCAGAGGTCAATACATCTAGACCAGCAGAGGCACATATGTGTCTTAAATACGAATAAGTTACAATGAGCTTAACTCCTTGCACTTCCCACTATTTAGTGTTTCATCTTGCAGCGTATTATTCAGTAACACTTACTATTAATTATTAGGTAAGTCATTAAAATATAAACAAGTCCAAGTGTGTCACTTATGTTACATGTCTCCAACTTGAGCAAACAGCATCAACAGTTTTTGAACCATAGCCCTAACCTAAAAAAACAAAACTTTTAAAAACCATTCATCACTCTGGTCAAGCACTTTTTAAGACCTTGGTAAGCACCTCTTAGGAAGAGCAAGATACATTTTTCACTAAATGTTACAGTCAAGCTGGTTGTTGCCCCAGATAGCATTCGGTCTGACAATAATGTTAAATACAAAAGCAACCCATGAGGTTTTTTTTTTAGTTTTTTTTATGAGTTATAGGATTTGTCTTAATTATTAATTAATTATTTAATTACAATGTCAAAATCTTATTGTGAACAGTTTTTGTTTCTATCTATAGCACATTCTCTGTTGACCATAGGCCTAATTCTCTGTTGACATTTGGTCATATATATGGCCATTGAAACAGTCAGGAATGGTTTTCTGTTCTGGCACTCAACATTCTTAAAATGATATCAATCTTTCAGGTCATAATTATATATGAGAAATGTTTTCTATACACTTTATATACACAAATAAAACATTTAATATCACCACACAAATTTTTACATGCAGCTTTCATAAATTCTTCAGCATTGCATTATAAAAGATTCATGGAGTATTTATCTTGAAGTTATAAATACCCTTCAAATAGTCTTCCCAAATAAACACCCCCAAAGTGATGCATGAGTACTAGCATATTTATATATTAAATGAAACACACCTCTCTACTTGGGATTTTGATAGTGTTTCTATAAATAACATGGATTAATGATTTTACTTTGCTTTCAGCAGGATTCTTAAATTGTCATTCGCCAGACATTAGACAGATTGGCACCAGGTGCTGTTGTGAAAAATAATTGTATGTAGGATTTTAACTATTAACCATTTAACATTCTTCAGTTGCTGGCTTGAACAGCTACAAAATTGCTTAAACATTATTAACATTACTTATTTCGTAGGCTCTTAGGGGGGTAAAAAAAGAATCAATTTGTAATAAAATATTTTGTTGGCTTTCTAGATTTTATTTTCAATGCCAGTTTAATTGTTATCAGTGGGTCAGAATGGAGACTTCTAGCAAAGTAATATTTGTGTGTGTGTGTGTGTGTGTGTGTGTGTGTGTGTGTGTGTGTGTGTGTGTGTGTGTCCATTAGTATGGCAGGGACAGAGATAGAGCGGATCATGGGGGTCATGGCAGCTCAGATGTTTTGTTATAAATACTCCAGCTTTTGCGTAGTGAGGAAAGTCCATTTCTCTCCACACCCTCCCTCTCAGTGCAGTCTACAGACTGTGTAATAGAGTTGCCTCAGATAGTAAACATCAGTCCTGATGGACAGGGAGTGCCACAGTAAATGGGGAGATACCAGGATTTATATTTTTCTCCAAAATATCTATCTCTGTGTCATTCCTAAATTTTATACTTCACCCTTCATTTCCTGTACAATTAGCATTTGTGTGTTTGATTTCCTGTGATTTTTAGGTGCTTTCCCATTATCTCTTCTAATGACTACATGGGAGTATAATTGTCCTTGCTGGAGCAGAACTTAAATAGGTTTGAGGGAGAATCCTGCTGAAGGGAAAGATTTGCGTTTGTTTGCTTGCCACCTGATTATCCAAGGGTTTAATTGATCTTATTATTAAACTTCGCCTACGGTTTTATATTTAGCCAGTGTACAAAACCCTTGTAGATAAGCAAAGCTTATCTTTCTTGCTTAAGCCAATTTGCCCACAAATCTTGGAAAATAGCAGAATATCTTGCAATAAGGTTAATTGTGCAATTACAACGATACATGCCGAGACTATTGTGAAAACAAATTCTTAAGCTTGCTCACCTGATAGTGGACTATGCTGAACATAAACACAATTTCTTGAGTGCAATAATGAGTATATTTCAATTCTCCAGGTACTTTAGCACAGATATCTATTAGAGCAAGTTATATATGTGGCAAATAACCAGTAAGATTGGTTTACACAAGTAAATGATGAGCAGGCTTTAAAATTATTTATATTTAGAGCTGCCAGTAATAAAAGCTTGGATTCATTGCTATAAAGACAGCTTGATTTTTTCTGTGTCTACTATAGCAAAGCATTCCACAAAATATAAAAGGCAACTTGAAATATAATCTTTTTAGCTCCAGTTTGTAATGAGTACTTATGATACAACGCTGTACTATGTAAAAGCAGTTGAGTTTTTGACAACAGGATGCATTGTTATAGAATGGCATAGCAGTGTTATATTGTTGTAGCTGTAAAAATATTTTAGTATCTGTAATTTAATGATGCTCATTAGATTTGTGTGTGTATGTAAATTACTTCACTGTGAAGGATGACTGACTATTTCCTACAGTCATAAATTGATGGGGCTGCATTGTAGATACACCTGATACACCTGATACAACATCTATTGTTTCCTTCAATTAAAAAGCCAATTGTATACACACAGAACTCAAAGAGTGCTATTTTTGTCCACTCCAGGGTTGGACTATGTACTGAGAAATTACGTCAATTAAATTAACTGTACACAAGTATTTAATATTGAATAGTTAACCAATAAAATTAATTGAATGCTATTCATGTGAAAATATGATTAGCTTTATGATGACTTTTTAAAAATAACTACCAGGTTAGTCTGAAAATATCATTCAATCTCTGTTACGTTTGCAAGCCAGTTATGTAAGATCCTTAAGCATCGACTATAGATGGAAAGAGAGACGGTGGATTGAACAGACAGGCAACACTTGATAGTTCCCACTTGTATGTTTTTGGCATCTTTCTCAGGTTTTTCTTTCAGTAGATGCTGTTGAGCCAAAAGAATTGGAGCCAAAATAACACACAATACACATGATTTTATTTCATTTTCATTTTAATTTGGAACATGCACACACACACACACACACACACACACACACACACACACACACACACACACACACACATAAGCACTGGGATCGACATTTATTAAAAATTGTTAGCCCAAAACTGCACTTGATTAAAAATAAATTTAAATTTTTTTTTTTTGTCACTGACGTCTATATTTCCTATATTTATTTTTGACATTTTTATGCTTGCTACATTTTTCGTCTTTCCTACTTACAGAACTAAATTATGGTTTATATCAATTAAAATTTTTGTTCTATTTTTATGCCACTGACAGTTAAAAAGGCACTTCATAGCACATTGTTGTCAGCTTTATGTCACTGTGCCTTACTAAACCAGGTTATATGAATTTCTTTGCACCTGTTGCACAATTGCTAATAACAAGGACTAATATGTATGTCTCATTTTGCACTGCACTCACTGTCAGCCACATGACAATCGGGTGCCTGTCCTTAAGTTTAACACTGTAGTCTGGTGGATTATCTATTTTTAAATGCACGCAGATATGAAGTTGTGTAGCATGAAAAGGTCATGGCTGATGCCAAATAGGTATGATTATATTTTTTACTAAATTAACACATTTAGATTAGCCTTTTTAAAGGTTAATCTAAATGTATTCAACTAAAATACAGCACACAGTATTTAAATGGATAAGAGAAAAGGGCCTTTAAGATTAATAACAACTTGAAAGGTCTAAATCAAAATTGAGTTATTAAAAAAAGTTTTTTGTGAAAATTATATTAAGTAAGAGTACAAGCATTCAATTTCAGTGATAGTCCAGTAAAGTATAAATATTACAGTATAATACATGAGTACAATTACTCAAGGATTTTCAACTACTGGTCCACTCACACTACCTGTAAGTGAGCAAAAATCAGATTATTTTAGTTTCTAACAAGAAAATAGTATAAAATGTTATCAGTATCAATTATAATATTATTGTGTGTATCAAGTTTGATACAAGATTAAAAATTTAATAATATATAATATGTAATATATAAGCCTTTAGAATAGTTTATAATGTATAATAAGTAACAAGGCCAACACTACCAAACATTCATATTTTACTAAATAACAGATTTTTAATTACCAATAATGTTATTAGTCTAAAATGTGTTTATTTATCCATACTCATGCTCTGCTAAAGAACAGATTAAATGAAATTTCAAATGAAATGACAAAGTTATCTAGATGTGTTTCACAATGAATGATGGCAGTCAAAGCAAGAATACAAACAGTGCTGTGTTCCTTATATTTGCTTTAGTAAGCACCAAAGAAATTCATGTACTCTATATATCACTATGGTATTGATGCAACCCTACTTAATTGTGTAAAAAAAAGCAATGGTAACTAATAGGTTATAATGTTGTAATCTATTCAAAATTCAAGTGGTTAATGATCATTCAATTTTTTCATGTTCTAATAATAATGTTTAAAAATGAATGTTTAGTACTATTTTTTCTTATAGCCAAGTCATAGCTCGTTCTATTACTTACTGCATGATAGCATTTTGGCTTGATAAAATATTTGGTTCCAAGGGAAATACTGTATACTCTTCATAATTATGCCAAGTAATCTACAGCCAGTCCTGTTTTTCCTCTGAAATTCATTAAATTTTCCTACTGCTTTTCAAAATAAACATTTATGATTTATAACCCAATTTAAGCTTCTCATGAGAATGACATTTAAATCAATTTGCTCTTTTTTTTGTTTTTGGGTTCCACATTGTTCTCGATGACCTCTGTGTTTTTCATAACTGTCTGTAAAATCAATAGAAATTGATTGCCTTTGGATGATTACGCAAATGACTACTTTCTAACATATTTTGAGAAGTCATTTGTTTTAGCCCACAGCCCATTTATCATCATTTATTTTAAAAAGTCACCCCATTTACACAACACTGAGTTACATCTTGTAATGCACAGAGGAGAAAAATGAATGGGATTCATACGTGTGCTAAATTTGTTTGAAATATTTCTTAAAAAAATATACACAAATTGCAAAGAAAGTTACTAATAAAAACCGTGCAGGTGGAAACATAGCTGTCAGGGCTCCACCGGCTTCGCCTGGTCTCGGCGCCCTGCCCGTACTGAGCGCCTCTCCTGCGTACTAACTATCCACAACTGAACCTCATTCACGAGGCCTACTTAAGGACCTCAGCCTCACTATGGGGCGTTCTTTATTGCACGTTGTGCCTAGAGAACTCTCGTACTCTGTATTCATCGTGTGGACCGTGCCTCTCTTCACGACTCGGTATCCGTTTCAGAATTTGTGGGCCTCGCCGCCATTCGGCGTACCACGGATTATCTCCTTCCCATTTCGATTCTCGAGCAAACTCTCAGCTGTCCTATGTTTTCTAAATAAACTCGCTTCATCTACTACGACTTCCTCCTTCGTTTCTCCACGCATGACAACAGCACAGTGGACACTGGATTGTACAGTGCTTGCCAAATGTTTGAAACACCTAGTCTTTCATTACCAAACACCTAGACACATTCATGTTCTCTTTGTTTATATGCAACAAACTTTGTAAAAGGCAAAATTAACAGAAGACTTGGACAGTGAATGACCAAAAGAAAGTTCTGTGGACAGATAAGTTCAAATTTGATATTTTTGGCTCTAACAGAAAAATGTGGTAGATGCAGAACAGAAGAGAAGATGTTAGCAGACCGCCGCACACCCCCAGACGAACATTAAGGTGAAAGCTTAATGGTTTTGGTTGTTTTGGAGAAGATAAAGTTAGAGGCTTATTTTGTGTTATGTCCCAGTCTAGTGCTAGGGCGCCCAGCCTGATTAAAGGAACGGGTTGGTGGATAAAAGGTGGATTTTGTATAAGTGGTGAAGAATAGAACCAACTATCGGGGTATCTTAAAAATGGGAGTTTTATTGTAAGATGTATAGTACAGACTTCAGGGTAGACCAAGGCCAAAATAATAAACAGAAATCATTCTTATTACAAACACTAAATTACCTTCAAACAAATGCAACAGAAAGACAAAACACTTTCCTAACTCACTCACCAAAAACAGGGAAGAAACATATGAGAATATATTTACAACCGTTTAATGCAGTGAGTATTTAAAATAAGGTAACAAAACTTCAGACGGGACAGGGCAAACTCGGAGTCAGAATTAGTGTAGGCCAATCACAGGTTATCACAAGACATGGAACAGAATATCAAATGAACTAAGCGAGTGTCAGCTAAGCAAGCACCTGGTTCCTGCTTCTGTCCTGACTTTATAGGTCAACTCCTGGTGACATCATCTACAGGGAAGTGAGCTCAGCTTTAATTAACTGGAGTGCAGTGAAGGCCTGGAATGAAGTCTCAGGATGGCACCTGCACAAATAAACAACACACCGCATACAAATACAATACAACCCACAAAATACTTGGGTTGTAACATCTGGTTGAAAGGAATACTGAACCAACATAATTACCATTCTATACTTCAGCACTATGCAATTCTGCATGGACTGTAGATGATTGGAACTAACTTCATCATACAACACAACTTTGACTCAAAGCATATGTCTAAGTTCTGGAAGCATTATTTAGAGAGCAAACAGTCAGCTGGAGTGTTATCTATCATGAAATATTATTATTTATCTGACCATTCACCTGACCTAAATCTTGTTGAACAGGTCTGGGATGGACTGTATTGCACGGCCAAAAAAAACCCATTTAACTAGCAAAGAACATTCCAGAAGAGGCATGGCAAAGTAAGTTTACTTTGTGTGTAACACTGTTTCAATGCAAATAACTTTATCTTTATATTTATTTATATGTTTGTTCAAAGTAAATCTTTATACCATTTAATTGCCCAGTTTTTTTGCATATAAACAAAAGAAAAATGCATGTGTTTCTCAAAAATGACTAAAAAACTGTTTCTGAATTTTTGACAGGAACTCTATAGAAAGCTTGTAGAGACAGTGATGAGTTTAAGCAGTAAGAAATGTATAAATTACATCTTATTTAATTATTTTTCCTAAAGAATTAATCGGTTTCAAACTGTTTCACATATTATGTCAGATGTAAAATGCTGATGAATAAGGTGATAATAAATATTATATATTACAATTATTTGCACGGCTCCAATACTGAATCAATGGAAATGCAAAAACATTTAATAAATAACAACAGAAATAAATAAATACAAACAAATACACCTAAGTAATAGCAAAATAGAAATCATACAGTCTTTCTATCTTTTGTGCTGAAAAATGCACCATTGTCTCTGTCAACTGCCTTTTCGTGTCACACAAATTACCTCACACACTTTCTAAGCTCTACAGTAGCAATCCTGAAGCAGTGCATTGCATAGCTGCTCCAGTAAATGTCATTGTGATATTAAATAACCATTATTTGGTTTGGGTTATAGATTGAGGTTATCATTCTCTTGTTCACTTCTTCTGACCCCTCCCCCCACCCCCGCTATTCTTTTACTTGTTCTCAGAGGTGCCAATTAAATGAAAAAGGATGCTGTCTTCCCCAACCATTACTGAAATACATACATTTGTTTATTTTATTAAAAATTTGCTTGTTACTGTGCTTTCTTGCTGTTAGTGTAAACTTCCCCCTGTTGGCACAGTCTAAATACATGAATATATAATAAAGCATTTAATCAAAATTACTTTACACCCCTATAGTGTGTATCTACCTACAATGCCTTAAAATGATAGAAAACCAAATCCAAGATGCTTCCTGATTTTCTTATAATATTGCAGTATTTTGCATGATTCTGCACTAAGATTGACACCTTGTAGTTCCTGAATCGTTAATAGTGGGGAACTGTGGCGAATTAGTCATAAGGCCCAGGTATAATTAGGTATAAGGCCCAGCTGGAGCCGCAGTTCCTTTTTTAATTTCTCAAACGCAGCTTGTGAGAAGAAATTATGGTGTAGGATGGAAGACCTCTATATGGGCATGCAAGAATATAGCAACTCTCCCCAAACTCCTCCCCAATCTAACATTCATAGCACAATTTTTTTCTTTCTATCGTGTATTTGTCATGCAAACATGCAAAAATGTAAATGACCACATCTTAAAAAAATCTATTAACTCTTTTGTCATTCATAATCCACCACCTGCAAAACACTGTATTTTTCAGCACATTTTTCAAATGCTAAAAATCCGCATTAAAAACTTTCTTTCGGCTTCTCCTGTTAGGGGTCGTTTGATTTGGCACATGTTTTTACGCTGGATGCCCTTCCTAACGTAACTCTCCCCGTTTATCCGGGGTTGGGACCACACTGAGAGTGGCTGGGGTTGGTTCCCTGACCAGGGATCAAACCCGGGCCGCAGCGGAGAGAGCGCGGCATCCTAACCACTAGACCACCAGGGAACTGTTTAAAAACAGTATGATGGCAAATTTGATGCATTTCTATAGTAATTTTATTAGAAAATCTTTATAAATCTTTAATTAGACAGAGATTAAATGTGGATGTCCCAGGGCAGAAAAGAACTAACATCACAATGACTGCAGCAATGTCCAATCATTGGCCTCTATAAGACAGTCTCTCTTTTTTTCTGAATGACCTGCATAATCGATGCAAAGAATTGAGCAACATCAAACTCCCCCATTTTGTTGTCGTGTACGATAATGTGACATTGCACCACTCTGCTGCTGAAATCCCAGGATGTCAGTAATATTCCCACATCTATACTCCCCGTTCTTAAACCCCCAAGAGGAATTTTTATCTGCATGGTGGTTGACCACCATTCACATTATTTGATGACTTTACTAGTTGTATTCAAGGCAGGGTGTGGAGATAGTTCTCCTTAAGACTGCCAGGTTGGATTAGACATTCCAGAAGGTACTTTACCAAAGTGTGTTGCCAGAGAAGACATACAGTAAGTTGTGATGTTGATGAGACCTTGTGGTCAGATGCAGAAAAGATGGAGGACTAGAACCCTCATATTACTGTACAATATGAGTAATTAGATGACACATAAAGTTGATGTGATGATAATTTAAATAATGCTTCCTGTTCCATGATTTTAGGTCAATGTGTTATGAGTAACAGTGTATGCTTTCTGTATGAGAGTTAAGATAAGATGCTTTTTATTTGTTACATATACATCACAGCACAGTGAAATTTCTTTTTTTGCATGTTCCAACTTTTAAGAAAGTTGGGGTCAGAGCACAGGGTCAGCAAAGAGGGTTAAGGGCCCTGCTCAAGTGCTCAACAGTGGCAGCTTGTCACTGTTGGTGCTTGAACCATTAACCCTCGGATCAGTAACCCACAGCCTCAAGCATTAAGCTACCAGCAATGTTTCCAGTGTTATGGCGGTGAGACACATATACATTGTTTTGTTGGGTTGAGTGAGTTTTCAAGGTGAGATTAACTGTTTAGAAAAGATTCATGTTGGTGATGCAGACTGAGCCCAAAGTTTTGAAAATGTGGTTTTAGTATTGATCAATGTATGTTTACAATAAAGAAGACAAACTGTAATACGTTAATGCAAACACACCAGTATTCAATGAAGCACTATTTTATACTACTGTGCCAGCGATGAGCGAGTGGAGGGCGGAGCCGGACGGAATGAGCGGTAAAAGATACCTGCAGCTGATGCGACTAATCAGTGCGCTCTGTTTCAAAGAAGGCCATGCCAGCCCATGTAAACCATAACTTCATAGACTTTGTTTTGTTCAAAGACGTCTTCTAATTCACAGGGGTCTCCTAGTTCAAGTAAAGGGAAAGTTTCATTCTAAATGTTAGTCATGTTTGTATCTCACTGAGTAAAAACGGCAAGTTGTGAGGATCCTTTTGTTAAAGAGGTCTGCCAATCAGCATAAGGAGATTATGTAATCTATGTATGGCAAAAAAGTCCAGTAAACACTGAAATATTTCTTTTTTTTTCAAAATGCACCCACCCAAACTGCATACAAATATAGTAGAAATATGGGTTAATTTTTCTTCTGCCTCTTTCGAACCAACTACCTGCATGTCTTAGCTCACCACATTTATAAACCTTCTTTTATAAATTTTATAAATGTGGTGAGCTAAGACATGCAGGGAGTTGTTCGAAAGAGGCAGATGTAGAGGACAGAGTAGTATGGAGACAGATGATCCATCGTGGGAGCAGCTGAAAGAATGAGAAAAAGACTTAATTTAATTCAATTCAATTCAATAAATTTTTTATTTCATTTATTTATTTATTTATTTTTGTATAGCGCTTTTAACTTAGGTTAGCTTTTTCTTATATCTACACTTTACTGAACTTTACTTTCATTTTAGTAAATTTTAAAGTAAAATGTACTGTTTACTCAACTACATTTTGGTAAATCTTTGATTGTTGCTTGTTGGTATCTATTTGGCCTTCCTCTTTTCCTCCTTTTTTTTCTCTTTCCTGAGCATTCTTTTTCCTATATACCCTATGTCCCTCCTCTGCACAGATACGAACCAGAAAAAGCTACTTAAGTACAGTAACAATTTCCATTTACTTTATTACTGTCCATGACTGCACATTTGCAGTTTTGTTATGATTCTATGTGTACAGCACCTACAATATCCCAGGGGTTTATTACATGTGAAGATGTAGCTGGCTGGCACTAAACTTTTATAAATTTAAAAAGCTTTTAGTGTGTATTATTATTGAAACAGGTGGAATCTATCATAAATATAAAGCATCAAGATCTGATAAATACACATTAGTGCTCATACATGGCTTCTAATGACATATGAATACAGAGTAAATTTGATGCTACTGGAAGCTGAACCTATTCATTCAGATCCTCATGAACAAGGATGTGGTTCAGTTATTTAATGTACACAAAATGCATACTACATATTACAGAGATTGTGAAAACACAGAGATGGTGAAATTATAGAAAATGATGGTGCTTTGCATCAGTGATAGTGAGTACTTGGTAATTAAGCATCATCAAAGACTTTTCATATAAGTTTTTCTATATCATAGCATAATAGAGTGATACTCGGATGTCTGGTTGCATTGAACTCATTGCTGTTCTAAACCTTAATGGACCATTATGCCACTAAATAAGGCACATTTTTGTAGTTATTATGGCCATTTCTGCCTGTTTTTCAAGGTTTCAAAGACAAGTATTTTTATCTTTTACTATTCTAATCATGCATGTGTGTGATGTGTGTGTGTGCATGTGCATGTAGGTGTGTTGATGTGTGTCTCTTAGATCTGGGTTGGAGGTAAATACTGTATCATAATCTTTACATCTTACTTGTTTTTATATCTAGGGTATTTATTTCTTGGTATCTTGAAATTGTGGGTACCTTTAGTTATTTCCTGTGAGGAAGACCTGATTACTGAGGTTGAGGGTTCAGTAAAGGGTCATTATTAAAAGGTAAAACACGACTGTGAGACACACACAACACAACTCAAGTGTGAATAAATATCCATGTATTTACATTAAATAACCTCCTAGTAGAGCAAACAAAAACCCATCATGCATCCTCTATACTGTAGCTGTAAAGGTATAACTTAGGTAGTTGTTTGATGTTTGTGAAAGAGCTGTGTGCAAACCACTTCAAAAAATATCAGGTGGATGCACTTACAGCCCAAAGTCAATATGAAATTATCAAAACAACTCACAGTGAATCAATGTGTCCAGGCACAATGAATTTGGCCTGATAGAGTAACCAAAACATTGGTAAAGTCATACCTACTAATCAGCTCTTTCCTCTACACCATCATGCTGCGATGTTGCTGTAGTTGTATTTTTTTGGTTTGTTTTAATCTCTGTCTTTTGATAAGTGCCATTGACAACAATTAGAGTGCTATATAGAGTATTTGTTATAAAGCCAAATTTACAACTAAGCACCGAATGTATACCTTTAGCTCTAACAATAAGATTGAATTAATTAAAATTAATAAAGCAAAACAATATATAGGTTTCTACAAAGATTTTACTTGACCTGTGGTTGTATTTCACAAATAAATCAAAATAAATAACATTTTGTGCAACATTGAAGAACCTATAGAGTAACACACAAATAAAAGCATACTGCTGATGTTACAGAGCACAGACAGGAGAAAAATTAACGATGTGATCTATCTGTTCTGGCTAGATAATAGTTTTTGTAAAAAAACATTTTGGTACAGGGATATAAAAATAAAGATTTTGCAAGAGTGTATGCTAATTTTGTTAGCAAGAAATCAAGTGTCTTGTAGTACAATTAGCACCTGTTATAGGATTATCATGCTTCAGAATGGTCTCTGATTGTTAAGAGTAAAATAATAGGGTGCAGTAATAAAACAGAAAAGATGGACACTAAATTCCTTTTTTTAAAAAGTCTGTTTTTTAAATCCAAGGTTGTCATTTTAGAAAATAAGATTTTCAAAATATTTTGTAAAACTGCACAAAACAGTTTCGACATACAAAACTAGACACATTCCATGTTTTATTTGATGGTGACTTTAATATAGGTTCACCCGTCACACTAACACTAACTAAAGCTCTTGTCCTATATTTGCATTATTTATGCAATTGTCATGCTGCCACATAAAAGGCTGATTGGATAACTGAATAAATAAACAGGTGTACACGTGTGGTCCTACTAAAGCGGACAACGCATGCATACTATTGAGCCATTCACAATTCTCTTATCAACATAGCTTGGCTAATTTGCTCTGAAATGTCCTTGATGTGTGTTTACTAAGTTGTTATTGGCAAAAATATGTCCTTATATGTCCAACCTAATGTATCTAACTAGCTAAAATTAACTATGTCAAATTTTGGCAAACATAATGCCTTTAAAGCCTTTATGTACCTGTTCGGGAAGTTTATTTATGAATTTTAAAGGGACGTAGTTAAAAAAGTACCAAAAGCTACAGTTCTATGAAAATGTGTTACATCTTCCTAACAAATGAGGACAATTAAATGCTTTCATCCAGTAATTAATTAGCAAACAACAGAAACCTTTATTATTATACATAAACTTCAAATCAACATGCATTGCCACACATGTGCAAATTTGTCTCAGTCTTTTTGCTTTACTCCTGTTTCTACTTTATGATCATGTAGCATTCCAATGTAAGTGTAATAGCAGGTTCATATTCAACTTTGTGATGCAGGCGTATCTTTTCCCTCACAGTATTCACTATTACGCTTGAGATGTGATGTGTTTCTTTTAATGTCAGCACGCCAACCAAACAAGCTCATTTAAAATACAGAAACTGTTAACACAAAAACTTTGTGAGTCGATGTTTAAATAGAAACAAAGACAATTAGTCACGCTTTTCCAGTAGCTGTGTCTCAAAGGGCACCCAGCTGGATGTGGAGTGAAGTTTTACTATCTTATCAAGGGAGCAGAAAAAGTAAATAGGAATCAATTTGGTATGCAGCTTAATTTAGAGGTGATACATTTTACTTGGAGATTATTGGTGTAGAATGTTAGGGGCAATTGCTGTAAATAAAACTACACCTGGTACTGTCAAAGGGTTGCCCTTTGGCAGCTTTAGGTTGCCCCTGTTTTGGTGACCAATTTTGAGATCGACACCATCCAAAACCCTGCATTATATTCTTAAACAGGAACGCTCACATGTCAACATGTAGTACTTTGTTTTACTTATGTGTGTACCTTTTGTTTTATTCCTTTTTCCATTGTATAGTAAAGCATCTTAAAGTAAGCGTAATAGTTATTTGACTAGAAATGCTATCTATCTATCTATCTATCTATCTATCTATCTATCTATCTATCTATCTATCTATCTATCTATCTATCTATCTATCTATCTATCTATCTATCTATCTATCTATCTATCTATCCAACCATCCATTTATCAAAATATTTATTAAATATTAAAAAATATATATAATCCAAATGCAATGTTTTTTGTGTTTTTTTTTGCTTTAATTTGCAAAATTCTGTGACAAAAAAATCTTCACGTGTACATATTTAAATTTCAACAGAAGCTTCATATTTACCCACACAATCATTATTTCCACTGACACAGTTGAATATAAGCATGCTGTTATGAATGCAGGCAGGAGAAGGCAAATACAGGCTTGGGCTTTAAAGTAAAACAAGCAGACAAACCAAAAGAAGCAGGCAGAAATTTTAAAGCATGAACAGGACGAAGGTCAGGTGATCAACAAACAGGCACAAAACCAAATAATACATGATGGGGAGTTGCTGAAAAGCAAGCTCTCATGTTCACTATGACATGATGATGATGGTCATGTCATTACATACTGTATATCATTTATACACAGTTAGGAAGTCTACAAATGATGATTATCTCATTTCCTCTATGACAAAAGCAATCTTCCCATACTATGATTGTTTTTACTGACTCCGTGTCTGACTGAAAAGAAGGACTTACCATATTAATAAATCTTTAAGAAATTTACGAGATTGTATCAAAAAGTCAGAGACTAGCTCTGTTAACAAGAAAAGGTACTTTTATTTATCTATGTTTACACACTATCGCCTTCAAAATAGTCAAAGCAACACAGTACTCCCAGTGTTTCTGCCACTTCTGGAATGTGTCATGAAAGTCTTCTTCTTAAAACTATCAAGCGCCTTCTGCTATGCATACTGCTACTGCAGTGGTGTCAAAATGGTGACCTTCGAGCTAGATCTTCATCTTCAAGCAGAGGTCGAAGTCAGCATGAGCCAAATCTGGCAAGTAGGGTGGGTGTGAGAAACTAACGTGTGAGGAGAGCTTGTGACAGGCCGTGGATGTGGCCAGAATAGCAGACGTGGTAACACACCTGGTCCGAATAGCACCAGTTAAACAGGTCCTGATGTCTTTTAGCACACTGAACAATTTAGCTAGAAAACTAACACAGAACCTTTATTATTATCAACAAAACAAACAAATGATCACTCTGGTAACAATGCATGAAAGAAAAAATGACATTTGGAATAATAAAAAAAAAAGAAAAAACTTTACAATTAAGTAATTTGTTTTGGTATTTATTGGAATTATTTTAGAAAAATAAGAAAAATCACAGTTTTTCAACCCAAGGGGATTAGAAAAATCTAAGTTTTTCAACCCAAGGGGTTCATGGACCCCTTGTGGACCATTGCATAATTACAGGGGGTCTGTGGGATTTTAGATATTTAAGATATCTAAATGTCTGAATGGTAATTTCTTTAAATATTTTAAAAAAAAAAGTACTTTAAATACATTTAGCCCTTTAAATTCGAGAAAAAGTTAGTTTTCTGTGACTTTTATTTCATTATTTATTAATTTATTTTAAATTAACCTATTTGCTTAGTCATTCACATCTCTCTGTTTAAATTACTGTAGTTAGCTTTATCTGTGCTCATTGTGCTGTTGTTATTATACCCAACATTAATGGGTACAATCAAGGAATGTTCATTCTGAGTGATAATCAAATTAGATGTAATGATAGCAATAAAATGTGAGGACATTTTGCTCTTCATCCAAGGCAGCAAAAACATTGGTGGGTAAAATGGGTCTCAATGTGCATTGTTAATGTACACTACAAACATAAGTCCATGGCTAAAAAAAAGGATTCTACCTAATATGCTGTCTTTATTTCTTATTCAGGTGATAGAGAGATCCCAAATAGGTTACAGTTCAAATGTTTTTTTTTTTTTTAAAGATTATAGTAACTCAAAATAAGCCGACCATATTCAGCGTTGCATTTTATTACAAATTATTTAACAATTTCACAATTTGTTACTGTAAAAATGTGCACAAGACAGATAAATGATGGGTACATTTCTAATTTAATAATTCAGTTTGAACTCTGATTAATTGATCTAACATCCAACCATTTTATATGCGACTTATAACCCAGGGTCATGGGAGAACATGGAAGGAAGCTCATCTCAGGGCACAGTCACAATGCTAGTTGTGGAAATGCCGATCAGCCTACAACATGTTTTTAAACCGGGAAGGAAAGCAGAAGACCCAGATGAAACCTGCAAGCACAGGGCTGAGGCATTCAAACCCCAAACTCAAAAGTGAAAAGCAAAAATGCTAAACATTAAACACCATGCCTGCTTAATTATAGAAATACGGCATTCAAAAATCTATTATTATTAATCCATTAAAAAGAGTAGAAGTAGTCCTACTGACACTGAATTACTGCATAAATTAAACAAATAAACAAATGCAAACAAGGCCAAGTCCCACACAATAGCTGTCTCTTCCATACTGCACGGCAACTGAGAAGGTTGAGGGCTAGAATGTTTCTTTCAAGGTGCGTGAAGTCAACTATAGTCTTTTAAACTGTTGCATCACAGGGCAGCTTAACAAACTCAAAGAAAAATGTTATTTCGAGGGCAAATAACTGCATAAATTTGCATGAGCTAACAGACACACATGCTTGTTTAATGTCAGCCTGATTGGCAGGGGGCCATCCTACCCACCCGGTCTTTCTAACCATTGGCTGAGTGTGTTTTGCCATTCAAGAGCCCATAATTATTATTATTTTTTTCTCCACAATATTTTGGAATCACACAGATTAGATAGTTTCAGGTTCAAGAAGAGTGTTAATATGCTCCCAACACCTTCATATATATTAAATGGGTATTTCTCTCTGATTGAATAGTGTGTTAACCCTGATTTGGCATGAATAAATTCCAGGTCAGAACATACTGAACTGGGGAAGGATGATTACCTCAATTTTCTGGCCTGTTATTTTTATGGTGGCTGATTTGTATCTTTAATGAATGACAAAGCACCAGCCTACAAAGAGGTCATGAGTGGGTGATAAAGAAATGCCCATATTCAGTATAGACAGCATTTGCATTTACCCATAACACCTGGTTGTCATTCTGATCAGACAAAAAAGAACACAAACCATGACAAAAATTCTAATGTGTTCCACTACAAACAAATTACAAACCAATAGCTTTTAACAAATAAATCTATTTAAAAAGTTGTTTCTGTTATTTTGGGACATTATCAAATCATCTTCAAACCAAAAAAAAAAAAACATTGAAGAATCATATTGTAATCCTAACGTTTAATGATATCCTAACGGCTTTCACTGAATACCAACATGTAATCTACAAGTTGCCATTTGTGTTCTATTGGTCCTTAATAGATCACATATATTATTCTAACAAAAAGAATCCACCACAGTATCACAAGCTGATCAAGCTAATTTTCATTTCCAACCACACAGTCATATAGACGTTTAAGGTGACCTGATTACTGCACATATCGTAATCAAATACTCAATAACATGTAACCCTTGCTCACACACACATTAAAAAAGTATAGTTTTCAGATTACATAGTATACATAGTCTTTACTAAGAATAAAAACAAATACACAAACACAAATAGAAATAAATTTAGTAAAATTCTGAAAAAACTGGATGAATTTTTCCTTTTTTTTTTTGCTATCTTTTGTATTCTCTGGTGTGCTGTGCGATATGGACTTGAATGCAGAACTCCATATTAACATAAATGGCTTGGATGAGTTTTTGTGGCTCAGCTCCAGTGTGCATCTCTGCAGCAACTGAGGAAAAAAAAGACAAATCACAAAAATAAACTGTCACAAAATGTGACACGCGTTACTTTGTTATAAAAGTTCTTCTTTGGAAGAAAATTTTACTGTATCTATTGTATTGACAGTGACACAGGAACATCTTTGCTGTTCTACAGTCACACAGGTCATGAAGGTGAGTACGTGCCAAAGGATTTACATTTAAGTGACATCAGTCTGATGCAACTGTTTTCTCTTTGTCCATGACTCTCTCTCACAAACACACACACACACACACACACACACACACACAAAATACACACTAATGAAGAGCTTCAGAGTCCAGCACAAAGTTGATTCAGAGCAGTGTTTAATCACCACAGCACCATAAACCCTGTACGTTGTTGCCCCTCAGACATTTGTTTGTGTATTTACAGAAAGACAGTAATAGTCTAGTGATATCCCCTGCAATGGTTGATGGTGCCATTTAGACAAACAAATATTTACATGCTCATTTTCTTGATGTGGTTATGTCTCTTTCTTCTCTCTCTCTCTCTCTCTATAGCAGGGGTTCTCAAAGTGGGGTCTGTAAACTCATATTGAAGAGATCTATCATTTTTATTTTACTTTATTAAAGTGATGAAGCAGTTATGCAAAAGGCTTTGCAGTCAGGGACCCCTTTAACTGAAAAATTTATATCACAGACCCCTTCTAACAAACTTTAAACATGTCCAATAACATTTTACCTATTTATTGCAGCTTTGTAATTCCTTACACATCAGGTCCAAGTTATTAAAGTTGTGTTAGAAAAACATTCAATTAATGATACAAGTCCAAAAGACTAATAACTATGGAAATCGAATCATTTATTTCATCCCTGGCTGTAAAAATGTAGAAAACCCCTGTTCCCCATTCGGGAACTCAAGCTGCATCGCAACGCTTTGGTAACGATTTGCGTTGTCTACGCTCTAAAACACGTGTGAAATCTGGCCAGTAGGCAAGTCATGACAACATTGGCAGGTGACGTCACGACAACAGCTACAAAATGGATGTGCAGTGGTAGCGACATTAGCTTCTGCTTGTTCAGGTTTGTGTGTGATTGCTGTGCAAGCATGACTAACATAAAAAAATATCGTCTGTGTCTTCATCTGTGTCTCCGTTTCATTACGGGGAAGGATGGAGTGGAGCATTTTTAATCAGCTCTCAAGGGAGTCGATTGTTCGCATTGTAGCCGCATGGCCATGCGCACGCTTTGCTCCCAAAGAGCACTCTTCGAGGAGATTGCTCTCCCTCGTGACTCCAGTCCTGCTCTTGCCGAGGCAAAGCAGCGGCAGCTGTCGTGGCGCTCGCAGGCTGATCTGGCAGAAGGCATTAAGTCGGATGAGTCCTCTCCGGGCCTCTCCTGCAGGGTCGAGCGCCTGCTCTCTTGGGAAGATGTCCTTCAGAGGAGATACAGGAGGGCTCTCCTCTCACAGGTGTGGGGGGAAGCCCTGGTTCACCCCCGCCCAGAGTTGTGGAGGCTATGGCTGTGGCCCCTGAGGGGGCACAGTTTGTAGCAGATGGTCTCTCTGCTGTGTTAGTGGAGACCATCCTCCATTCCAGAGCTCCCTCCATGAGGAGGTCCTATGCCGGCAGGTGGTGTCTGTTCTCTACGTGGTGTGTTAGACCAAATTAACTGCCCGGTTGGTTCAGTTCTGGAGTTCTTGCAGGAACAGTTTGCCACAGGGTTGACTCCTTCAACCCTGAAGGTTAATGTGTCTGCTATTGCGGCTTGTATTACCCCACCTGCGGGGTAGTTGCTGGGTATGCACCCTCTGGTGACACATTTCCTCCGTGGCGAACGGAGGCTGAGGCCCGGGACGTGATCCAGTATGCCTGTCTTGGCCATTGTGTTGGCAGCTCTATCTGAGCCCCCCTTCGAGCCCCTAACTGAACTGGCCCTTAGGTACCTGTCTGTAAAGGTCATGGCGATTTCCTCCCTGAAGTGTGTCGGGGACCCGCAGGCTCTGTCCTTGGCCTTGGTATGTACCTAAGGTGCCTACGGCTCCCTCATGACCTGTCATGCTGCAGGCATTCTGCCCTCCTCCATTCCTAGCCCCCAACCAGGAGAAACAGAACCGGCTGTGTCTGCGAGCACTGGACATTTGTCTCCACAGGACAAGTCCGTGGAGGAGGTCTGAGCAGCTGTTTGTCTGCTATGGCCCTAACAGGAAGAGATTCCCTGCCAATAAGCAGACTCTCAGCAGGTGGATAGTGGATGCTGTCTCATCATCTTATGAGTCCTCTGGTCTCCCCGCTCTGCTCGGGGTCAAGCTTACTCCACTCGGAGTATGGCGGCCTCTACAGCCTGGTCCGCTGGAGTCATACTCCAGGACATCTGCGACGCTGTGGGCTAGTCTCTCACACACTAGGCAGGGTCTGGTCAGTGTGGCATGATTGGACACTCATTCCCAAAGCGTTGCGTATGTAACCCTAGTTCCCCGAGGAAACAAGACGCTGCGTCCCCGGGCCACACTCCCTGCATTCCTGCTGCGCTTACCTTCTCTCTTTTGCATAAGCTAATGTTGCTACCATCGCACAGCCATTTTGTAGCTCCTGGTTGTCGCGACGTCGCCTACCGATGACGTCACGACATGCCTATTGGCCATATTTCACACATGGTTCAGAGAGTTGACAACGCAAGGCGTGGACAATGCAAAGCGTTGCGACGCAGCATCTTGTTCACTCGGGGAACTAGGGTTATATACATAACCTAGAGACATTCTTCAATAATTACATTTTTCACACACACACTAACTTATGACCCTGGCACTGACGTCAAAAACTATTTTGGCTTCATATCGAAAGCAGTGTGTGTTTAAATATTGACTTGACTGCATGAGCAGGTTCATTGTCATGAAATTGTGGATGTAAATCAATGTAAAGACAATTCTATATGAATTGAATGTGATGTAGTTTTCTTGTTTACTTCACCAAACTATCTGAAATTTCATATTTGAAAATTTGCTTTAATCCCATTTATAAATGAACCTACAATATAAATATCTGTATCACAGCCACAAAAATTTAATTTTTTACATTATTAAACATATAGATCCATCTTAGGCAATCTTTAAATTAGATTATGACTTGCAATAATAACATTTTGAATGCATAAATAGTATAAATAGTATGAATGCAGAGATACTTCTAGACTGAAGCTCTTCTTTATAAATTGTAATTACACATCTTAAGGTAGGAAAGTTCCAGTCATGCAGAAAGCTGTATTGCTTCTTAAAATAATTCCCTTGTCTTGTTTAACACCCTTTCTGTCAGATTGTGCTGTAAAAAAGGGTTTATATTCCATCCTATACATTTGTGCAAACTCAACTATTTCAACAAAGTAGCCCATGCTGAAATATGCTAAAATGTATATAGTATATTAAACTCTAAAATGCTTTAGTTTACCGACAGATGTTGCTTTTAGAGGATAGAATTTGAATATTTACATCCTGTGAACTTATAGTAAATTTTTTAGAGAGCCATAAAATTTTAAATTAAACATGCTTTACTGTATTTTTAGTGGTCTTAATCAAAACCAGCATTTGGCCTTTCAGGGCATCACCTAAACATGTTTAATAAAAAGGTGAAAGCATTTTCTGGGATACAACATTAATCTGAACTGTAATGTAAGTCACATTGGTTTTACATTTTCAAAGTTGGAAAAACAATTTCAAGGGGTTTTTTTCGCCCTTAATGTTTCTTCTGCTATTAGAAACTTTTAAATGTCTGTAATAAAGATCCCAGTGATGCCTTTGGTGCATGTACCATGTACCAGGTTCATGCCCTGCGATTTCTTGAACTCTATTATCCATTACCTATTTATTACCTTTCCATTTCTACAAACCTTTTTTCAAGTTATCGTATTGATGTCTGCTTCTTTTCAATGCAGCGGAAAGGAGTCACAGCATGAAGTCTGGCTTTTTACACTTCCACCAAGTGCCACATTATCGTCTCTCTGAGGTCTGTATAAAGACAAATATAGAGAAATTACTGTAACAGCGTCCTTTTTTTTATCAATCTGTCAGCCAGTGCTATTCATACTTCATGTAGGCTCGGTGCGTTTAGAGTGTGCTCACTAAAGTTAGGTTTAATTATATTGAAGTAAGCATCGGGCATGCTGGTATAAGTGTGGTGTTTCTTTTTTTTATTATTTACCAAGTTACTTAGGTTATATTTTTAAATAACAGCATGTTTGGTGGTGTTTTATTACACTTATAACCTAACTTGCTGTTCCTATAAAAACCCTAGCATTGAAATAAACACCGTAATATAAATTTCACCTTGCATTATTGTCAGTCTCGCACACAAAATATAATTTATTTATGTTTATGTATTTCAATTCACACTACATCAGTGTGATTAATAGATCAGTATTCTGTAGTAATTACTTTATCCCCTACCAAATGTGTGTGTAGAGATACTCACTATTTATAAACTAGGCTTATGCTTTTAATCAGTTGATGGTTGAATTGCAAGCTACTAAATAAAATCGATTGAAATAGATTTAACATATCATAAATACATATTTAAAATTGCATTGCTTAATACCAAAAATTAATGTAAAATGTATCTATACCTTAACTTTTTTTTTTAATCCCTTAAGCATTTTTTTTTTCTGGTAACAGTCCAAATTTAACTTTGCAATCATGCTGCACAGGCAATTTACACTACAGCTGTCAACAAATTGATAAGACGTGCCCACGTACATGCCCAGCTCCCTCAGAGCACTGCATGAGGATGTGTATGGCATTGTGTATTGTCTGCATTGCTTTTAGCATCTCCTTCAAATCCAGTAAGTCTGTGTGGTGCATTCCTAACCCCCTGGCACCTGGAATCCAAAATGAAAGGACACATACATCCAATCATCAAATATATATGATGGAAGAGGGAAAGGAGATTAGCAGTAAATGATATTTTCATGGACGGCCGTAATTCAGGCTGCATTTGCCCGTATTTGAATAAACACTATAAATTCATGTGGCGGCAGTTCTTTTCTGGCAGTAATAAAAAGTGAAATGAATTGTGGGGAGGTTTTAATGCACAGTGCGTCTGATGTAGACTGATAGGCATCTGCTGGGGGCATAGGGATGGTGGGGATTGGTGAGCAGGGAGGTATTTTGGAGTGCTACTCACAGATTTTGTATTTTTTCTCCCCTTCTGGCATAGGCAGACATCACAGAAGGTTGACAGGGCTGGAGCAAAACATACAGGGCTCTATCACAAAAGGGGTTGTTCTTAATCTACAGAAAAAGAAAAAGAATGAGAGTGAGAAAAAGGGAACAAAGAACTTTGATTACTGCTTTAAACAGTGATATGGCGTGCTCAACAGTACTTGTATCAATAAAGAAATTGCTTTCTTAGCAATCCTTTAGCAAGTCCAAGGTCTCTGCATGCATGCCTTTACGCCAGTGTGTGTGTGTGTGTGTGTGTGTGTGTGTGTGTGTGTGTGAGAGAGAGAGAGAGGGAGAGATGAGCCTTAAAGTAAGAGGATGCATGTTGGGGGGAATATTAGAACCAAGTGAAGTTGGAAGTGATGTTGATCCTTTGATGATGATTCGCCTTTTCAGAGTTTGGTGTCAGGGGCTCAGCATGGCCTCATTCGTCTATGGTTTTATTTGTACTTACCTACAAATAGAAGTCCCAGTGTCGCATCTGCAGGGGTGAAACAGAACAGGCCCTCCATGTAATTTACAACACCCACCCACCCACCCACACACCCACACACACACACACACACACACACACACACACACACACACACACACACACACACACGCACACACACACACACACACACACACACATTCTGACTGCTCTCTAGCACAAGATACTGGACCTCAGATATACAGCTCGCATATACACTCTGTTTAACTACACATGTGAACATTATTTACAAATTTTTAACAATTATATGATTTAAAGTTGTCTGACTGCAGTTTTGCTTTGTCATGAATAATTCAGTTGTGGTGTTACTTTGAATTAAAAGCCAGTTTTCTCTCAAACTAAAAGAGTTTGAGACAAAAGTAAAGATACAATTTTATTAATTTCAAAGAAAATGTAATTTAACATTTTCTACATTAAAAAAATATATACTATTGAAACTTAAATAAAGCAATGTCGATGCTTAGCATGTCAGCAGAGTAGTTATATCAGTAGATTTATCACATTTATTTATTTATTTATTTATTTATTTATTTATTTATTTTACATACTGTACTGTTTTACCTGAACACTGGCTGGTAAAATCTTGGGCACAGTTGGCACAGTCCTTTCCTTTAGATTCTGAGTGTCATTTTTGCTTCTGTTTTGTAGATAATCCCTATCAGCCTTCATGATGTTTTTGTTTAAAAATGGTGTATAATATAATATGTTACTGGCAAGAGAAATGTTTGCCCAGTTGTCCTGGGTACTTTTTCTCCCCTTTCAAACATAGTGACACTAGCCAATCTATGAGCCTATGTATGCAAATAGAAAAACTGTTGTTGGTTTGTGTCTAGGATAGAGTGACCTGCATCTTGTAACTCGTGCTGTCTTACATTTCACTTAAAAACAAAGAGTTTGAACAGATAAAGGTTTTAGTAAAGGTTTTTATCATGTTTCTATCATAGTATTTTGTTAAGATCTACATTGATATAGAAGAAAAATGCTATTTCCTCACTATTTAAGTAAATGTCCCAATGAAGTGGGGGCAAATCTGACTTTCACCCATAGACTGTGCAGAATATATGGAAGCCTGTCATTAAAGGACTGTGTTAGCTTCACCTAAACTGGAACTCTTTAGCATAGAAACCGTTTGCTAGTAACATAGTTACATTAGCCTAGTTACATTTGAAAGAAAATAACTGAAAAAGATGCCATGCTGGAAGTTGCATAGTCAATCAAAATTACAAATCAAAAAAGACTTGTTTAAAAAGTTACTTAAAAATGTCTTAAATAGGTCAACACAATGGCACTATATCTCTGAATTTTACCGGTAATATTTTTAATAATGCTGAAATCATTCTGTAACTGTGTAGCCTTTGTGCCTTTGTGTGGTAGCAAAAAAAGGTGAGAACAGCCTCACACCTCCCAGTGTGATGAATAAGTGACAACTCAGAGGCATAATCATGGAGCTAAAGCTAGCACTAAGGCTTACCCTTCACTTCAGATGTCAGACAGGTTTGCTGTTCTCAGGTACCTGCTGAGAAGCCAATTGAAAGAGGGCTGGTTAGAGAAGACTTTACCTAGATAAACTTTAGTGTATAGGGTACATAGGGTATATACACTGTATATCACACACACACACACACACACACACACACACACACACACACACACACACACTTGGGTCTTTGGCAAGCATAGCCAAGGCGATACAGCAGACATCCATCCAGTGATGTTACATATAAAACACATTATGCAAAAAAAAAAAAACGTCTTATGTTTATTTTAATGGCATGCTGTCTGGATGTTCCAGTATAGGCATGGCATGAACAAACTCCAGTTTATCCAATATGGATCCAAATCCAATATAGGTTTGCTCCCAGTGTAATTTGACATTATGAAATATTATTACTGACCTATAAAGTTCAACAAGATTTTGTTGAAGGTGAGAAGATGCCTGAGGAATGGAGAAGGTGCAGACGTGCAGTAACTACAGGGGAATTAAGTTGATCAGTCACACCATGAAGTTATGGGAAAGAGTAGTGGAAGCGATGGAAGAGGTGGAGAAGGTGGAGGAGTTCAGGTACCTGGGGTGAACAGTGCAAGGTAATGGAGAGTGTGTTAGAGAAGTAAAGAAAAGAGTGCAGGCAGGGTGGAGTGGGTGGAGAAGGGTGGCAGGAATGATTTGTGATAAAAGGGTATCTGCAAGAGTGAAAGGGAAAGTTTATAGGACTGTGGTGAGACCTGTGATGTTGGATGGTTTAGAGACAGTGGCATTGAGTAAAAGACAGGAGGTGGAGCTGGAGGTAGCAGAGCTGAAGATGTTGAGGTTTTCGTTGGGAGTGACGACAATGGACAGGATTAGAAATTAGTTTATTAGAGGGACAAAGCATGTAGGATGTTTTGAAAAAAAGGTAAGAGAGGCGAGATTGAGATGGTTTGGACATGTGCATGAGAGGGACATGGGGTATATTGGTAAGAGAATGCTGAGGATGGAGCCAACAGGAAGGAGAAAAAGAGGAAGACCAAGGAGGAGGTTTATGGATGTGGTGAGGGAAGACATGCAGGTAGTTGGTTTGAAAGAGGCAGATGTAGAGGACAGGGGGTATGGAGACGGATGATCCACTGTGGTGACCCTTGATGGGAGAAGCCAAAAGAAGAAGAAAAGAAGAGAAGAAGAAGAAGAAGAAGAAGAAGAAGAAGAAGAAGAAGAAGAAGAAGAAGAAGAAGAAGAGAAGATTACTGACCTATAAAGCACTGAATAGTCCCACACTGAAGTGTTTGTCTTTGATTCACTGCTCCTGCTTCAAATTAAAGTTTGTTTTAACACACTTTGCTGTGACTTTCTTTACAAAAAATACAGTTATATAAAATAAATCATTTACCACAGATAAAGATGGGTTTCATTTAGGGTCTGGTTCCTCTGAAGATCTATTTCTTATGTAGTCTCAGAGAGTTATTCCTTGCTACCCTCAACTCTAACATACCGACTGTGGATTTAAATTTCTCTAAACTGTTTTCTTACAATGTCGAATAGCACGAAATGCAAATAACTCTGAATTCAATTGAACAGCATTTGCCTAATAAATATAAATAAATGTTCTCCTCTCTGTAAACCATCAGGGCATAGGGAGTAGGGCTAGCCAAATATTATAAATTATATTTCCTTTCATGTTATATGAGAAGTCAGTAACAAGCAATAGATCTAAATGAATATTACAGGTAAATTTAAAGACTGAAGCTGAAATGGTCTATGAAATGACCTGGTTTTGACTCAAGGGGGCGTTCAGCTTAAAACAAAACGAAACAAAAAAAGAACTAATTACAACAATTAGTAATGGGATCTGTCCAGGACTAACACTGAAAGCGCCAAGGGATACACTCAACTGCCCTCTTTGTAATTCATCTTCTTTCCTACCAAGAAATCCACATTCATTAATCAGACCCATAAGGAAGTAATGAATAATAGCTGTGTAAAAAAACAACACCAAGATAAAAAGCTGAGAGATTAAATAGTCTTGTGTATTTATATATTTAGACAGGGTAAACGTGCTTAAAAAGAAATTAATTTTCCTATTTATGTTCTTTTTTTTAAGGCTGAAGAATTTACTGTACATAAATGGTATGCACACACACCGTGCACACTTTATTTGTTATCTGTGAGAATTAATTTTCACTGAAATGCTTCAGAGAGGTAGACAGGCTCTTGAATGGTGCAACAGGAAAGCGATTGACCTATTGTTAGTGGATCCGGATTTTGACGGAAGGACAATTGGTTGTGCTCTTTGTCAGTTAGTGTGACACTAAGTCAGTTGTGGGAGTCCGTAAGGTCAGGGTATGCAGAAACGATTAGAATGCTGTCCTCTACTCAAAAAGCTGTTCAAACAAGATGTAGTTGGTTGGCTTGACATGTCTCTGAGGAAGCATGTGTTGGTCTTCACCCTCACTGGTTGGTAGCTGTTGTGTGATAGTGACAGCTCGCTTAAAAAGAAACAATTAAGGTGTATTTTATAAGGCATGGATGATGTACAGATTTAAGCATGAATAGTGTTTGATTTTATGTAGGCTATATATGCATTTTTAGTCTGTTTGAATTGTCAGCTTATTGTCCAAAGGAGATATTTTTCATTTATAGTTTATAAAAAGAAGAAGAGAGATTACAGAAACGGGAAGGTAGGCCGTTTATGTAAACAACTTGGGTTGGCCCAGATTTCATCTAACAGCGATTCTTTTGCTGAGAAATGATGCTTAAACAAGGACAAGGAGTGGTTAAAAAAAATCCAGCATATTTATATTGAAAAGCACTTTGATGATTGAAAGCATTTATTGCGATAGCACCATAAGCAGCAAGTAGGAAGAGGAAAAAAAAAACATTTGTGCTGATTGCACACAGATCTAGCCTGCTACCCCATTGGGGAACCATTTGAATTGCTAAAAGAAAAATGACAATAAGCTGCCTGTTCGAAATGGTCATTGTGTGTTTGTGTATGTCTGGTCTCTTTATTCTGTATTGATTGACTGATACTTAAATAAATATAATATAACATGTTGCTCAGTAAAATATGCTAAAGGCCCAGAGAAGTCCCTTTTAAATAAGGGTTTATTTGATGCAGGGCAGACTAATTTATCAAAGCTAATAAGCATGTTTAGCTCTCACTGCTGAGGCCCGGGTTCGATCCCCGGTCAGGGAATCAACCCCAGCCAATAGGGTTGCACAAGCCTTAGTGCCGGTCCCAAGCCCGGATAAATGGGGAGGGTTGCTTTAGTAAGGGCATCCAGCGTAACCAGTTTAATAGTTATCAGTATAATTTATCTGAGCCTATATAGTTTTGCCAATCAGAACATATTTTGTAGCTCTCTGGCTACAAAGGCATCTGTTCCAACTACCCATTCTTGAATCTAGGTTTAAAATAATGTTTCAAATGTGCTTGTTTGGAGTTTATGCACTTTTTCTGGGTCCGAAAGTTATAATTTAATGGATGGAAAGATACATTTACCACAGGTTATTTTGCTAGATGGACACTTTTTACTTAAATAGTTTTAGTCATTACCTTACCTTACCTTACCTTACCTTACCTTACCTTACCTTACCTTACCATTACATTATCCAAGTCTGAGAGTTTACGTTAGATTTCAGCTGCAATTTATTTTTGGAGATTGATGGCTTCAAAATATTTTGCAAACCATTTTGTATGATTTCTGGCTCAGCTGTCAAGATAGCATTCCCACCATAGGCTGAATTGAAAGCCTTCCACTATACACAGGATCTAAACCCCTTAATCAACACCTTATCACAAATATTTTCACCTGCAGTCAACTGTAAAACATCTTTTTCTCCTTTCCTGATCTTCTTTGTTATCAGCAAAGGTCAGATTATGGAAAGTGCTGCACAACCATACACTCAATATCATCCACATTATAGAGTAAAGATTTGTGGCAGTGATAAAAAGCAACCAAGTAAAAACTGTAGATTGTAGCCACGAAGAAAGCACCTTTTCTATAGTTATCATTCTCTCGACATTTGTATGAATGAAGGCTTATTGAAGCAATTTTGTGTAGACATTGCCTGTCAGTTGGACTACATTGCTTAAGCTTGTAAATCTCCATGGGTATGTTGTCTCGTATCAAGGCAATAAGTGGCCCCTGGTGTAAACATTGTATTATTGATGCTTGTGCCATTTAGAAAAGATTTACATGCCTCGCTAAAGTCCAATTACAGTGCCCTATAAATAAGTGGTGCTCAAGCGTTGTGTAATGCACGTCAACAAGGTCAGCTAGACCTCAATCATGCTCTTGTCATCAAATATCCCTCTTTTATGAGCTTGACAACAGCCTTACTCTTTTTTTTTTTTTGCAAGAATACTTTAGTCATAAAAAATTGAAGATGTAGGGGGAAATTAGAGACACTTAGAGGCAGATAATGTATGTGTGTTGTCCAGAATGAGACAGAGGGAAGTAATAAAGTGGATGCAAGTTGTAATAAAGCATCCGACGCATGGGCCATCAATCTCCACGAATGATCACAACGCTCAGGAGTTTTCCCTGGCCTGCCTTTGCCTCTGGCAGCACATCACCTGTTTACTCCCAAGGACAAAGCTTGGCCAGTGTGTGACGTCGTTCCTTTGGACGGCTCTTCTTCAGTGCAGCAGGAATCTTCATCACCACCCAGTGGTTGCTGTTTGATGCTGCATCCTCAGGAACACTTAGTAGACAAAGATGCCTTAATAGCATGTAAATGAGGAGTGTGGCATTCATTGTACAATATTTTGCTTTTATTAGACAGTGGTATTCAAATCGACCCAGAAGGGTTTTACAAACATGGATTTCTTAAAACGCTGATAAGCCCTATGAGGGGAGTTTTGATACAAGGAACTGTCTCTTCTTTCTTTCTTTGCTATCTGATGTGTCTACTGCATACATTTACTGCTTGATTTTGTTCCAGAAAATGTATTTGTTCAATCTGAATAATTTGCTGAACATGCAGATTTTTCAAAAAATTTGTTTGGTTTGGGTTCAGTGAATGCAAGTCCCTGTTCTCTTGAGATGGAAGTTCCGTCTGTTTTTCGATTTCTGATTGCCGTTTATATGTTTTAAAATGAGCAACAAGCAACATACATACATGGAAACATATCAAACTGATTGATGTGCTACCAAGAATTGCTATAAAAGCCAAGGTCATTGATCTGCTAATGGGTTTTTGGAAAGTAGTGGGTAGGTAGATGGAGAGTGCTCCAAAGATTATAGTCTCTTTTTGTAAAAAATGTCATGATTGCAGTTCAAGGTTAGTCATGCAAAGAATAAACCAACACACACATTTGTCTAATTATTGCCTATAAATGAACCTAACCCTAAACTTAACCTCACTATTTTACTGTTTTAAAAATATGTTGGTTTTCTCTCAAAAAGGAAACAAGCAATGTATTTGTAATGGTTTTCTACAAATGTCAAAATGTCCTTATTGTGTGCACTAAACTTAAACAATGAATGAGAAACAAAATTATCATCGTAACACAGAAATACAGAGATACTGATTTTTAATACAGTTCAGTCCATTGTTGTTGTTTGTGGTGTTTGTATAAATGCAAAAGAGTCTGTCTGGGCTTCTCTCTCTCTCTCTCTCTCTCTCTCTCTCTCTCACACACACACACACACACACACACACACACACACACACACACACACACACACACACACACACACACACACACTTTCCCTTGGGGTCATGATCTTTAGTCCCTGATAGTTTTGTGGTTATGCATAAAAGATTAATCCGGAAGCATGAACACTTTATTGTGCATGTCTGAGCTATTTTATAAAGTCAATAGCCCATCAGCTTGCTTACTGTACACTTTGGACATCTGCCCTGTAGCTGAATATGTATTTAGTTTGCTTAATAATCAAACAAATAAAATCATGTCTGATTAAATATTGCTCAATGAGTTTAATTATGCTCCTGACTTCCTTTCAAGGTAGGCAAAAACATACTGTAGTCAGAACAAATAAACTGCCATGTGTGATTAATGTGTATAAATATGTACAGAAAGCAAATTCTATGTCCACACAATTACTGATGTCTATTAAAAAAATGGCCATTGTACATAAGCTTTTTAAGTATTTTTATTTATTATAAGCATTTCCATTTGTCCCACCGTACTCCATTTGCTTGTTATAGAGACAAAGAACACTAAAGCTGAAGCATTGTAACACAGTTTATCTTTTGTGTTTATAGCAGCTGTAAATAGTCATTCCTCCATTAGCCTCTTTTTCCTTTCAAAGTCCAGCAGCGTCATTGTACTCAAAAACCACAAAATAGTTTATCCTGAATTTCAGCTTTACCTCTGACTGTAACAAAGCTTTGACATTTCTATATTCAAAAATCCACTAATGTAAAACTGGCAAATGGAATGTAAATGCTGTTGTGTATGTACATTTCTACATTGCAAATTTTCATTGCAAATTTTATTACATTGCTTATTTTAATTTTCAATTATATTTTTATTTGTCCATGATGTTAATTGCTATTTATATTGTAAATACTACATTTCTACATATGAGTTCACTGCAGGAAGAACCAGAATTAACTTGCTTTTTGGATGTTCATCAGCAATAAATGTAACTATAAACATATTGTGTGTTCTTTACTAAATAAAAATGAACGTTGTTGTTAAGACTAATTACATCTAAATCTCTGTAATTTTAGAGTAATAGAACACTTTAGAACTTGTAGTTATTGGTAATAAATGGCCGTTTATACCCTTCCCGAGATTGACTGATAACTTTTCTATTACACTGCATCCCACTGTGTTATATTTATTTGTACTCCTTTACTGTTTTATCAATAGAACAATTAGTAGATAAAACTAATTTGGTTTATAAGAGGCAGATGTAGAGGACAGGGGGGTATGGAGACGGATGATCCGCTGTGGCGACCCCTAATGGGAACAGCCGAAGGAAGAAGAAGAGTAGATAAGAATTTTACAGAATATTTAAAGAAGTAACTTATACTTATATTTATACTTATACCTTAAAGAATTATGTGAAACTTTAACAGTTTCCAGAGGTATAAACCATGTGATAAATCTACTTAGATACTTACGTTCAATTTGTATGTTCAAGAACAGAGCTTGCAATTTTCATTTTTGAGATTTTCTTCGACATATAATTTCTTATCCTTTGAACTAAGTAATTTAAGTTATTTTCTCCTTCACAACTGATCAGTCTAAAACAGACCAGAGCCACTTCTGGTTTAATCCACTGCTAAATAGAAATTCAGGCACATTGTCTTGTGAGAACAATTCCTAAGGCAATTACAACAAATCCAAGCTTCATATTTTATATGCTGAGAAAAGAGAGGAAATCTGACTGGAGCTCTGAGAATGGATGATGGTGACCTGAGGGGGCCATTGTGCATCATAACCTTTCCCTTTTATTTCTTCTAAATGGCTGTTATGCACAAATCTTTCATCTCTATGCTTGTGGCCTTTCTCATGTGGGTGCAGGGATGTGTATGAAATATGACTAAATTTAAGACACCCCTTCTATATCCTTTGGACATCAGTTCATCTTTGCTTTGTGGACAGCTGTGTGAAGAGAGTGCAGAAATCATCCCTTCTATGTGGAAAGCTCCGGTCAATCAATCAATCAATCAATTATAAGCGTCATGTGAGAAATCACAGAGGCAGTCCATCTGGCAGAATCAGAAACTGGACAGTGATGGACAACACACCACTGGCCTCTGAGGAAGAAAACTGCCTTTCTGATTGACTTGCTGTGATTTATTTGGTCATCCTGTGTCTTCAAATTAATTTGTTTTTGCTGGGATTTGTCCAGACACAGGCAAACAGGAGTGGCACTAATCATTTAGTTTTTAATTATATATTAACTTTGAATGCTGATATCTCATTAGAGGTGACTTGACAATTTGTTGGGACACAGGGGATTTTGGCATAGATAATTTCTTATAACTGCAATTTTAGGGATAATTCTAGTTCTGTTTTAACTTTAATTGCAAAATATAACACTGAAAGAAGTCATATTGGGGGTTGGGAACGTAATATTATATCTAAGTAACTTGAAAGCTTACAGCATTTTAGCTTTTAAATTTAACTCGTCATGGTTTCATAACTGAAAGGCTAGATGTACCGTAGTCTCCCTTCAAATTTAGCTCGACAAACTATATAATAAACGAATAAATAAAGCCCACTGGTAATACAGAGGGTTGCAATGCCATCTCATGGTAACTACGATCCTGAGTTCATGTTCAGTTTGTATAGAGTTTTCCCCTTTTCTTATATCTGTATAAGTTTAATAAGGGACCTCCAATTTCCTTCCACCTTCCAAAAAAAATGTGCCAGGATGTCGATTGACTTGAAATTTTCCCTAATTGTGAACCAGTGTGTAAATGTGTGTGGTGCCATGTGATTGGCTGACATCCCATTCCTGCTTGTGACCAGTATAAAGTGGTTGCTGAAAATAAATAAATAAATGAATAATGAATAAATGAGTAAACAATCAAATGGCCTGGATTTGTTTTTTGCATGGGGGAAATCTTGATGCAGGTTGTCTGGTGTGACACAGAGATGTTAAAAAGCTTAGCTTTAAGCAACAAGGCACAAACAATTCTGCAGCATGTTGAATTATATAAACGTACAGTATGTATTTGATTTTGGTGAGTCTGGTACATCAGAAAGCTTATTAGACTTTTTCATCCTTCTCTTGCTCTTCTGTTATCCCTCTGTTCATGAGAGTAGTTATTAACATTTACATAGCATGGCAAGGGAATGAAATACTTTAAAGATAAGGTAAGGTCATGATTAGGGATTACTTTTGTGTTTTTTTTCTTTATAATATTAATTGCACTGATGGTTTAGATGATTCAGGAAGGGCAAAGAGCACATCTGACTACACTGACAACAAAGCTTTGCTGTTTTAGATAAATGTGTTTTAATATTAATTCTCCTGATAGTTGTGTCACTATGGATTGGATTGACTGAAGCTCCGGGGATACACAGAACAGCTATTAGTGAGTCATTTTTATCTTTTTGGTTTGTTTCTCTTTCTCTTTACCCCTACAGGGTTATTTAATCAAAATTCGTCCATGAACACCTTTTTTTCAACATCTAAGCTGTTCATTAGTGTGAATGGTGAGACTTTATGGTTTTGTGATCATTGGATGATTGTTTGCTTGGTCACCCAAGGGTTTTTTCACATTTGATTGTATATTATTTGTGGCAGTAAGTATCCACAGATATTATCCCTTAGAGATCTGTGCATTCCTTTAGCAAGCTTTCCATTTGAGATTTAATATGTTTAATGTCAATTTGCAGTTAAGTAGTGATGTCCAATATTTCGGCTGTTTATTATATGAGATCAACCACAGTATTGCTGTGTTTGTCACAGGAGGACTTGAAGGCAGAATGGTTGAGCATTTCTCTTAAGTCAAGCATTTAGCAAATATCTAATTCAAATGGTTTGTAGTTCAGCATGATGAGAAGCTAGCACTTCAAACAATATGCTATTAGATGGCTGAATCTGCAAAGGGTTGTTCCTGTTATTCTCTTAATCAGCCCAGGCTACAAATTGAAATGACTTCTTATGTTATAAGCACTTCTTCCTTTGCACTCTTGATTTTGCCATAAATCAACACCATTAAAATTTAAATGATGGCCTTAATTGATGGACCTTTTTGGTATTACAGAAATAAGGAGGTACTGTAGAGTGTATTTCCCAGTTGCAAATATAACTCTAAGACAAAAGTTTTTCCCCAACAAAAGATGTGAAGTAGAGCCTGTTTAATATCCTAGACATTTTAACTATCCAAAAGAAGTCAAGTCAAGTCAAGTTTATTTCTATAGCGCTTTTCACAACAGACATTGTCTCAAAGCAGCTTTACAGAAATCAACAGTCAAGGTGAACGGTGTGCATTTATCCCTGATGAGCAAGCCATGGCAATTATCCAAAAGAACTGAGAAGACCTGTTTTCTTAAAGCAGTGAACCATGTTTACTTTATTACTCTTAATAATGAATCACAAACACAACAAGCACAATAACATTAATGCAGTAATGCTTACATTGTTACATTGAGTGCAGATTTATAAAACCTGTTAACAGCCGTTTGAGTTTTTTTTTTAACAATTTCAAAAAAAGTAAGGCAGAAATAAACAGTCTCTTGTAAAAATATCATAAACTTTGTATGGCTTTGGGAAGAAAAAATGTCACAGAGCTGTTTGTAAGCCAAACGATTCATGAACTGAGCCAAATTATGATTCAGAGCTGAAATGCCCATTGCAGCTAACAAGCTGTGAATTGTTCATGAGTGACTTTTCTAGTGATTATGAATAAGCACTTGAGCTATACACAAAACAAAAGAAAAACAAGAAAAGAAGAGATCGCTGGATCATTAGTATGGACATTGTTTTGCACGTTGTAGGCATAAACGTTGTTAATTAAGCTATTTTCTCAAAGCAGTGGACTTTTGCATTGTGCATGAATGTTCCCTTCTAAGATCCTAATAAGCATGTACTGTACATGCAGTTCGGAGGTCTTGAATATTATCTGGGCTGTAGGACTTCTTAACAGCTGATTAGGAGACAGAAATAGAAGCAAAGGAATGAGCTGTGTCTCCTGTTTATTTGAAATGAAAGCCTGTAGCCATACCAGGACTTCATGGGTAAGCTGGGTCACCCCTTGGATAGTTTAATTCGTCTTAACCTATTTAGAAATATAGCATTTGCATTATGCATGTAATATAAAGTTTGGAGGTTAACAACGTCTAAACATTGCACAATGTACATTCTTAATGGTAGCATGAATGTATAATAAATGTATATCTACATTATGATATAATATAAATAATTAACAAAAATAAAACAATAATAATAATAATGTACAAGACTACTATTTGGTTTTATGTGTGTTCATGCATGCTGTCATGTATTAGAAGCGGAAATTTATGTAATTATACATATTTATTTTAAGTGCAAATGTAAGGCAAATAACCTACTATAAACCTGAGCATGAGACAACAAGAACAAATGAGATACAAAGAGTGCAGTGAGAGATAAGGCTATATACAATACAAAGGCTAATCATGAGTGAATGTGGATCAGCTGTGGAGATCACATGTTGCAGTGGCTTGTGGGAAACTAACATTAGCACATTTTAATGTGCATGAGCGAATGCATAAATGTGGCTAGGTGGTGTGGCTGATTCTAATATAGCAAATGTGCCTTGCAGTAGATTTTATACAGGGAATATTTAAGAGTTGTTCCTTCTGTCCTTGTCTATTTATTTTTGTTAAATTTTAGGGCACTGTATAAAATTTGCTGGTCTGTAACTTATAGAAAAACTGCAATGTTTAGGGGCCCAATTTACTCTCGATTCGGTTATAAAAAAAATCTCAGCTGCACAGTAGTATAGTAACTGCTGTCTGTTGGGCTAATGAGTAGTACAGAAGTTCTGAGGGGCGACGCATTATAAGTTTCTTTTCTTGTTTTCTTATGATCACTACTTCATTTTCTTCTGATCTAGACATAACAAAAGTATTTTTTCCTTATCACGAGATCACAAGAAAACAACTTTTGTTATGTTGAGATCGCGAGTAAACTAATTTTGTTATGTCGAGATTAAAGAGACAATTAAGTCGTGGTTACGAGAAAACAAGGAAACAAATATTATAATACGTGGCCCTTTAGGACTTTTATATAGGTAGTACATGAGACATAAGTACTTTAATTGTCATAAACTTAATTAGTTGATTTGTGTATTTTAATGATTAATAAAGAAACAGCAATTGGTGTTTTGGAAGGAACAAACAAAAACCCATTGGGACCTTGAAAAGCTGCAATCTATGAGAGGTGAAAAGCTCTAATTTAACCCATAGAGAAACATTTATGCAGTAACTCAGGTAAAATAGAATGTGATTCAGCCTGAGCTCGAGCACTGGGGTAGCAGTCATGGCCCTCTTTGGAATATTTGTCCTGCAACATCGAATCTTACCTGTCAGGTGCCAGCAAGTTTAAAGCAATAAACTTGGTAAATGTGGCCATTACAGGTGTACGGATCCTTGAATTAAGGTGGTATATCACTGACACACAGCCTGCCATTTGGAGAGATGTGAAAGTACATACTAGTACATACTACATAGTTGCCCTAATGCAAAACCTTTCAGTAACGGTAAAACACAGGAGTTACTTGGAGGCTAAGTGGATATGGATTTGTGCTCGTAATATCAGAATGTTTGCTGTGGCCTTTTATAAGATTGAATTTTAATTCACAGAGGTAGTCCCTATGTACACAAGGTAGTGGAGGTGGTAATGGTGGTGAGGGGTGTCTGATATCTTAAAATGTACATTCACCAGGTAGTTTGTAAGCAGAGGTACCACTTGCTCATTCATCTTAGCATTTTAGATGTACACCATGTAAAACCTTGAGGTACATGTGCTACAGCAGCAGGAAACCACATTGCACTGTCAGAAAAAGAAATCAGGAATCTGATGATGTTAATAGTGATTATTTGCTGTTCCATTTACAAAACTGCTGCTTGCAGTATATTTTTTTCTCCTCTGTGTAAATTATACAGGCTGTTGTGCATAAAGAAACCCAGGAGATCTGCAGATTCTGAAAACATACCATAGTCACCAAGACACTGTAATCAAATGATTTATTGTTTTGAGCTGCTGCTACCATAATGGCACCTGCATAACTTCATGATTACTCAGATGTTCAAGTTAAAGTGGTCACTAACTATACATGTCTATCTAAGATGAGCTAAATAATAGATAGATAATATTATATAATATATAATATTCTTCTAGGTGTCTGTTTATGTCATCCTTTGTAGCATTTTAAAAAAACTGTTATTGGCTACGTGTTTAAAGTCCACTCAGGTAAAAATCTCTCAGGAAGTAGATTGGGATTGTTAAAGATTTTTTTCTAATAACACTAACTGATTTCTTCTTTTCTGCCTATACTATGGGCTGGTTAGTGTATCAGTTTCGGACTGTGCATGAGTGTTTAAAATTATAACCATGGAATATTTTGCATCTCCAAGATTATTTAGGCTTTGGGCAGAATGGCAACTCTTTGTTTTGTGAAAAGGAGTCTCTGTGGTCAGCACTAATTGTTTTGTGACAAAATGTTGTGCTTTCCATAGTTGGCAGAATAAAATAAGGCAGACACATACAGGCTTTTTCCCCTGAGTGTGATGACAGAATTACATGAAATAAAGTCCTTTGGACACAATGTAAACTGATTTTCATCATGTTAATGATGAAAGTCCTATTAAATAAAACAAATGTAGTTATAATAATTAATGATAATGACTACTTAAAAAGATGACAGCTGGTGTCTGGCATTCCATATATTAGATAATTTTTTACCTTTAGTATTGTGAAAATATGTTTAACGCCTAAAATTACAAAGGATTTCGATACCAAAGATCACTTCGGGTCAGATTGAAATAATTATGCAATACAGGAAAATCTCCATAGGTTAAATGTCAGAAAGAAAGAGAGAATTAAATTAATTAACCACTTGCAGTTAATTTGCTACTTACCCATTGCTACACTTTTATAGCAATAAAAAGACAAAGAACTAAAAAAACAACTTACAAAGAAAACTAAAATAGGAATGAATCTCTATATATAATTAGCCATCTCTTGCATTTACAGTATACACTTTTTTGTCCTTACTAGGTATGTTGTATGGAAGGCTTTAAAGAATCTTCATAGCCTCTTGTGGTATATATAATAAAGAACACAGTAAAAATGCTCTACACTTTTATTTTGCTAAATAAGTAATACAATATATCAATTTAGTCCTGACCTCATTCGCACTATGTTGCCCTGCATACAATGCCAAAACCTCATTCCAGTCATAAAGCATAATGAAGCGAGACTAACTTTTGCAGCTAATTTCAATTCTCAAGGCCTGGAAGACCAGATATTTTTCTGAAGAATTCATTTTAGTTTTGCCTAAAACATTGAAGTCGAGAAAAGTATTTAAAAAAAAACATCTGTTAGATGGTTTTATATAGAGAAATGGACCAAAATGTCTTCTAATCATTGTCCAGGACTGGTGAGTGGATACAGTGTTCAATAATACCAACCTTATTTTGCCTTCAATTCAGTACAGCTGCAAGTGTAATTCTGACGATAACATTTTACTACAGAAAGCCTATAGTAGTTAAATGTCTTCACAAAGGAAAATAACCCTGAGCTGCAGTAATGCTGCCTAGATCCTATGACAAAAAATCAATGCAATCAGCCATCTGTAGGATAAATGTCTAAAAGTGTTAGCATCATATTATCTATGTGGTGCTAGATCGAGCTTCTCAGTTGTTACATCACACTGTCTATAAGAGATCACTTTTATTAAAGTGTTGACTTTTATGCTTTGTATAAACTTAAAAGGTTGTTGAGAAAAATGACTAAGAATGATAAATAAGGAATTGTCTTGCAAGCATTGCATTATTTTAAGGCTGAGTCTTTTAATTATTTAGTTATATTTAGTACATTTCTGTTTCCTCTTTTCTTCTTTTTCTTCTTCTTCTTCTTCTTCTTCTTCTTGTTTTACTTGCTTTTCTGGCTTCTGGGAAAGTACATTTTGAGAAGCATGACAATTGTAAATTAAGTTGCACATGTCCAACATGCTGGACAGACCAAGCACAGTTTCTGAAATAGTCTGAGGAATTACCATCCAGAAGTTTTAAGGGGTTTCTGCAATTGCCTGTTTAACCTGTCCTAAAGCTACACCTCTGCCAAAAAACGGCCTAAAAGTGTGTAAACGTGTGTGCACCACTGCTTGGGAATTGGCTGGCATCCCATCAAGGATGTATCCCTGCCTCATTTCCCAGTGTTTTAATGGGATTTTTTTATGGACCCACATCGGCCCAGATCAGAATGAAGTGGCTGCAGTAAATCATTGACGGAGTGTGTAAATTTATGTGCATGGTGCCTTGTGACAGTCTGGCATATTAATAAATATATTTAAAAGAGGCGAAATTAAAACCTTTAATGCAAGACACATTTATTCACACCATCCTTTCTTAACTCAGATATTAAAAAAATAAACTTCATTGAAAATACATTTTTCATCATTAAACATGTTTTACCGATGCGCCAACTTTCAAATCAAACAACGAAAGCCGCCATGATGCACACATCCGGCAATTAAAACCGTCTGTGTGGAAACATACCAAAAGTTCCGTTTGGTGTCCAGATAATTTACGTAATTTAAAACATTACTTTAAAACATTTACAAGAGTACTTTGATTTTATGCACTGTGATGTGTTTCACTAATAATAAACATACATTTGCATAAAGCATTGATATTTGTCTATGCCCATGTTAATTAGAGTACTTGAATATATTGAGTATCAATTTAAGGTATTTAGAACAATCATGCGTTTAATCACAATTCAATATTTATTAATTGATTGAGATAATATTATATATATATATCTCGCGCCAGTGTTATCAAACGGTATATAACTAATCTGTGTCTGTGTTATCAGGATATTCTTTGGCAGATGTTTTGCATAAAACCCCCCCACGCTTTTATTTGCGCGTCGGGTCCACGCGTGCAGTAGGAAATCCGCCCCTGTAAATCTATTGGTCACAGATCGGGCGCCTCTATCCAATGCCTCAGCGCGCGAGGCTGCACTTGTAGTGTGGAAGGAAGTTGGCTCGAGGCTTCGTGGCTCCACTCTTCGCAGCGCCACTTGCACTCCGGCATTATGAGCAGAGCTGGCCAGAGCTGCGCGCCTTTCTGAATACCGTGCCGAGATCAGGTTAGAGATCATGGAGTTGAGAGCCCGCGTCTTCGTCGCCTTCCTCGCCTCCCAGGTAAAAGCACATTTCCGTGCGTGGAATAATCGCCGCTGCTCCTTCTGCCGGAGCCTCCTGGACCGCCGTGCTTCATTTACGACTCAGTTGCGTGACAGTTGCGTTATGGCAAATTTATTGTATTTATTTTACTTATTGTCAAATTGTCTTTTTTTACGCGCGTGATCACGCATCACTTGTCATGCATCTGGTTGGTTGTGTGTCAGTGATTTGTGCAGGGAGACAAGTGTATACACCGGGTTCCTTTAGAAAACTCATTTATTCTTTAGATGCATTTAGATGGTAAATGCATGCGCGTTTGGTTGTTACTTGCACGAGAGACGGAGTACAGAAGGCTGATTTGAGCGCAAGCGAAACTCCATCTACATTCAGCTCAGCTCCGAAGTTCAGCGTTCCTTTGGCTCCGTTCATTAGGGGTGAACGCTGTGTGTGTGTGTGTGTGTGTGTGTGCGCGCGAGAGAGAGAGTGAAAAAGAGGGTGCGTGTGTGCCTGTGCGCGCGCGGGCGCTCGCGCTCGCGAGAGAGAGATTCACACGGCGTTCCCTTTTACACGACTGAATTGAGACAAGCCAGCGAGCTGTGTCTCTCCTCACTCTCAGAATGATTCAGATTTTGATATGATTTTTTTCTTTTTTAAATGCAAGACAATTGATGCATATCATGTGCCCCAGAAAAAAAAACGAGGTTGCTTTTTATCTCCAACATCTCTTTAAATGATATTTGTTTTTTATGGTTTATATAAGGGATAATAGATTGAAAAGACTGATGTCTGTGTAATGCATGGCGATATCCAACAGGTGCCAACACATTAGATCATTATACCTTTTCCAATATTTACAGAGAATTGATCTCACGGTGTATTAGATATGGGTTTATTGCTGGTATATAAATATGTCAGAGGGAAAGGAAAAGCCAGAGTATGGTGTTGCATTCAGAGCTGCATGTTTGACTCTATAGACAGTGAGCAGAATGATTGCTTGATTTAATAAAGCATGTTGTTCCCTATATTCTACATTAGATATGAAATATCTGTACTGCACTGTGCATCGGAGGGATTTGAGATTTGGCTCTGTGGAAAGGTCGTGACCATGGCATTTTGTTTATACATAAACTACTGGGTGTTGGCCGGATTGCGCATGTCCGTAATGGGTCTTAGTCTAGATGTAAAAGTTTTCCTCTCCTTGATTTTCCGCTGCACGGATACTGAGGTGCTCTTCCAACTTTCTTGCTGTGATTTTCCGTCTGTCTGTCTCATCATGCGCGTCTCCTGGTTTCATTTCCTACACAGTGTTCAGGGCAGCAGGACAGAGTTGGAGGGAGGATTACCATGATTACGGTTACGCATGATGATGGAAGGCACCGCGTTTCCCAATACACGAACTATGTTGCGTTTTTTTAAAACTCCACCGCACATTTACCTTCCTCCGTTTTTCTTTTCCGCTCCGTGTGCGTTCGAGTGGAAGCAATCTTATTTATAGGCGCGCAGGTAGGGCGCCGATTCTCTCTTGCGCAGGAGCTGCTGGGATTTTTTCCCCCCTGACTATAAATCCCTGCGTTCAAAAGCAAACCAAACGTGGTGCAGCAAAGTAATCAGAACCTGCTCGCTCTCTCTCTCTCTCTCTCTCTCTCTCTCGCTCTCTCGCTCTCTTTCTGTCTGTCTGTCTGTATGTCTGCATGTCTTCTCTCTCACGCTCTCTCTCTCTCTCTCTCTCTCTCTCTCTCTCTCTCTCTCTTTCTGTCTGTCTGTCTGTCTGTCTGTATGTCTTCTTGTCTCTCTCTCTCTCTCTCTCTCTCTCTTTCTGTCTGTCTGTCTGTCTGTCTGTCTGTCTGTCTGTCTGTATGTCTTCTTGTCTCTCTCTCTCTCTCTCTCTCTCTCTCTCTCACTCTGTCTGTATGTCTGCCTGGCTTATCTCTCTCTCTCTCTCTCTCTCTCTCTCTCTCTCTCTCTCTCTTCTGTCTGTCTGTCTGTATGTATGTCTGCTTGTCTTCTCTCTCATGCTCTCTCTCTCTCTCTCTCTCTCTCTCTCTCTCTCTTTGTTACACACACATACACATTTCAGCAGAATCTGAATGTACACGGAATTTGTCATGGTGTGCTGGTGCTATAACAATCTGAAAAACTATAAAAACTAGGAAACTAAAACTAATAAAGTAATAAATAAAGATAGACATTAACCCCTATACAGCTTGTGCAGGGTATCTAAAAGTGACGCAAATGATAATATTTCCCAAATAAGTCAAAGGCGCAGGTTTGCAATATAGCAGTCTTTGTTAATTGCATTAACAGAACACGTATGAAATGACAGCGTGAGGTTTAACTTAATGTAGTGTTAGTCTTTGTGGAGGCAAATAAGAGGTGATGGTGGGTCCTTGGTATTGTTGATGGATTGTGGATGGAAACTATTGTGCAAACTGCACTTTATTTAATTCAAGATCAATATTTATGTCATTTTTGCCATTAACAGATTTAAATTCATGGGCATGTCAGTTTGTATCAGATGCCACCCCATTCAGCATTTCACCTTCCATGTGCATGGAGTCCCCTGGGATAGACCTGGCAACCCTGAGTAGGATAAGCTGTAAAGAAAATGGATGGATGATCATATATATGGATATTGCTCCACTGTGCATGGTCTTGTGCCCTGTTATGTTTTGGTGTCTTGTCCTTGGTGTACATCGCCTCTTCCTCCAGTTTTACCAATTTGTATCCACAACTGCCCTGAGCAGGATAAAGTGCTGAATGGATAGACGAAGTAATGTAGACATGACATAGTTTACTTAATTTATTTTTTTTGTCCCTGAGATTAATACTGCAATCTCTTTGATTTTTCTTATTATTTAAATCCACTCTTCTTGAAAATTGGATAATATGTGGATGGATGAAGTATTATGTGACAGCTTAATGTAGAACATTCAACACAACCACAAAATCCCACAATGCACCGCATTACAATATGGTCATAGTGATGTACCTAAAGGGAACAGTGCGCATCCATAATAGCCTTTGAAGCTCAGAGGGAATAGGGAGTTGACGTTTTTCAACGTTTCCAAAAATTGCTAGTCCATGCTGAAACTTCTGAAAAGGCTGCACATGAGTAAAAAATCGGGACAAGCGCTGGCCTACGTCAATATCCGTCTGACATTTATTTGCCTACCTGACTTTTTAGTCACATCACTAAAAATACATCATGGTCTCTGAATATTTAAGTTTTCTGTATATTTAAGTGGCATGTTTATCCACTTGAGAGAACATTTTCAAAAATCTCTATTTCTTTGGACAAATTTATCATCCACGTGTGGACAGAAGGCCAACATATATAGAAAGCGATATGTTTTCACCTGGATGTAGCCTGAGAAAGATGATAGAATAAAGTTATAGGGATTGGTTGAAAAGTTTATAACAGGTTTGTAACTGAGACTTTACCCGTACACACAACATTTTCTTGGCTACACACAAACAAAATTTACTCAGTGTCAGTATTTATAAATTTTTTGTTTTACAATGATCATAGATTTTCAGATTAGTGAGCAATTTTACAGCTTTGATGCATGGAATATGCTGATACTTTCCAACAGTAACATGACTGATATGTGCTATAGCACCTCCAAATTTAGTTCCACTTGCAGAAAAAAACAAAAAACTAAAGAAAATATATATCTATATATGACAGAATGTGGTAACACATCAATGTTACATTTGCATGTTTGGTATAGTGTTGATTAGTATATATTGTCACAGCAGAACAATTTGCTGTATGTTTATAAAAGTTGTTTGCTGCTTTCTAACTTTAAAATTTGGTATATAGCGAACAAAAAATGTAAGATTAAGGTAAGCAGCAAGGTAATGAAACTTTTCATCTTTCTATGTCAACAGGGCGAAAGCGATTTATGCACTCCTAGACAAGACAGACATGATTCAGCTCAGTGAAATTCTTCAGTTTGACTTCAATATCAGTATTTCCCTCATGTGGTGCTATACTGTAATCAGGAATACATATCCAGGAAGGAGATCAAGCTTATTCAGTGCAATTATCATATTTTATTTTGCACCAATGCACATTTAAAAAAGCTTCATACAACTCATTCATTTTCCAAATTAAGGCAGGCTATTTTCAGCTGTTTTCCGGAATGAAGACAATAGGTGAAAGACACCTTCTAATCAGCTTTGCATTATGCCTAATTTATGATTCTTGCTACTGACAAGACTGAAATTGAAGGCACGGCACAGGATCGTGCCACATTCGCTCCGTTTTCTAGTCAAAATCCTGTGAGGATAATGAGACTGTTCAGTCATTAGTGCTGCTGAATCTCTGAAAAGATTTGCTTTGCGCCATTCTCCTTTATGCCGCCACCCCCTAAAGACAAGGTCACTGCCGGACCCTTTTGATCACAGTCCTAATTGGAGAACTCCTTCCTTGTTTTGGTGTGGGCTCGTGTCTGTGCCCAGGGTGGATGTTTTGATTTTAGATTATCTAGATGGACTCTAGAAATAATGATTGAATATTGGGTTGTGTTTGTACTAAGCCTCACAGGTCACACTCATGACCAAACCTAGAGAGGAGCTATTTCATTAGGTACTCTTTGATGTAGTGGGAATAAATTACACACACACACACACACACACACACACACACACACACACACACACACACACACACACACACTGAGAGCTTGCATGTCAGGGGTGCGGCTTTTAAAGGCTCTGGTGATGAGTGGTATTAAAGTAAAGAGCCTTATTCAGCTTTTTGCATTTTTAATGGAAACGGGTAGAATCATCTTGGTCCTTGCTATTTTAATCATATTATAATACTAAAAATGTTTCTATTCGACCTGCATAAAGTAGCTCTGACTCATCCTGATGCGAGTTCTATATCTATATTTTCTTTTAATGACAGCGTTGGGTTTTGACCCTTCTGGCATATCCTTGTAATCAGGCATATTTCAGGTCCTTTTGTTTCTAAAGTCAAAATGTGTCATGCGTCTTGGTGAATCGACTTGCTTTTATTGCTCTGTTTATTCTCCTTTTTTTGCTCTGGAGAGAAAATGGGAGCAGGAGATTAGGAAGTTATAATTTCTGCAGGTGCATCTGCTCGTCTCGTCTCGTCACCGATATCAATTACCTGGAAGGTTGTTCGCTTCTAAATGTATTAACCATGACTATCTGAACGAATGAGTGGGTGAAAGAGGAAAAAGCAAATTAACACTTGTGTTGTGCCCCAAGAGATTATGAGAGACTTTGAAAGTGTCCTCAACCATCTTGTCTATCAGGAGCACATGCGTTCACGTCTGAAATTGGTTCCTTTTCTTGCAATGTTTAGGAAAGAAAAAAAATCTAATTGTACAGAGTGAAGAAATAACACTGCTGTTTCACTCATAATCATAATGTCTCGATGTGCCGTTCTCTTCCTTCGTCACTTTATCTCTTTCTCATTCCCATCTCTGTTTGCAGAGCTCTTCCTTCCGTCAGGAGGATAATTGCTGGGCAATCTGAAAGAAACAGAATTGTCTAATCCATTGCTCAAACACACGGTGTTGCACACAGCCAGCAAGGCCACAAAGAGGCTTCATCTTTTGTTTTTCCATCAGTCTCTATTTCCATTCATCTCATATTTTTTCATGAGTTCACTCTCAGTCGTTCGTAGGCTCTCGCTCTGTGCAAAACCACTCAATCTTTCTCAGGCACTGTTGCAGGGGAGTTGGTAAATATGGATAGCTCAAGGTTTGGCACTGTGATTCTATTCACCACATCCTGATGAGTTCTGGTTTAGGTTGTTCTCTCTCTCTCTCTCTCTCTCTCTCTCTCTCTCTCTCTGTCAATGGGAGATCAGTGGAATTTTTCACTCACTGTATCTCAGGTGTTGCTGCACATTTTGCAGTGAGAATGGCTTTCCCTTTTTCCATCGCTTTGGGTTTGTGTGTGCATACTTGATTTAGTAAACCCGCACCTGTGGGACCAGAGGCAGTGTTGGGATTGCTATCTGAAACAATCAGAGACCGATGCTGTCTCTTTGGCTCTTTCCTTTGGAGACTGATTTGGCTGTGAATAGGGTAGAAATGTCATGGTGAACAGGGTGCATGTTTATCTCTAGATGCTCATGCTGCACATTCCCACAGTTGTTAAAAGCAGGGCAGAGAATACTAATAGGAGGACTGATAGGGTTTGCATAGCAGAAAGAGCATCTCCATTTGTATAGTGTGTGTGTGTGTGTGTGTGTGTGTGTGTGTGTGTGTGTGTGTGTGTATGTTCGTGCTTGTGACAGAGAGGGTGTCTAGTGGGAGAGAGCCTATTCTAGCATCCGTGCTAAACATTGGTCTTCCACACATACATGCACTCACTCACCCATCTTGCGAACATAGTTTAACACTCAACAGATGATGGATTGCGTCTGTTTGAAATCCATCCACATATACCTGGGTTGTCTGTGCCACAACCACCTCACTGGGGCATTAATGTACTCACAGTCTGGAAATCAATTTACAGTCAATTCACAGGGCAGAAACTGAAGCCTCAGTGTAATCCTAGATGCCTTGCCTGCAAGACTGATGCCCAGGTTTAGCGATCAACCGTGTCTGAGTGGTGTCCTGCTTTTCCCTGTCTCTCATATAGGCTAAACTGTGGCCAGAGGTCATGTTTGCTCTTAGCTTGCCGGTGTAACTCGGTGGGAACAGGCGGTTGTGCGCCATTCACCACTGTGTTTTTTTGTTTCATCCCACTCAATCTTCCTTCTGTTGTCTTTAATTCTCACTGATCCTTAGAATTCTGTCTAAGCCAAATGTCCTAACCTGGCTGGATCAGTCAGACACAGTATCCACTTTTTCTCTGCATTATCCACTCCCACCACCTAGATGGCGACATAGTGACAGTGATTCTTCTGGGATCAGCAGAAGTGTAAGACAAGGCTGAACGACAAATCACTATTTGTGATTGTGTGTTCCAGTTTGTATTTGGATACATATGGCGAATAAAATCATTTTGGCTCTCAAAGGAATCAACACCAATCGTTTTAGCTCTCTGTGAAAGCGAACAGAGCTCAGGATATCTTAGCTGCCTGGAGAGCGTTTCCCGCTCGACTAGGAGAAAAAGGCCTGGGGTTTTATTCAAGGTGATGGAAAAATGAGAGCTAGAAGAGTGCCAAAGCTTGGCACTTGGATTGAACTTTAGCTGCATTCCTGTAAACACTATCCAGTACTCTGGTATTCGTGCATTTGAGGCTTTCATTCTTTGAACATCTAAATGGAGTGTGCACAAACACACCAATAACTGGCTAAATTAATTTAATCAAGATGCTCAGCTATTTATCCGGCTAGCATTTCTTGCATTCTTTGAAAATGCATCATGTTTTTGTCACGTTTCCTGATAAGTCTTAGTTTTCAGCAATTTGATGTACTGTGTATGAAGTGGCTTGTATTTCTAATACAAACCATTCAGTGATTGCAGCACATATTTATTTAATTATTTATAGAAAATTTCATTTAATTTTGGTCTTCTTTGTTCAGAGAGTTTAAGTTGACAGAGGATTTATAATCATGATCTATATTTTGAAGTTTAAAGCTTTGCCTTGAAATAAGATTGCACATTTTGTTCAATCTTCCACGTTAGCTAGAAATGTCCACTTTATGGAATATCAAATGTAAAAAAAAGTCTTAATATGTACTCATGGAACAAACATTGTGGCATCACAATTTTAAGGGTAAATGCAATAATATGTTTATATTAAAATATTTGTGACCCGATTATTCTGCTTTGCCGTGTGCTGTTATTTTGTTGTTCTTGCTAGATGCTAGCAGTTGATTGTTGCAATGTGACACTGCTTGTACAGTTACAATGTTGTGTAATAGGAGAAGTGACAATGGGCAGATTTTGCACTTAGCGCATTAAATCAAAAGCGCAACCATTTCTTTCTTGCTGCATTCCAATGTATTAATGGGAAATCCAAGCTGAAAGTATTGGAAACAGCAAATGATGAACTCAGATTTCCAAAATGTAATGTGTCCACATGGAACAATACTGACTTACAGTTTTAGCTAGTTAGCGCTGCTTATTAAGCAGCTTAGCACAACTGTCTTTATGATGGTATTTGCATGAAAGTCAAAACTTTTAAATCTGCTTTGTGTGAGCAGAGTGTACAGATGTGGTATTACATAAACAGAACAAACTAAGTGATAAGTGCTTCAGCATCTGTCTTAGTTCAAACAAAGCCAGAGCTAAATCGCAGTGACTATAGTAGTCAGTAGTCAGTTGGCAATGGTTGTAATAGGTGGATTTTTTCTAGAGGGTTCATTGTCCGGTTTGAGTTTATTGGATGGCCTGTTTTTACAATATTTATATTACACGAGAAGGTCTGTTTTTAGCTGAAGGGTGATAATCATTTTTATTCAATTCCTTGGCAATGTGTAGACTAAGTCCTAGCCCCGGCATTCATACAGTGTCATTACAAAGAAGGACAGAGTTTTGCAAAGTGGAGTATTTTGCGCTTTTGAAAAGCTGCGTCTTCTGTTTTACAGAGCAGTAAGCCTATCCTTGTATAAACATCTATAATGCTTTGAAGCGGCATGTACTTTTCCAAGAAAAGACAGCGAATCCTCAAAGCTGGCGCAACCTTTTAGCTCGAATACAAAAAGCCTCAGGCATGACGATGATGTGGCAGTGACGCTTGCTTGATTAGCGTATTAAAAATCTGCGGGTGTCTTAGTCATTAAGCAGCTTTGCCTGGCTCTTTTTGGGGGAAGGTTTGTTGGGGGTATTGCTGCGGAGGAGAGATGGGTGGGAGTGACTAAACTGATAGGATTCTGGAGGCAGTTGGAATGTACGTGTGTACAGCTGGGTGTCAAGCGACTTTTTTGTTTGCTTTCACAAGTTTTGGCTGTGCTCTATACAGGTGGCAGTAGCCAATAGAGGCATGCAGTATGGTACTGTACATTAATACTGCTGGGAGCAGTGCTGAGGAGTCAGTGGATGACGTTAGCGCTTAGTGATCTGAGCTGGATATTTTTAGGCAACATCAGGTTAGAGGTGAAGTGATTAGTTTTTTCCTCAGTTCTTCCTTTATTTTATTTCTGTGAGGTGAGACATTCTTTAATTAAAGGTTTCCTTTATTAATAGTAGGACCAAGAAGCTGCACTACAGAGGATATTAATAGTCTCCGAGGTTCAGGAACCTCTTGTGTAATGAAGACTTAAGTTGTCAGCATTGCAGTTCAGACCTTTTTTAAATAACCCTTTTTTTGTGAATTTGTGTAGTTTTGCAGTTTGATGCTTATTTAAGCATTGTTCGATCCATATTTGTGGGCGGATCCTTTTGTGCCCTTGATGCAGCCAAATATGCATGCATGCCGCTGGATATGATTTTCATTAGAATTTCATGTCTAGCCTGTCACATCCTCTGCACACTCTACACGCTTTGCTGGATACAATTTCCTGCCCCTGTAAAAAGCTGATTTTACCTTCATTCCTCTGCTCTGTCCATGACACATGCAGATTGTATCCACATAAACATACAGTACAAGCATTAAAAACTGAAAAAAAAAGCCAGTAGAATTTCTAGCTCAATTATCAAACAGAAATTAGTTTTTTTTTTCCCACCCACATATGTGACTGTATACAATGTTTGAATCACCTCAGCCGCGTCTGGTCTTCTTGCCAATAAATATGTTTTTCTATTAGCGATTTAAGCATGTAAAAGGTATTGTCTTTGTGAGACACAGTTAAACTGAGAGTATTGAGTTACTGATTACAAACAAGAAGTTTGCTGCACAAGTGCCATATACTTGCTATTAAAAAACCCTGATCAATATGCACTTAACCTCTTAGTGGATGTAAACAGATTCATATTTATGTATATTTATTTACTAATAAACTATGTTATATATTTGATTTCTTGTACTTTAGTTCCCATGTGGACTATAAGGGAAACAATAAGGAATAAGTGCAATAAGGAATTGCAATACGAAATGCAGATACTAAAAACAAGAAGTGTTCACCCACACTCTCTTTCAGCCAGACACTTCGTCAAGGCCAATCATAGTCTGTATACATGTTATGTGTAATACAAAGAAAATACACCCACACTACACAGACTGCTATTATTCAGTGTGCAGCAAATGGATTTACTATATGGATTGTCTAACCAAATTAAATAATGTACTAACGCCCTCTTGTTTTTTTTCTGTGTTCTTTAACCTTTTATATGTTTAAGTTTTAAATGATGTGTTCAAAACTTTTCATGATTTTTTTCATCTGTGTGTTTGAAACTTTTCAATCAATGATTATAGTTACATTTAATGTTGTGAAACCTATAAGAGACAAATTATCACATACACTGCTCAGGCATAACATTATGACAGAACATGACTGGTGAGTAAATAACACTGATTATCTGTTCATCATGGTACCTGTTAGTGGGTGGGATATATTAGACAGCAAATGAACATTTTGTCCTCAAAGTTGAGAATTTACAATGGGTAGGATAAGGATTTGAGTATGACAAGGCCAAATTGTTATGGCTAGACGACTGGGTAGCAGATCATCTCCAAAACTGTAGCTCTTGTGGGATGTTCCCGGTGTTATCAGTATCTATCAAAAGTGGTCAGAGGAAGGAACGGTGGTGAACTGGCGACAGGGTCATGGGCAGCCACTGTAGTTTAAATTGCTGAAGAAGTTAATGCTGATAATGGTCAACAGCTCAGGACTGTTTTGGCAGCAAAAGGAGGACTATCACAATATAAGGCAGGTGGTAAAGTTTATGCCTAGTGACTGAATGTTATAACAGCTATAAACAGTTCTCCCCTCATCACCCTCTAAGTTTCTTTTTTATCCAGTAAAACAAACAACCAAAAAATATATTATATCAATGACAATATTCACTGTTTTTGCTAATTCCTGGTTTCTGGTACAAAGCACTGACAATAGAGACTCCTTCCATTGATATAGAAAAAAATACGTTTTAAATACAGAAATCTTTACTTCATTGTTAAATATGTGCTTTAATTGTTGTTCAATATAGTACATGTGAAATAGTTTTATTTAATTATTATAAATTAAATGGAAACGTGAAAGTAAACACACAAATGGCAATCTGTGATTTGTTTTGTAGCTAGCACTACTATCAGAGTTGCTGTTTATCACAAAACACCTTCTGACCAATCATAATCAAGCTTTCCATGGCGCTGCAGTATAAGATTGTTGGTTTAGCTAACAAGGTCATGGGGCTTCGAAATGTTTGGCCTAGTTTACAGTGTCTGTTTTTATTCTTTAAAAGTCAATTTGTATTTTCGGGGTTGTGCTAGACAAGCACCAGGAGAATCTGGCTGAGATTCAAGATGTCAAGTTTGATTCCAGCTGATAGCCACTGCAGTGAGGCACTTAACCTCAGTGTTCTCCATGGGGACTCTACCTGCAGCTGTTTTTATGTAAATGTCTTTGGCTTCAAGTATCGGAGGAAAAAAAAAAGACAAACTAAAGTTTAATTGTGAATATTTTACAGTGAGGTGCTTCATATGCATGAAATTGCTTGCCGTAATAGGCATTTTGACAGATGAATGAGCTTTAGTGTGGCTCATCTAGTTGACCGGCCTTTCAGTGGGTCTTCCCAGATGCAATCTAAAAAACATTTGTTAGCGCTACTGCCCAGTGACAAGCATGGACCACTCATGGCATTAAATAGACACCCGCATCAATGTTGTTAAGAGCTGGTTATAGCAAAAAGCTTCAGCTTTTATTCTCTTTTTTTTGTGTCATCATGCCATTTTGCAATATTTACACGTTACAATGATACTACAGAAGCTCCTCCTGCATCTTTATCTACGTAAGCCTTTCCTCTGAAAACAATTATTCCAAGTATATTTTGAGAATCTGTTAAATTAAAGTATTTATTTACTACATTTAATCATCACTACTGTTTAATTTTTAATTTATTCAATTGAATTCTTATTTAGTAATAGTTCACCATAACATTTTGAGGTTTAAACATTATTTATCTTTCTCCGTTACATTGATAGTTTATGGATTTCCATCATATCTGATAAATTCATTAGGTCACGAATCACTGAAACATCGCAAGGTTCATTACATGAAGTATTGATTGAATGCAAGTCTGCCAGCATTCATTAGTCTTTTTTGCTTGTAATGTTTTTAGCAAAGAAAAAAACTGAATATATTTTGCTCGAGACCGCTTAGTGCTGCTATAGGTGCTTGAGAATATCCTAATGCACTTAGTAAGGTAGCCAGCTCAGCTTAAAAGCTGCAATGATTGCCCTTGACACTGTCATTTTAAGAATTGTTGAGATGTCAGCAAATGCAGTTGTAGCTGATTTTAACCCTGAAGTGTTTTTGACCAGGGACGGAAATGGCAATCGATTTGCGAGCCGAGTAAATGTTATAGACGGTAGGTAAATATTGTTTGGTTGTCATGTAGTGAAAAACATTTAAAAACCCATATTTCAAATCCAGTTCTTTTAAAGCTTAGTTGAGTGGCTAAACTTTCCATAAATGCCTTTGACAGAATGAAGAAATGTACTAATTCTTATTTTATTTTTTCTTCAAGCTGTGTGTATTAAAAGGTGAGGGTTGCCTGCTGGTGTCTTCTTAGACAGAAGTGTTTGATTTTTTGCCTGGTTGCATTTCACTGCTATTCTCAAGCGTTCAGACCTTCAGCCTCTACCATCACCTCTATGAAAGTCAGCGGCCCTTATGGCTGTAATCATTCTTTCCTCTTTGACCTCTTTCTTCTCTCTCTCTGATTTACTCTTAAGGTTCACAAATGCCATAAAGGAAACAACCTTTTGTTCTTCGCACTGATGTAGATATAGACAATGTTACATGTAGACACAAAAAAAGGAATATAGAATGACAAAAGAGGAATTGGCAAAAAGATTGAGTGAGCAAGAAAGAGAGTAAGTGCATTTCTTTGCTGTTGCCTGGAGGTGATAGCTGGACTGGTGAACCAGAGCAGGCTGAGTTGTAGTGCTGGAATGGGCAATGACAGCCACATCTCTCAGCCTCAGGTTAATTCTTTATGTCTCCGATTATGTTTTTCTATTCTATAACCAATAGATACATGCTACTGTGGAATAGATGGAATTTTTTTTCATACTGTGTTTGAGAAAATGAAAGCTGGAGGAAGTGACCTCTTCTAATCACCATCGACTTCTGAGAATCATAATTAGATCATTTATAAACCATAGCTGAGGGTGAGTATATAAGCATTAGCATTAAAATACATTAAACATGGACCAGGTTTCAAACTGAATTCATTTTGCCAAGTTGCAAACATCCCTAAGATTTTTTTTCTTTAATACAGTATTTAAACAGATAGATGGATAAAGTTGAGCACCTGTAAAAAAAAAAATAACAAAATACCCAAAGCAAAACTTGTTCTAATTCACAACATTTTGCTTCAGTTTATGTCTCCATTCCATAGGTAATTTACATTGCTACCAACTTCATCAAATGCTGTTAGCTGGCATAAAGATTGGATCGTTTCCACATTCTACATACTGCAGCTGTAGGATCAGGATGAGCCCTTAACAGGTGTTTCTGGGAAAGCGTCCAAAACAAAACTAATTCAGCACTACCGCACACTGTGTGAAATGATCGCCTGGTCATTTCATTGATTATCTGTGCTCATCTCCATACCATAAACTAAGCTAAAATTATAAACAATCAACACTAGCGCTTATTCTTCACAGGAAATGCGGCTTGTCATTTATCACTACATATGAAATAGATTTTTTTCTCTCAAACCTCGAAAACACTTTAGTTAAATGGCACCAGTAAAATTTTATTACAGTGCGTGAAATGAAACTTTAATTGAATTTGTAGACAGTCATGGTGTTTGCAATAGAAGGGTCACTCATATCAAGGTTTTGCCTTCCTGTGTGGGAGTGAAACTGACCGCTTCTATTTGTTTTTGAGGGTCAAGAATATATTACACTCAAGTAAAAGTCGAGACTGTTATTTAGTCTAGAAAAACCTGATGTTGTTATTAAGTGTTGTTTAGCTTAGTAATGCTTAGTGTTATATTGGGGGTTGCTTTTCCTTTTTTCTCTTTATTTCTACTTTTTTGAAAAGCAGAAACTTTCTCAATCTTTCACTCTGCATTCTGATTGTTGTGAAATATTCCCCAAACACAGACCATTGTTTTATATTTAAGACAATGCTACAGAAAGCCCACATGGACATGAGGACATGTGAAAATCCATACAGACAAACCAGATCAAATCAGGGAGCTGTGAGGTGTCAATGCTACTTGCTGCACCTCTCATAAGTACTTATGTCTTTATCTCATATTCCTCAAGTCAGGTATTAAAAATGTGTCGAATATCTGCAGGTGCAGCAGCCAAAGCATCAAGCACAATGATTTGATGAATGACTAATTGTTATTCCATGGTCAGTCTGAACACTTGAATCTGATTGGCTAGAAGGTAATTTTGGCACTTTAATTTGATCACTGTTCTAAATCAATGCCTTATAAACAGTTGTAACCTTAGTAGCACATAGTAACAATTATATACACAGAGTGAGACAGCTATTGTAAACATTTTCTAATGAACTCACTTAGCTAGATGGATGATTTTTGTGTCATTGCACTCTCTCTCTCTCTCTCTCTCTCTCTCTCTCTCTCTCTCTCTCTCTCTTTCTCTCTATCTTTCTCTTTTTTTCTCTACCCTTTTCCCTTATAATATTTATATAATTTATTAATATTCATACATATAAAGAAATCTTATTGCACTACTTTGTGTATGATTTAGAGCATGCAGACTTCCAAATCAAATGGCCCATATATAAAATATTTTGCAAAACTTACCAGTTATTTTTATTTATTTGGACAATTTTGCACTGTAAGCATCACTGTAACACTACAGTTTTCCCCCAAACAGTTACCACAAAGTTGAAGGCACACAATTGTATAAGATGTCTTTGGATTTGGTAGCATTACATTTTCCTTTCATTTGAATTAGGAGACCCAAACCTGTTTCAGCATGACACAAGTGCACAACGTGAGCTCCGTGAAGGAATGGTTTACATGGGTTGGAGTTGAAGAGCTTGAGTGGCCTGCTATAGAACTCTGACCTCAACTCTATTAAACATTTTGGAATGAATTGGAATGCAGACTTGACTCAAGGCTAATTGAGCACAAATTTCTCCAAACAAAATCAAGTGTTATATCTTTAGATAAGTGTGAAGATATTATAATAGCAAATGGGGAGTAGTTGTGGAACGTGACATTCACTAAGCACATAGAATCTTATGGTCATGTGTCCACAGACTTTTGCCCATATGATGCAGCTTTAACTTGTCAATTCTGGCAAATGACCATGGAAAACCATCACATGTAACACCATTTTAATGTTATTCATCTTCTGTGCCAGGCATTGAAATGGTCTATCCCCTAACCATGGATTATACTGTACATTTCATTTATTTCTTTTATAGTATATAAATTGTCCTTTTAAAAACGTACTTGAAAGTTTTGTTAAAAGTCAACAGGATTATTGTACATGATGGCTGACAGGTTATGGGAAATGGCCTGTGGGTGGTGGTTTGACATGTCAGTCGAGTGCTCGGTGAAAACGAGGAAATGTGCCAGACTTTAAAGAAGTTGGAGTGTCTGGCTTGCAAAACTTAGTATAGGTTAATCGTAGTCTATTATTTCGTTTAATAAAATGAAGTGGGCTTGACAACCATCAAGTAAAATTGTGATGGACTTCATAGATTTTGAACTGACAGCTGTAAAGTTATTTTTGCCAAAAGGGCACTAAGTTCAAGGTATCATGCTGAATGAGGGCGAGACAAGCAGGATAAGGGAAACTTTGGGCCAGGCTCTCTTTCAGTGCCTCAGGGTTGACTGTCCCTTTAGTGAACATATAAACCTTGTCTCAGAGCAGTATGGGATCTGTGAGTTGCTCTTCTCTGTGTGATCAAGAGCAAGTGCTTGGATTGAGGATAGAGACAGTCCACTTGAGATCCATCCAGCTACTCAGGAGGGAAGGTATAAGAGCAGGGGTATCAGGGCTATTTAAACAGAGTGCATCAGAGGACTGCCCTGCTAGGAAAGATATTGCCAAGTTTGGTGAAAATAGCTCAAATCAGCAAAGAGATCAGAAATAGAGGGTAGGAAAATATGTTTGAGCGAATTTTAAGTGTGCTGTAGTTGTTAGCTCTTCTGTGAAGCCAAGTGTAAAATCCTGACCCCATGATGCACCTACTAGCCAACAGTGGGCTTTTTATAGCCACATTATAGCCAAAGTTTATAGACACCTTACCTTTACAACCATATGTTCTTCTTGAACATCCCATTCACTCAGGAGTGAAGGCTTTCCAGTTGCATGGCTATGGAGATTTATGCACATAAAGCCGAAGTGAATTAGTAAGGTCAGACACTGATGTTGGGTGAGGAGGCAACCAGTGAGGAGGCAACCAGTGTTTCAGTTCATTCCAAAGATTTTCAGTGGAGTTGAGGTCAAATCTTTTTGCAGAACAATTGAATACTTGTACTCTTTCTGGGCCTTTAGCTTTAGCATATAAAGACCTCCTATACAATTGTAAGTTTACAACTTTGGCAAAAGAAATGTGGTGTTCATGACACCATGTGGTGTTCATTCATAGCTGAAGCATAGCTGTTTTATAGTTACATAATAGTAACTTAAATTTACAGAATAAAATTAAAAATTGTATATTATTTTATATTTTATATTAACAATGACAAATGAGACTACCCACTTAATCAACATAAATGTATTAAAACCAATTAAAAGGAGGAAGTGTGAGTCAGAACCCTTTGGGTGGTGCAATGGCTGAACTGCTTTACTAGCAGATTTAGCATACTGTGTCCATTTAATAGGCATTTCATTGTTTTCAGTTTTATGAGTGTCAGTAAATGTAAAACAGCTGTGAAGTGCTTGGTGAAAGTCGTAGGTGCTTTGCATTAATCAAAATATGCATATGATTTTGCAGCAATTCAGTGTTACAGACTCTCTCTAGTGGGAAATTTATGGCATGGTTTGGCCTATGAAAAGCTTCGGTGCTTCAGTGCTTCAATGCTATGCTCCAGTGTCTCCTTGGTGGAGCTTGGTGAATTTGGTTTCTATTTATTTCAGTAAATAGAAACATTTACTTTTACAAAGAAATTTATTTGTTAAACCTTTTTTTTATTGTACTTTATGGTAACCTTGTTTATAGGTTCTTCTGTGGGTGCCTTTTTTATTTTTTATTTTTTCTAAACCTAGTTCATGTTCAGAGCAATGACTCTGACAGTACAAATGCACACACTATCAAAGCACAGATGTTTCCCTTGAAGGGTCATCTATATCAAGCAGCAAAAACCTAGGCATGTCAGATCCGGTCAAAGACACATGCAAGCCTTTTTTAATTAGTGGTTGACTGAACTGGAATAGATTATGTAAATCAATCTCAAGGGCAACTAACCTATTAGGATAAACCAAACAAATACATCTGCTTTGCTATTTCCCTCCCCAATCTTTAGCCTTTTACAGTATCAGCTCTTTTCTGAAAGCTCATGTCAGCCAGAAGATTCTTAATCTTTCTGGATGGTCCTTTAGCATTCTCTTCAGTCCAGATGATCCTGAGCTTAGCATGGTAATGAGAGCTTCACCCTCTGCAAATGAATGAACAGTTTCAGCCTATGACAGGACAAAAAGAGTTCAGCTTCTTTTGCTATCGCTAATTCAAAAAGACAGTCAGTAAGTCATAATTGCTTTGTGTAAATGCTAACCACTGAAAGTATACTTGAGTTTGCATTCTGATTGATCATTTTATCATGAGACAGTGGATGCCAAGGCTTCTAAAAGCTAAATCTCAAAATAGACAAAGGCCATGTAAGAACGGCCCACTGACATTTAGTCGGCCAACTGAATCTGGCTCAAGGACTTGGCAGTTAGTCGGTGCAGCATTGGCCATTTTATATGCACAGTTCTCTCTAAAACCAGCTTTACAATGTATTATTTGCTACCTTATATTGCTTTTGCAGACAAAAATTGCATGTCCGAACAAATTTTGGTCATGAGTTGTTGACAACTTGGAACGCATATTGTGACAATCTTCACAGTCGCTTATTTAGTGAGCACTGGCAGCATTAGGCATCTTTTCATGGTTTCTTTTTTATAAAAGTATCTGATATAAGAACGGTGAAACTCATGAGACAGCTACAAATGACGAACTATAAACAGAACATGAGCAGTTTACTGAATTTTTCATTCAATTAGATTTTTTTTAACCCAGCCATGAGTGACCCCTTTTTACTTCCATCTCCAATTATTACATTTTTAGAGTGTGTTTTCAATAGAGATCATATTAGCACTATTACACCAAGGCTAGTTTCTGTTTATGCAGCTCGCATTTTTTGCTGATGTTGTGGGCAGAAATTAGTCATGTTCAAGAATTGCAAGTCTGTCATTAAAAGATTTTCATCTTGTAATCTAAGATGGAGAACAGAGTCTGTTATTCAGTAGAATCAATCAATTTATAGCATGTATGGATTAAATAGGGTTCATCTAGTAATTTGCAGCAAGTAATAATTGCTGAAAGATTTCAGGTTTAAGGCATTAGACTACGTTTGACAGAAGCCACCGGATCATGTCACATGACTGTGTGCATTCGTGCCACATTTTGAGTTAAAGAGCACCTGTATTTTTTAAGTCACATCTTGAACATACACTTTTTTCTTGGTCATGCTCGTCGTGTTCCCGCTCAGGTTAAGTTTTTTTTGTTCATGTGTCATTTGATTTTTTCGTTTTCATTTGTTTTGTGATCTACTTTCGCCTCTCTTACGCTACACAGATCCTTTTAAACTTTCAGCTTCATCAGCAGAACCGCTCATTGTCTATTTAAACAACACTCACTAATTTGCTGACTGTCATGACTGAACCACTCTATTCCCCATGTGTCTTGTTTACAATTTGACTACAGCTTTTGCAGTGTAGTGTAGCTTAGCGCATACGTTTCTTTGCTTGGAATTCGATTGCTTTTTTTAATTGGAAGGTTGTCAGACGTGAACAAATTACAGTTTATGTTATTTATTTTCAATGAGTGTGTGATTTACATTGTCAGGCGACCAAGCGATTTTTGCCAATGTGACATAAGTTGAGCAAGGAACGCAAAAACAAATATAGAACACAACTTAGAACAGCAATATAACGACCGCTGTAGCATGCTTCATATTCCCCCCACTGAGAAATATTATCCATGTTTTTATCCAGAGATGCCATGCAGCTATGGGCTCAAAGTGTTTTATGAACCCAATTACAGCAAAGCTGGTATTTTTTCTGCTGTAAATCGAATTAGTTTTTGGCTCTTTCTGACTCTAGTAGACCATTGAGTGTTGCACAAATACAATTTATACACAAGTTAACGGTTTCCCTGAACAATTTTTATTTGGTTTATTTTTATTTATAGAAAAACTAGTACAGTATCCAGATATGACTTTGTGCCTATATATTTTAATGGCCAGTGCCCCAGTGCCTTTTAGTAAAACCATGGCAACTAACAATAATTCCAGAACACCTGCTTACGATATATCTTGAATCATGCATGGTGAAAAGATTATTGCTGGTGGGAATGCTGTGTTTTTCCCCAGGTGGTTTCGGTCTTATTTACTAGTCACTTTGTATTCAAGCCAAGAAAAAAAAAAAAAACCCTTATATATTTCTCTTAGTAGAAAATATTTGCATTGTGTTTGTTACAAAAATGCTAAAACATATAGCCTATTTATTTTTTCACAGTCTGCACTTGCAACTTTTAATTTCTACACAATTAATACAGCCAGTTTTGCCAACATTCCTCACAGATGCAGTTTCATGCAGGTTGTGTATCTTTCTGGAGTTTTGTAGAAAAAGACATTTTTAAACCTTCTGGTTTGCTCCCAGAGCAAATCAACTGGGTCAAGATGCACTGGCTAGACAGGCCATATTATTACCGGCACACTTCTTTTTTAAACTATTAAATGGTATTTAAACTCAAACATAACATTTTACAAAATGGCAAGGTCTAATTAAACAAATCATGAACCAACAAAATGCTAGGCCATTTATTTTTAGCACTAATAATATGGAATGATTAGCTACATGGAATGATTATCAGCACGGCGCTTTTAAAACACGGAGACAAATAATATCTGGTTTCCACAATCCTGGATTCTATCATACAGGGCATGCAGGGGGTGCTGAACTGTCATCAGTCACTATATTCTTCCTGCTCTTCTGCGTGCACCCAAAAACATAGCTGCAGGTCAACTGATAACTTTAAATTACCCCATGTGTGTGTAAAACACTCTGTCTCATCCATAATGCATTCTGGCCTTCCACACTGTTCCCAGGAGGAACTGGAATTTATATGACCCTAAACAGGATAAAGTAGTTTCTGCAGATGAATAAGATGAATGTACTACTTTCTTGGGCCCTGGCATGGCATCAATAATCCTCACTTTCCTGGTTGCGTAAGGGTCAGAGAGCAACCTCTCCTTCCATCAGGTGTTCCGTTGACATTTTCAGTGTTTGAGCCTTTGACCTCACAGTCTCATTCAGAATACTGCCCAGGCTGTGATATCCTTAGGCGGGCAACTACATGCTTACGGGCACTGGGCTGTTGTCAGGGTTAACCAGCAGCCTTGTGTGTTGAAAGCACCTGGAGGCCTGAAGCCCGTGCTGACATTTCCTTGTGGAGCTCGTGCCAGAATGCATGTCATTGCCTTTTGATGCTTCCTCCTCTTGTTTTGTCTGGGTGTCTGTGCAGGAGAGACAGCTTGGCAGGGGCATGGCGACAGGCTCATAAAGGAGAAGCCTTCTCTGTTGGCCCGCATCTCTGCTGCGTGACCGTTGGGAAAGAATGACCCCTCTCCCAATAGACACTGGGTCTGTTTGTGTGAGTTTATCAGTCAGGTGCAGTGAGCACAGTCTGTTCTGGATTTCCCATAGCCAGCTGTGGATTTGAGTGTGTGTGTTTGTGTGTGTTTACCAGCCTATGCGGTCTGATCTGTGTTCCCAATGGTCTGTAGAGCCCCTCACTAGTCCCTCACCTGTCTGTGCTTCGTCAGAAGGCTCACTTGTTCTTCATCCATTGCACCGTATGCTGGAACAGTCCAGAAAAACTTGGTTCTCTGTCTAGCTCTCAAATCAGGGCTGCAATCGAATCTACATGGAAGAACAGAAACATGGAGGAGGAAATGCATGATACAGAGGTAAAACTCTATAATAAGCCCTAGTATAACCAAATAATTGACTGTCATGATACAGTGTGGCGTCATGCTAAGGCCGAAAGAACTATTACACAGTGTAACATAAGACAAATCTAACACTATGAGACTGCATGATAAACAAGCATTGACCCATGATAACCGTCTTGCAGTTTCCCATATGGGAAAACTGGCTGCAACTCGAAACAGTTTTTTGTTTCAAGTTGCAGCTCTCCACTCATTTGCAACTACATAGTGGTATAGATTTAACTGAGTTGCATTTCCAATCCAACCTCTGCTCTCCTCCTGATGAGGCAACATAAATGCCTGTGGGGAGGCTTGCTGCCCGACTCCATGAATATTAGAGTGCTCCAGGAAGCAGGATGTTAGGAGAAGCAGGGCTCATTATTACATCAAGGTTAGAAAATTCACATAGGGGTCCCTGGTTTCTTTTCCTTTTGTAATTCTTCTGCTTGAGTTCAATTACCCACCTAAATTTGTTTATTTTTGCATGGATTAGCTTTCTATAGCAGGGTAGTAGCTCATCATACGTCGCTTATTATACTCTTTGGAAATGTGAGATATGGGCGTTGCTGGGGTGATAGCAAACCAGTGTGTGTGTGTGTGTGTGTGTGTGTGTGTGTGTGTGTGTGTGTGTGTGTGTGTGTGTGTGTGTTTGTGTGAGTAGGAGATGATGGATTTTTCACTTTCATTTCCTTATGCTCATGGCCATTACATTTTGGGATGGGGTGTTATGAGGTTCAGGCTTAACCACTGGTTTAAATTAAGGTCAACCCAGAGACCAGCTCCACATTTAAATGCATGAAAGAACAGAATGGATTCATAGATTACACTTTGACATTAAAAGCCATGACATTTGCCCCAGTAGAAAACTCCACATTTTTATTTCATTTCATTTCCATTGCCACCAGGTTCGAATTCATACGATGTGTAATATTTGACAACATAACCCTTGTGATTTGTTTACCCGTGAATTGATTGAACTGTTAATTAATGTTGTATAAAGTCCTGGCAAATTATATTTAAGTAAAAAAACAAATAATGTGTAAAAATCTTCCAAATTTAAATAAGTAAAACCATTATTTACAGGCAAATAAAGAAGACAAGTCAGCAAAACATATCTCAATATCTGCTTTTTTTTTCGGAATACGTGGCTAAGAAAAAGACACCAAATTATATATGGCTTTTCTTACTGCCACATATTGAACAATGTTACTGAATTAGAGCCAAAGGCACTCAATCTCAACACTAAAGTCACACAGGAATAGCTATAGTTCCTAGCTTCATTGCATAGTATGGTAAGGTCACAGCATATGTATCCAAGTATATTGCAGTGTGGTAATATCACTGTTTGTCCATGTGCAGTTCATGTAGGCATGTGTGTGTGGTATAGGTCTGTCTAGCTTTTACAAGTGTGTTATATCTTTTAGTTCTGTGTTATTTTATCAGACTGTATATTAGTGAAATTATAATAAACGCCACATGATTGGCATAAGTATTCATCATACTGTTAGTGTATATTGTTAAACTTGATTAAATGCTTTAAACTAGATGAAATGCACAGGAGGTCATTTTATTGATGTATAACAACTTGTCAAAGGCAAGAAGAAGTGACCTTGGAAAATTGTAAAGAGTACTTTAAAGATAATGAAAACATAAGGAGTAAAAAGTAAGGAGTTATGTATGAGTCCTTAAAAACACTTGAGAATCATTACCTCATAATTATACTTATTTATAGTAATGAAGTACAATGACTTATGTATTTACCACCTCTAAAGATAAAAGTGACCCTGTGCAATCACCATTATATTCTCAGAATACCTGTGAGTAAGAGCTACAGTGTATGTTTTCCATCCAGCTAACAAATCATGCATCCTGTTGATCCTGAGCATGAATATGAAATGTTGGTTTGTGTACTCTGCCTCTGGTGTGTGATGAGGCATCATCGGGCAGCAGTAGGCTGTGAAATTGAGTTAGGGTGGGTTGGTTACAGAGGGATGGAATTGCGACTTGGAGTTAGGTTTTCGGAAGCTGTGAGTTGAAGGATTGGGCCTGTAGAAAATGCCATTATATCCGTCTGCCATTCACCTGCAGTCTTCATCTGGTCGCCCTGCCCCTGGGCTCAGCAGCTACCTTCTGAGTGACACATTGATTATTCCTGTTAAATCACCTTTTATAGCTGCTTGTAAAGCTGGGGATATGGGTTTGGGTTAGTCCATCAAGAGGAGCCTTTAGAGCCTTGCAAACTACGAAAAATGGCAAGGCAGTATAAGCTCTAAGATGGGATGAATTTGAAAAAGAATAAGATCCCAAACTAGGCTGTCGAGGATTGAAATGGACTTCTTGTTCCTTATCCTTTCTGCCCCTCCTGTACAAAACAAGACAAGATGTGTGAGAGGTCGGCATTAGCCCCAAGACATTGGTGGCATGTATGAACTTTCTGTGCGGGTATTCTCTAAATGGTGACCATGAAATCATGCATGCTAGTTCCTCTTTGAATCAACAATGTGTTTGGCAGCTGCATGTCACAAATCTATGAATGGCAAGCCTTGTTCTTTATTTATTTCCCAAAAAATGTGTCAGGATAGAGGTTCGACAGGGTCATTTCAGTGATGCAGATGTTCACAGTATCCTGTTGGTTTTCATGGAAAAGAACAGGAGAAAAGTTTCCACAGTCTCTGGGCAAAAAGAGTGGCAAATAATGGGATACAAAATACAGAGTACATATATATATGTAATCGCTTCAGAGAGCTATGTTGCTCTTTTTTTATCACAGTGCATCTATATCCGAAAAGTACAATAGTATCACTATTTCTGCTGCCTGTGGGAAATGTGTGATAATAGCCCTATATGGATAGGATTAAATACTGTATACTTGGGGATCTTAGGTAATTCCATTATTTGCAGGTGCTACTTTGTGATTTTTTCTTCTGTCCATTCTCTCCTGAGAAAATTACAAACCAAATTGTCTGCTGTTATTTATTTATTTATTTTTTGAAAGCAATGCTGCTGTGTTTTGATCATTTTCGTCTGGAGAGAAACCCCGGTTATTTCGCAAACTGTGTCCTTTTCTGTTGGAAAAACATTTTTAACCGCTGCTACGCTTTATATTTGTCATCTAGCATGGATATCGCAGTTTGGATAGAAAAATACGATGCTGTAGGCTGATAAAAGCCTCTATTATAATGACAGTCACAGGAATAAAGCTTTATACTTTACTTTTTTACTTTATGCTATAGATTCAGCCTTACTTTATATTCATATATTTATGTATGCCACAAGCCTATACAACATTTCTCGAAGGAAATGACTGAGCACTGTACGTTTCTAGCATTCTTAAACATGTAACATTTGATGTTGGCAAATAAATATAGATATAAATAATAATCATTTATTCCAAAGTAATAATCAAATATCTTCCCACTGAAATGTATATTTTTTTTTAAACTCACATGAACACAGGAAGATTGTGAAACTCCATAGAGCATCTCAGTGTTCAGGCTTGAGCTAGAGACCATAGAGATTGTGATACACTACTCTCTGTGCTACAAGTCTACCCTCCAGCAATGCTCTCTATATACAACCTGTTAATACATCTGGAATAAAAGACAAGGGCCATGTAAGATGCATACCTCAGTGTACAAAGTGTGAAACAAAAAAAACCAATAACCCCAATATAATTCATTCGATATTCAGACATGAAAGGAAACCTGCAAACATTTTATTAGAGTCATCACCCATTGACACCAGCACACGTGGCATTATCAGAGCTATTTCAGCACATTTAATAGCATGTATAGTAGAACGGAAACGTTCACAATTCAGTTTATGACTCAGGAACAAAGCAAACCTTTGCATTTCAGAGAAAACATTTTTAATTTCCTTGAGACAAACTCCTGATGCATCTGCTGCACATCTGCTTCAAATATTTGAATGCAAAGCAGTCCCACTGCAAAGGGTGTGCTGACATCATGCTATGTAAGATTGGTGTTTTGTATATTGGCACTATGAAAATATTCCATCATTTTATTCCATTTTATCATTCTTTGAAATCGATTTTGGTTGTGTAGGTGCCTTGTGTGGGTGTTAGTACTGCTTTGATGTGAGAAAAAGAATGGGAATAGGAGAGAAATGTAGAGAGAAAAAGTGTAAGAGTAAGAAGCAGTCTGCAGAAAAGAACATCACTACATGGGAGAAAATGGACTTATATTTTCATCACCAGCTTCATTCTGGTGTGTTTTCTTTCAATTTTCAATCAATACTGCAAAATGATATATAAAAGGTTTTTATTTTTTAAATATTTTAGGTGGCCCTAAACATTTACACATTATATATATATATATATATATATATATATATATATATATATATATATATATATATATATATATATAATTTATTTATTTATTTGTTTTTTTTAATTGAAGCTGTAGAAGTTTCGTTTGTTAAAAGCTTCTACTCTTATGTACAACCACTTTACTTTTTGTGCAGCTCTCTGGTGTGGTTTGGATTAATTAGCAGCACACTATGTGCCTAATCTGCATGAATTATTTTTCTGAAGATGTTACATTCCCTCATTTCATGCATATGTGGGTGTCAGATTTTAGAGACTTTTTTTCCGAACGCAATAATCACATCCTCATATTCACTGAAATTATCTTCTCACATTTAAGTCCTTCATTGTGAAACTGTCAGGCGTTTAACCCTGAGACACTCTTCTACCTAACATTTCGGCTGTAATTTACCAACTGCATTAACAAGCTTGTGATTAATCGGTTGTGTTTAATTACCGTTGAGCAAATTTTTTTTCAAATCACAAAATTTTAACGATCCTGAGATTTCTGAGATAAGGTCAGATCGCAGAGGACATCTAGGACTCAATGACTTTCACTTGGTACACTCCAATGAGCTCTGCCCGTCGCCACTTAGTCATTGCTTAACACATTATTGATAGCAGCGCATTAACAATATTCATCAGATTACAGACAAGGCCAGCACATTGCTGATGCTGCTTCATTTGTTATGTGTATAGCTCAATGCCTTTGTATTTAAGAAAAGCAAGACAAGGTTAACAGATCATATATGTTTTGTCATTTATGAAGCATTCCTTTTTTGCATTTATGTGTTCGAAATAAAAAAAAAAAAAAGCAAAGCAGAGATGAACCTGGGAACAGATATGTGTTCTGCATTGTTAGCTTATTTGGCAGTTTTTACTGCTATCCAGATAAGAGACTGGCACACTTGGGTACAGCTGGGATTTTAACATCAGTTCCAAAGGGCATGCATGGGGAACATGTCCATCAATCACTTGTCAGTATAAGTAAAAGTGCGTGCTTTTTTTTTTTTTTGCAGCCGAATACATTTACTATAAAAACAAAACAAATAAAAACAAAACAAAAAAAGAGTTCTATAAAGTTATTTGTGTGTTTAATGATTCTTAGCTTTCCAACAGATTTCTACTTGGATCTTCATGCCAATAAGCACACTTATATACATTGTTAATGCATTAGTACCCTGAAATTGCTCCCAATTCTTATTGTATCACTAAAATGTCCAGTAAAGAACATTTAAAGATTTTTTAGCTTAAATATCTAAATAATTCATGAAGAACATACTTTTTAAGCATCATGTAGGTACCATGGTTATACTTAAAAAAGTGTATATGTATGTGTCTATGTGCAATTATAGGTAAAAAAAAAGGACAATCTAATAAGATTTTTTTGGCTTGTCCTTCCGTGAGAAACAATGTAAGATGTAAGATTGCACTCAAGGCTTTTTGATAGATCACAGACAATAGATACAATGGGAAGGCCATGTAGCCTCCTGCCTGAATGAACAGCAACTCTAAAAGCACTCATCTCATTTCTCACATCTGAATTTCTCACTCTGACCATTCTGAAATCTATTCCTACCAGACGCTATACATTTACACACTTATGTAAATAAATAATAATTATAGTAAAAAAAAGTGCTCTGCCATTGAACCTCCCTTATCAAAGTGCACAGATAGCTCTGCTTTAATGTGCTACATAACCACATCATAGTGAATAAAATATAATTTTATATATATATATATATATATATATATATATATATATATATATATGTAAAGAGAGAGCGAGCAAGAGAAAGAGAGAGAGAGAGAGAGCTGATATATACAGAAAAAAATCCTCATTGCTCTCTTGATGATAATAATAAATATAGAAATAAAGAAAAAATAGAAGTCATCTACAAGGACAGTTTCCTCATATTTTCCTCTGGTACATGTGCACCAGCTCTCTGTTTCTCCAGTGTCTGATGAAAGGACAGCGGATGTAATGTCTTTCACTCATGTTTCTCTTCCACGTTTGGTACTTGTAGCTGAGCAGGTTGGTGGTTACAGATGGCTCCGGTGACAGGATCCTCGCCAGATCCCCATCTGCAGTCTCAGCACTCCGGACATTGATCAGTTCCCACAGAGCACCGCTGTCTTCCTCTGCTGCATATGTTTTCAGACACAAGAGCAAGTTTGAAAGTATAATGAGATTCTGTGAACCAATTGTGATGAAATCGCAGTTATTTGGTGTACCACAACTAGTTTGACAATTGTGTGGATTTTTCGGCAAATAGCAACATATAAAGCTAGAATCTTGACAGTGTTCACAACAACAACAACAACAATAATAATAATTTTTATACATAAAAACCAGCTCAAAATGGACAAAATTACAGACAAACTATTATAAGACAAAGTGTAAACCACATGAAAGGAAAAGTTTTTCAATGTGAGTGTAAGGCTGAATAGTGATCCAACAATGTCATACATATTCCTAAAGGAGGACTAGTTTTACACTTTCAGATATGGATGTATTTCTAAAAGTTCGGAAACATGCACATTTCTTTTAAAAGAGCCTGCGACTTTACTTATTGATTAATCTGTACCTAAAAGCCATTAAGGTGGCTTTTTGTTATTGGAAATGTTTTGAGGAAAATCAACCTATTGGGTTGTTTTATATGAAAGCAATAATGCAGAACTTTGTTTTGTGAATTGGATTTTCAAAAATGAATTGCTTTAGCTGAGGGAAAGAAAAAAAAAAAAAAAGAGTTGGACAATATAGCAGGCTTCTGACAAGGTCCAGTAGGATTCATGTTTCTGGTTTATTTTATGTTTTCCCTGCCAGACTCTGAGATTGGAGAGGTGTTCAGAGTTAAGGAGCTAAATCAGGCAAATCCGCAGTCATGGGAGCTCATACACTTGGCTTTGGTTTATTTCTGGATACATTGAGGTTTACTGAGCATGGTGTTTCTCCAGAGAGACCCCTCTGAGACTATAGAAGGGTTTAATAAGTACCCGAGACCATATCAAGCCACAGTGTCTATCTTCTAAATAAACACTGGCATGCTTCAGTGCATTTTCCTCCACACATTGCCTAGGGAAAAACAAAAAAAATTCTTCATTGGATTATTAAAAGTAAATTATTCTTTTGCTAGAATTGGAGGTTAATTCATGCAACACATCATACTGGATGGACAAATCAATAGCCCAGACGCCTGGAACAAACAGATTTCATTTACACTGCGTGTTCCTTACCAGAATACATTGGGTATGTTACATTATTACATTACAGTGCATTAGGTACTGCTACTTTAAAGCATATTATGTACTTAATCGTATAAAAGCAACATACATGCTCCAGCCTGCAAGGCATGGTCTTACAGAACAAGATAAATTGCATGAAGACTGCAAATGCTAAGAGGTTCTGCTAATTAATAAAGTTGTACAGGAACTTTTATTACTTCATGTGTAGAGAGAATAGTAGTAACAATATGACCTGGAGTTTTATGCATTAGTGTAGCAAATGAACAAGTATTATGTGGATACCAGCAAACAAAAAATGTGTGTGACAGCTTTCTAATTTGCTCAGGTAATCTAGTTGGGATTGAAATATAGCATCAAAGTAATCGATGGAGAAGGAGTATAGCAACAGTAATGCGGAAAAACTGCCAAAACCAAGCAAAATAAAGCCCTGTAATAAAACATAAAGTGACCTCCACGAAGATATGGTTTTCTTGGGTTGGAGTGGAATGGACTGCTGTAGAGCTTTGGCCTTAACCCTATTGAATTCCTTTGAATGAATTATAACGCTGACTCTCCTTTATGGCTGAATGAGCCTAAAGTACACTCCAAAATATAGTGGAACATCTTCCCAGAATAGTGGAGGCTATTATAACAGTAAATGATGATTAAATGTAAAGTGGGATTTTCAAAAAAAGCACAAATTTATCTTATGTTCAAGTGTTTACAAACTATTTTTATGTACTGTAATGTGGCCAAGCCAATGTCAGAAAAATATTACCTTTTCTTGCCTGGATGCTTAGCTATAAAATTGATTTGCCAAAAAAATAATAATTCCCTTCAAATGTGCATTTAGCTGCATAGCATACAAACAAACATTTTCTCGATAAAATTACATCTCCATTATCAGACTTGTTTTATGGATTTACTTTCACCTCTGGTCCTTTTAATCCTCATTATGTTTGAATGTATTAAAAAGGCTCCTTATGAATTATTCAGTCAGCTGATTGTGTTGCCTTTTAGACACTGTTTGGTTAATCACAGTGTTATTTGCGTGATTACCATGCACAATTTGCCATGGGCAGTTCATTGTCACCTACATGACAGCAGAAAGCTAAACTAGAAAACAAGAGAATAAACAATGTCGTGAGAGTAGGAGGAAACAGCAGGGCAATCATGCATTAAACCCGATTGGCAGAGGGTGGCGATACAAAAAAAAACGATATAAATTTCATCTACCTGTATGCAGCATGGCTGTCACCCTGTTTGTTTGATGGATGGGGTGAAGAAAAACGCCGTTTAAGCCAGGTGGAGACGGTGCGATGTAGAAAGGTATCAAGTGTAATCAGCTTTCCCATGTCCTCCAAATAGACGGAAAAAAGTATGTGGAGGAAAAAGTCTGAAGTCAGAAGAGGCACCCTGTGTGTGTTTGATTATTGCTTACTATTATCACAGCTGTAGTGGATTACATACTCAATTTTCATTTCATTTTAGCCTGTCTGAATTTGCCATATGAGTTAGCAGCTGGTCAGCCGAACTCTTTGGTAGAACGTAATTCACTTTTCGCAGAAAAGTGAATTTGGAAATTCATTATTTTTGTGCTCCTTTCTATCAGCAAAGTAAATTCATATAATGTATCTTTTGCAATTTAGAATTCGGCCACGTCTCTTGCACAAAATGAGTGTGTAATTGATATATTTTAATTCTGAGAGGATTTGTGGATAAATCGCTGTTCAAGAATATTGCCCTGGGTGAGTAGTTTAATATTTCCAGCAGCAGGCAGTAGTTAATCTATTTGAGCTTGCTCTCTAACATCGGGCAGTGTTGCATTTAGTTCACATAGCAGCTTTTCCTAAGTAACTGAACAAATTAAATCAGCATTGAGAATGTCACCCTGCATATGAAGAAAATCTTAACATTTATGGTCAGCGCCCTTGGATACATCGCTCACTTTTTTACACTTGGATATAACATATAGAAATGACATTCAGATACTCAGTTAAATAATTTCTGCTGATGCATCAAAAATCCGCTCTGTTCATAATTTTTTATTTTTTTTTAATTAATATATATTTTTTTATCAGAGAAAGTTTTAGAATATGAAATATACAAAAAATTTCAAAATATGAAAATACAGGTATAAGTAAATACTGGTTTATTTATAAGTACTTGGAACGCAGCAGACTGTTGAGTACAGATCCATATGATGGAGGTTTATTTTACAAACTTTGCAAAGGTCAAGGCAATCTGGGTTGATGCTGATAATAAACAGGATTCCAACAAATCCAAAAACAGTAGCAAAAGGCAAGTTTTTTTGGGCAGAGCAGGGTCAAAAATACCAATAATCAAAATTCGACCAAACACAGATTAAAGTGCTAGGCAAGGAGCAAATTCAAGAAGAGTCAGACAAGGTCATACGCAATAAACCGATTCGAAAAACATGTCTCAGACATTAAAGCTTCACACAGAAGTTCAAATCCATGTGTTTTATTTTTCACACTGAAGATTTTCAATATTTACGATTGGGCTCCTGTCTGAAAAGATACAACACACGCTTTTGTTCAGAAGTTTAAGTGTCATATTTATATCACTGACTTGACCTAGAATTTCTCCTACAACTTGCATATTTCATCCAAGCTTCAGAAGCAGACAGAGCACACAGAGCTTTTCACTAAAGTGTTTTTGGATACACGGTGTCACGCCTTTCATTTCACTACTCTATTGATGGACTCAGCAGCTGTCATCGGTACACATTATTAATGTGAAGTTTGTTCATCTGTAGAAACCTATTAAATTCTTCAGTTTTTTTTTTTGTGGGACCGTATTAAACTGCCTAATGGTCGCTCATAAATTACCTGACAAAGAGTGTGATACTGCCGCCGCCTCTTGCGTCTTCAAAATGAGAATTTTCTCGTTGAGACAGACCAACCCGTTTTTAATGGGGCGATCTAATTAACGTAGAATTAATTTCCTTACATGGGATACTGGAAACAAATATCAATCTTCTTTGTTTTTGATTCTGTGCCAAGCTGCCGTTAATGAGAGTGGCTTCAACGTATTGCCGGCGTAAACTAAGGAACATCATTGCAATGAATGTATATGTACATATCTCCATCTGTCTGTCTTTCTATGTGGCTGTCTGTGTGCCTAGCGACCTTATGCTTTAGCACTTTACGAAACAGAGTCTTCTATCTGTGTTGTGACTGCTGTAGGTTTTGCTGCTTCTCTTTAATTAGTGGAAGAAATGAAGGACGGGTTAATTGGTTCATGAAGCTGGGTGGAGTAGGCCTGTCATACCTATGCTTGTCTTTGACAGTCGCCAGGTGTGTGTCTGTGTGTATGCCCGTACGTGTGTGTGTGTGTGTGTGTGTGTGTGTGTTTGTGCGTGAGTGTTGGGCTGCATTCATATTGCTATATTTATCAGCAGCCCACATTTTCGGATATGTTGGTATCAGAATGCTTATTGTGGCTACTGCAGACAGATTGGAGCCCATTCATAATTTACAATTCATTTTGCTCTCTCCCCTTCCTGAAAGGCCTTTCCACTTATACTGCTAGCTGTTTGCCCAGAGCAGGCCAGGTGTGTGACCTTGAGTATACTATAGGGAGTTGAGCAAAAGACCCGTGCAGGTTTTTTTTTTAGCAGCAGTGTTCCGAGAACCTCACTGCATAGCAAGGTATGCCACACAAATTATTATTTTTTTTTTTTACAATTTCTACCTACATATTCATAACAGAAAGGTATAGGGACTGACATTGCCGCTTCACAGCTACATTGTCCTTTGTGTTGGTGTGTTAGTGATTACAAGTGGCTGTGTGTGGAGCTTGGGTTGCAGATTGTTCTCTGTCACACTGTTGTTGCCCTCGTTCCAGCCTGTTGCCCTCAGTGCTTGGCGTGGAACAGTGGTTGCTGTGCCATGCTGGGACAGTAGTTCGACATTCGGCACGGCTGATGATGGTCTGAATCATCACGCTATGATGCGCATTCAGCTGCAAGGAAGTTACCCACACCATCTGTCTGAAGGTTTATCAACCTCCAACTGCATGTCTTTCACGCACTTTTCTGGCCAGAAGCTTCAGAATCTGTGCAAGATTGCAACTTGATTGCAATCCACACTCCTTTGCATATGCTTTTCGATGTGTCAGAATACTGAACTATTATCTGGCAATGCTTGTAATTCGTTTGTTTGGTTTTTATTTTCTTCTCTGCTACTGTGCTTAGGTTTAAGTGTAAGCATAGCATTAATCATAATTATGTCAGTGAAAGGTCCTCACAAGGGTAATGAGACAAACGTGTGTGTGTTGAAGTAGACATCTACAACCTTTAGATTTAATGCACAGTTAATACCAGTGCATTAGTTGCAATCGATAAAGCTTTATTCTGGTCATTAGCGAATTCCTTTTACTCAGCGTATGTATGAAAATACCTTTTTATAACATAACCAATAATCCTACATGAGTTTCACAAAGGAAAATTGTCTTTTTTTCCACCTCTATTTTTGTGCTGTAATTGTAATCAAATCCAGCATAAAGTCAGCAAGAGAAACAGTATATACATACAGTATATTCATTAAGTAGGGTAATTAGGGCTGGACACATCCTACATATATTTGATAGGCAACTGGACATTTGAAAACTCTAATATGCAACTAAAAAGGTAGATAATTTTTTATGACAGTGGTTATGACAAGGCTCCATCAGTACCAAGCTGCTACTTTTGGGCCTTTGAGAAAAGCCCTTAACCCTCAGTGTCTAAATAAGATAAATTGCACTGGATACGTGTCTCTGCCTAATGCTACAAACTAGGGATGCACCGAATATTCGGCCACCGAAAATATTCGGCCGAAAATGGCCCAAAGGTTTTGATTACTTTCAGTTAAAAAACCTGGCCTTTTCTATACATGCCAGGTAAAGTAAAGGGTGATTTCACAGGACTTTCTGTCTGTTTTTTTAAGGTTCTCTTAAAACGTATTTAGATTGTTTGCCCTATAATTTTATTTAATGTGATGCTGTATGATATTATGTACAGCACATCAACTCGTTGTTTTTAAATGTGCATTATTATTAACATTTTTTCTTTACTTCTATTTCTTATTTAGAAAATGTTTAAAATATCACTTTTCATGCGCATTTGGAGAGAACTTTAGAGCAAAAAAATACCATTGTAATGATTTGTCTGTGCTTTGCTAACTACACATTCACTTTATAATTTAACACATTCTCAATAATACTAGCATACTTGACTGCTATAATTATATAAGTACTGAAGTACTGTACGCTTAGATAGACAGGCAAAACAAAGCATTTTTCTTACTTTTTCTTTTGTGCTTCTTTTATTATTTACTTCATTCAGACTGGCTCAGAAGGGAAAACACTTTTAATCTTAGAGAAACTCGCCCCATTGCCTTTAATGGTCCGACTAGAAAAATATGTTTTTTCTTTGGTGTGCCACATTGGGACTCAAAAGTGGTCAGGCAATAAATACTTAGTTTAGAACTTCTTGTTTAGGGGAGGCTGCAGTGAGGGCCAAGCATATTGTCAAAAGGGGCACTGGCCACCTTCTTTTTTCCCCACTCACAACCGCTCCTGCTGAATTGAGCAATGTCAATGTCAGCAATGTCAATAAAATTTTCTTGCGTTTTGTGCAGCAGTGTACTTTTTTTTTACATTCTTAGTCGTGAATGTGTGCAGTTTAGAATGTGGAGACACTTTTCACTTTTTTAAAACATCAATACAAGCAATGTTTAACTGCCAGAAATGTATTTTTTTATTTTTTTCAGCATGATGTCCAGCATCTCTCTTTCTCCTGTGGTGAATCTCCTTGCACCCATTCATGTCTAGCCTCATTTAGAGCAGCTCAGCTCCTGGGGCTGTAATGGTGTGGTAGATGCACTGTCAAAATGCTGAGAATACAGTAATTAGACTACAATGTACTGACTTGTATTGAAAACCTGGCTTATTAAATAAATACATTTGGAAAAAGTAGATAAAAAAAATAGAGACATATACTGCTCATTGGAAGCTGCTCATTACAAACAGCATGTTATAGTTACGATAGCATGATTTGACTCATTCCCTGTCAATATCTGTGCTTCAATGTTGTCAGTTTATTAGGTATATTGACTAGTTTCCTATAAGAAGTCAAATTAGTTTACACATTCACAAAGGCTAACTTAAAAAAAAAAAAAAAAAAAAGTTATTAAACCCCACTTTGACTTATGAGAAGAAGCGCATGGATAGTACATTTAAAGCTCCAGCTAAAGTTTTGTCAAAATTGACAGCCATGTGAGATTTCACTTGGCCGCCATCATCTTCTGATGGACATCCTTAATGATGTACTAGAGATTAAACATCCCTGGGAGATAGCAGATTAAAAAGAAGGCATGCTTTTAAGTAGGCTGTCATGTGGAAGCTTGTCACCCAGGCGCATTTGTCTGCTGGAGCTGATAAACACACAGACACTGGACACATTTGCTGTCTGTGTGATAGAGCTAGAAGTTTAAAAATCTTTGTCTCAGCATCTGTGTGTACTGTCTTCCCTCTTCCCACAGTTTTAATGAGCACTCTCCCACCAGATTTCCCACAGTGCTTTGCCACACACCTTGTTGTTGTTCTTATTTTCTGCACTCTGCAGCAGGTGGGATTGGTGGGCCATTTCCTGGCTGCCCATTGGTAAACAAAGCGTTCAGCAGTGAAGAGTGATTCAATTAAGGTTAATTGAAAAGTGCATCACGTCTGGGGCTTGAGCACTCTCTCCTGTCTCTCCTGTCAGTTAGCTCAGCTTGGCATAGCATGGCACTGCAAGGCTTCATTCTCCAATACTGCACACTACTTCCTTCTCTTTTTCTGCTTTATCAGGATCCCACCTCAGCAGCTCTGGCAGCCTCTAGAGTCTTTCAGTCTTGAACTAATGAGAGAGCGATGCACATTTTAGTCATCTCTTCTGTTTCTCAAACTCTGTCTATTTGTCTGCTTCAGTGGGCCAACTGTTCTAGTTAAGGAAGGAAATATCTGTGTAAATCTGTGTAAAGCTGCTTTGAGACAATGTCCATTGTAAAAAGTGCAATGCAAATTTGAAATACAAAATTGAATGGAATTAAATTGTTGTGTTTTATTTACTGGTTGTGACTGGTGCAGTGGAAAAAGTACATAACAAAAAATGATGAGCATTGGCAGGGGTTGAAGATATACCTAAGTAAAAAAAAACACATTTAAATAAACTTAAACAGAAAAGAATTAACTGAAATCAATATCATTTGTTCGATAAGTGATCATGACTGCTTGTATGATTTCTCAGATGAAAACAAAACAAAGCAAGGACAATAAATTACCAATAGAAATTCCCAATTCCTACCAATAAATATAACTGATTGTGGTACAATTTATATTTTTTGAAGGCTATGAATTTGATTAGGCATCTTAATGTACACTAGTTTGTAAATAAAGTAAAAATACAATGATTGTATATGTAGTTGTCAAAATAACATGTTTTTAAGTTGTTTAAAATTATAAATAAAACAGTACTATAAGTGGTCAAAAGCATAACAATTAAGAAATCTAATTAAGAAATCTAATTAAGAGTACTGTAATGTTTATTGACACTGAGTCAAAGCACAAAACCCAGTAGTGAGCCACAATTGTGTAAGTACTTTTCACTTCAGGTTACACAACAAAATGACTCAAGTCAGTTATAATGTACTAAACAAGCTTATCTCATTGCTGGATGTTGATCCCTATTTTATCCAGAACAGCTTGTCTATTAAATTTTGTACCATAAATGATAATTAAAAAATACCAAGTTTCTTTAATATTCTACAGGGATTAAAAAACAAGTACCATCAAAGTTTTACTGGTATGTCTTAAGTCTAGTGACTTTTTTAGTCAGTTGACTGAACAACAAAACAGAGAAGCCAAGTGCATATGGACAAAGATTCATTTTGTCTTTTAGCAGCTGCGCTTCCATTTCTGCCCTAACTGCATGGTGCTGTGGTCCATCTGCTGCTGCTGATGGTTTTGGCGTTAGTGTTAGTGCTGGGGCTTCGTGTCTCTGAGCCTGCCATTTGTTAATTCACACTGATCTGAGGATACAGCAGATTTGGAACATGGCATGAGTGTTGGCTTACTGCTTCCCCGGGGCATCCTTTTTGACAGACAGTGATAGGAGTGCTGATAGACTGAACCGTGATATTTTGTAGTGTGCTGGGAATCGTATTGGGACAAAGGAAAGTCAATATTGAACGCACGTTTGAAACAGTCTAATACTTTTGGACAGTTTATGTTCGTTGCACTTCTTTCTCAGTGTTACATCATAGGATTTTATTGACATAAATCCCCGGCTGAAGTATAAAAAAGACACATGCTTTGTACCTTCTAGAAACATGTTTTGCTCTCAGTAAAACTTTTAAAGAATTTACAAGAATCTTACTTGACATATAGACTTTACTTCATATGAGCAAAAAAAAAAATAATTAATTGCAACTATTATGAGAAACTTGACAGCTGTTAAAAACTTGGACAAATAAGCTAAGATCTATATCTATTCTGAAATCTTGTGATATCTTTTACGCTTTTATCGGTATACCTAATGCAAAATTATTGGCAGAAAAAAACTATTTGCACAAAGTTTGCTTTATATGTAGGATTGGCAGATAGTTCTAACTTTTGAAGGGATCAGAGTTGTATTTATGTAGTAATATGACAAATTAAACTATTTATTTTGTTAATTGGTAGACATAAATAGATAAATAGAATCAAATATCAATAAGCTATGTTGTAAAAAATTAAACAGGACTTTTTAGACTTTAGTTCACGGGTGCACACAATTTTTCAGCATGCGATCTACTTATAAAATGATCAAGTGAAAATTACTCACTATAAATACTACTGATTATACTATAATAATGCATAAATAAATATAAATTTTTTTTAATGTCATGCAATCTACCCACAGTACCTTTGCGATCGACCGGTAGATCGCGATCGTGTATTGGGCACCCCTGCTTTAGATTATGTTAAAAAATGTTGTTATGGCATCGGGTCTTAAATTCCATTTAATTGTCCCCAACTAAAAATAATAAATACAAATAGAAACAAATTATATTCAGTTAAAACTGAAAAGATCCAGTTAAACATGTACACAAGTCATTAAGCTCATTTGAAATGTACAAAATGTTTAAAAATTAGCTGATGAAATAAAGAATATGCAATGTTTTAAAAATGTAAAAAACTTTAAATAATGAATTGTGCAGAATTAAATTTTTTCTATATAACCAATATGTAGCTAAAACTAATAATTGGCTAGAATTTGTCTTGTTGATCAATGCTGAAGTGGAATCAATGCTAGATTAACCATTAACTATGAAAACTTATTTACAAAAAAGCCAGTTAGCAACGTTAGAAAAATTGTAAAAACAACTGAAATTAATCTCCACTGAATTCTTCTAAATAAAATATTTGACTGAGGTTTGTGACAGTGGACTTGTTGCTAATCTATTTTCAAACAGATGGCTCTAGTGCTAACTACTGTTCATAGCATGAAAAGGTTACAGCAGATGACAAATTGGCAAGTTGTAGCTCAGAGTTTAACTTTGTTAAATGTGTCAAAATGAGATTTAAGTAAAATTTTGAAAATCTTATTCATGGTCCACATGATTCCGTCCATAGGCTCTATACATGTTTATAGCTTTACATGGCAGAGAAATTGCACAGCACTCCTAACTTTTTTTTTACATTAATGCTGTTATCTTTATATCATTTAGTTTACGAGTTATGTACATGTTACAAAAATCCAGCGTACATTTCTGACAGCTTTACATGCTTTCTCATGTTTTTTTTTTTTTTTTTTTTTCACCTACATGCTGTTATTCCTGCCGCCTCTTACTTCAGGCAGCACAAGTGTAATTCAAGCTCAGCATGTTGCATTACACTTACTTTAAAGTGATCAATAGAATTTCTTGAAAACAAGAGTAATTTTTGCAGAGGTACTCCCTGACACTTTGTGATGGCTTTATTTTATTTTTTATCATAAACTGTGTTTGTTTGCTCACTGTTAGAATCCTTTTGGCAAATTGGCTGGTCTCTGATAGAACAGCATACGGTGGGGAAAAAATGGGCAAGAACATTTCTTTAGCATTGTTAGCTTTAGAATCTGGCAGCCTAGTGTACAGCGAGGTGGAATGAAATACAGGGTTTTGTGCCATGGCCAACAATGAAAGACTATCATTTGATAAAAAAAGCATCCCTCAAGTGCAGTGTGGAATCTTTCAAGTAAATGCCATACCGATGAAGCTAAATGTTGTAAATTCTGAGGAAAATATATATATATATATATAGAGAGAGAGCAAGAGAAGAATCTTCATACTTATCCATTTTGCAATAGAATATGGATTCCTCTGTGTCTGTATGTTGTGTTTGCGTATCCTTGTAGGAACCAAAAGTGAAAAGGAATATCTGCCAGGATTTTCCCCTCAATTTCAAATCCTACAAGAGCAAAAGGTTTTCTTACTAAGATTAAGTGTAAGGTTAGATTTAGGTGTAGTCAGAGCATTAATTAGCTGCACATTGATAATTATGTCAATTGATGGTCCTGTGTGTGTGTGTGTGTGTGTGTGTGTGTGTGTGTGTGTGTGTGTGTGTGTGTGTGTGTGTGTAAGTGGGTATTTTCTAACATTTACTACAGGTAATCTATAGGCTTAGATGAGTGCTTAGGGCCACAACACCAGTAAAGAGCCATAGCACTGTCACTGCCATGGATTAATGGGGTTTCGAGTTAAAGAGACTTTCTTGTGTTTGTGAGCTAGGTACTTAGCACTAGTAGTGCCACACTGAACCCATTTCTCTCTCACATTCACTTAAACCCCTCCCTGACCTGATGCTCTCCTAGGCCTTGTTATTGTACTGAATCATTTTACCCTGTTTAATTTAATTTCTCTTATTTGACTGTGTTGAGATGAAATATTGAAATGCATGGCTATGTGTAATTTCTCCCTGTTCGGAGCATTGTGTGCATTGTGGAACATAATGGCTCAGCTGTCAGTTTAAGAGGCGGCCCCACACCTTTCCTTCCTTTCCAGGAGTTTGACAAATGGCCCTCAGGTGGAGATATGACAGCACTGTAAACCACTCACTCTCTCCCTGAAACAATATGACGGCAGGTTTATAACTCTCCTCCTTGAGCGGTCCCCTTCTTGGCACTGTAAAGTTAATGCGATTGGCATATTTTAGCAAATTGGAAAACATGGGCATGGCTATCTGAGATTAGGAGCAGCTGCATAGTTAAATGAAGACCAAATCCATATAAATATACTGTATACAAGTGAATAAATGAATGGATCCTTTGTTTAGTTCTCTGTTTTGTTATTTTCAATATGCTGTTTTGGTGAATAGTGAAAACTATTTTTATAAAAGTCCACCAATTTGGTTTTTTCCTGCTGAGTATTACTATTGACCTCCTTTTTTTTAATCTCTTATTCTGTCATTGACTCATTATTATTATTATTATTTCTCCTGTCAGTACAAATGCTGTTTCTCTTGTTCTTTGACTGTACTTTAAAGAGCCTCTTGTGAAGTATTTCTTACAGCTCTTTTTCTCTACACCCCCATCTTTTTAGATTTTTGCAAAAGGGTCCTTGTAAATTCTTGTTTTTTTTTTTAATGTTAATCTATCATGTCTCATCTAGCAGTTCAAGAGATCACTTTGGAAATGATTTTTATTATCAGCACAAGCTCCCATGCCTTTTTAATACAGACTCGGTACACAGTGCACTTGGAAACACTTAAGGTGGAAATAGGGGGCAGTGGCTGTTGTATATTTCCACAAGAATCACACCATTTCGAGTGTTTACCTCTCAGCCCTCTATGATAGTGAGCAGTGAGCAAATGCGAGTTTTAGATGTGCCTAGACATGTATTCATCCTGCCAGCCTCAGGATGTCAATAAACTCTGAGAATATGAGATATTTTGATATGTCTGTCTCAAAGCTAGTTTAGTGAGAATTATACAATGTGTTTCCTTATAACTCTAAAACTAGAAGACACATGAGGAACATAAATTAAAAAAAACAAATAAATAAATAAAATAATTTCATTCTATGTATTCTGCACATAGAGTTGATTATTAATTTGGCTCAACTTAAAAATAATGCAGGGTGGTAGTCCCTTTGCTTCATGAGATATTGCAGTATAAATGGCATTATTTAAAAGGTCTAATTTAATTCAGAAGGATTATTCAACTCACTTGCCTATATGCTTATATCTGCAAAGCCAGGCATTTTTTATCAGAATATAGGAACCGAACCAAATTGAAATTAGACATTTTAACGCTCTACACACTGCACCATAGGAAATATTAAGCAGTTATTGAGCTTCTGATCTTTTGGTTGATGGACCTACAAAAAATGTAATGGTCTGACTTACTATACAATGGGGAAAAAAGCTTACATATTCTGACAATTGTAGAATTGTAGAAAAGTATGCTTTTCTCAGCATATGGGGATTGAAGTGTTGAGCTGTAGGAAAGGTCCTCTTGTACTTCATAATAAAAATAAATAAAAAAGAATCCACAAGCTGGCACACACTGGGAAATTGGTCCATCATAGACGTTCCCTCTTTTATAAACATCTTCATAGACTTAACAGAATTCATTAATGAAACTAGAAATTATTCATTATTCATTAAATTAGACAGAAAGTCCATATCCTAGCATTGGTAGGTTGTCAAAAAAACTAGCTTACAATTTTAACTATTTATTATGTTTTTTACACACACATTATGCAAATTATGGCAAAAGAAAATAGAAAAGAAAATCTGCAGTCTACCATCCTTAATATTTGGGCTTCCAAATTGGCACAACACTTTTGTGATAAGGCAACAGCAGTGTATAATTGGCTTTCAGGTATAGTATACAATGTTTGTGTGCGTGTGTGTGTGTGTGTGTGTGTGTGTGTGTGTGTGTGTGTGTGTGTGTGTGTGTTGTGTAATTTAGAGAACTTGAGTACGAATGGTTAGAATTTAGAAAGCTATGTCCCTGAGCTGACAGTGTCAGAGCTTGTTTTACTGCACATGAGTGTTTATCACTTGCTTAAGTGCCCTCGAGCACCAACCCCAGCACCATAACTCTAATGGAAACCAAAGTTACAACCAAAAGAGCAGGGCTCCTGCAGCTTTCCAATAATGCATCATGAAAGTGTTACGTTCTCAAATATGGATAATGAAACACACACACACACACACACACACACACACACACACACACACACCATGAAAAGAAGGTGCAGCCATTTCCCCTACCAACATATTTCCTTCTTTGGGATCCTTGTTGACTTCTTTTCAAATGGTAGCGTTTTTTTCGATAGACTTATTTGAGAGCCACACCACAGCAGTTGTAATGACAATGTGTGTGTTGATTACATAATTCGTGTGGATGTAACTTAACAGAATTCACGTAACAGAATTCTGTGATATACTTTGGTCATTTGATTTTTCTAAACAGTTTAGCACACTTAACCATGTGGTGGATGAGCCTTTTTGTGTTACTTTAGTGCAGTATCAAAATCACAGCTCAACTCATTATATGCAGTATTTTTTAGCACTTTAATTTCACTGTATTTTCATAATAATTTGCAGTAGTTGAATAATAGCCTTTATGCTGAATACTAGGATAATATGCTGGGAGTTAAAAGGGTGATTTTCATGCAATATTGATGTAGAATACAAATCTGTTTGTCAGAAATTGATGATAATAGTGTGGGCTGTAAATTCACATTGATGCAAATGACTGATTCATATTAAAGCACTCTTTCAAATATGTTATAACTTTTATAGCCCCCCCGATTGATAGCATAGTTGATGCTGTATATAATTGAATAATGTAAAGCAAACAGCAGAACTGCAAATATGACAAAGCTTTCTGTAAGGATTTCTTCACTTAGCATTTTTGGAAGAGGTCTCCCAGTTTTAGCATTTGTAACAATTTGATGTAAAAAGATTTTTTTTATCAGAATTTCACACAGAGTATGTAGTTATTCTGTTTTATAAACTTCTAGCATTTACTTCAGAGTGGTATTAGCTTGATGCCCCTCAATGTTATTTTCTTATAACAACATGTTCTTGTTTAGTTCCCTACTTAAAAGTATTGAGTTTATTGCAATTTCAATCTGGAATGGAAAATCTGGTCTTGACTTTCATAACATTTATTTTCAGTTATTAGCAGAAGTGGGCAGCTCTTAGACAGTCACTAATTAATAGCACTGATACACAGAATACATTATTGACCCCTCCCCCCAACCCACCCACACACACATACACACACACACACACACACACACACACACACACACACACACACACACACACACCCACACACACTCAGTCACACATATCTTTCAGATATATTTGTTTTATTGTCATCTCTCATATTTCACAAAGTGTCTAAAAGTTGTTGTACTTAATACATTGAGTCTACCCTTGAGCACCACAGTCAATGTTCCATTTACTGTATCATCATTTTCTTTTCCAATTTATCCAGCTACAATACCCAAGCTCTTTTTAATTTAGCAATTTAAAACACATTTCGTTTTACAGCACAGTCAAATGTAATGAAATTGCCTTTTGTGTTGACAGTATAGTAGGCGGAAGAACATTTCCTGTATTTATGGCCTAAAAACATATGCATGAGCGCACAGATCAGGGACATTAATATCAGAAAGGAGTGCTGAGGCAGTGTTAATGAATAAACTAAGTGGATTGTAAAAACAGACTACAATTAGCTACACTGATACAGAAAGATGTTGTGGTGTGAGAGTAAGCTAAAATTTTGATGGTAGGCTTAGAGAATATTGGGATTGGATGAAGATGAAGATGGACTGGTTATTGATCCATGGTAGGATGGCATAGGGCTGAAGTTGAAAGGTGCACTCACACAGCTGTGTGTGTGTGTGTGTGTGAGAGAGAGAGAGAGAGAGAGAGAGAGAGAGAAGAGATTAAAGATGAGAGCATTAATGCACATAAAATGCATCCTTTCCTGTAAAAGGCTTTGCCAGTGAGACAGCCACTGCACCACACAATTTTTTACAGAGTTGGTGTTTGCCATGCATACAGTGCATTTACTGTTGCTGATCATATGTCAGCCATTAGGTTTACTAATTTATGCATTGTTCCTATTTATGTAACATATTCTGATAGATGTATAAAATAGCTTTTGAGTTTGGAGTTAAGAAAATAGTTTAGAAAGCTTGCTACTTTTTAAGGTTAATGCTAGTTTCTAAATTCAATAATAGGTTATTTACAAAAAATGAAAAAGGTGAACACTGTTGAGTGTGTGAGTTGTAAGTATATCTAAATCACTGTACAGGTGAATGCTCTAGCAAAGTGCACTTTTCTGAAGGGTTAATAAAACAAGCACATGCAGTTTATGTTTTTTTCTTTGTGAAAGGTTGTGGATATGCGTAGTGCATTACATGTAGTGCATACAAGTAATATTTATTGATAGTGTAATTGATTTTAGGGTTCAAGGCCTGTTATACCAGGGGGAAACAAATCATGTATTTGCTAGCCTTTTTGGCAAGTGAACATTCTAATTTCTAATTCTTATATTTTTGTCTCTTGAAAATGTAATTAAAGAAAAACTTCACCCTGGATGACATGCATATACATATTTATAATTAATATCTAGGATTATTGACTACCTTTTTGTTCACAGTGCAGCAAAGCTTTCAGTCTTTCCAGCTCCTTTACTTCTTTATCAGCATACAGTTAAAACAGATATTGCTGCAAAGCTTAAGCTTTCACACTAATACCACCATCAACTCCGTCAGACTTGTCATCTTGTAAATTAGTCATTTAGCTCTGTCATGAGACATCAACATATGCTGTCTCCACCACTTTCTCATTACTATGACATTAAATGTTTAGAATGGTGATTGTGAAAAGCTCCTTTTTTAATAGCTAACAAAACTTTTCCTCATATTGCTTGTAACACCATTTTAACTGTGTTTGCAGAGTCCTAACTTTTTTACAGAAATAATATAAATAATCCAACACCAACTGTCAGATTAGCACCGCATTTACTATGCACATCACATGTATTTTAATATAAATATACAGTATGTGAATTGAAAAAAATAAGTAGGGAATAACACATATGACACACTAGGGTGCTGACAGTAATTTCGTAAATCTTTTTCCATAAACAAAAAAATAAATTACACTATCTGGAGAAAAGTATTGAGACACCTGACTTTTAGTGCCATATGTGGCTCTTCTCCAAACTGTTACCACAAAGCTGGAGGCAAACAATTGTATAGGACGTCTTTGGACGGTGTATAATAAATTGCGTTCACCCGAACTTTAAAATCCAAACCTGTTCCAGCATGGCAATGAAAAACTTCAAGCTCCGTAAAGAAATGGTTTACATTGTTTGAAAAGGAAGATCTTGAATGGCCTGGTATAGAGTTTTGATTCCAACCATCATATAGTTTTGTAAAGATTTTAGTTTTACTTTCTTTTGCTCAGTTTTTTTTACTGTTTTCAAAAGAAAAAAATTAATAAATCACACAATCAGTTAAAATTAATCAGTTAAAGAATAATATCTACAAAATGGCTCAGTGTGTGGTTATTGTCTGTGGTTATAACTAGTACTGCATTACATTGTATTACACCATTAGGGATTACAGTCACTCTACTCTAGCATAGTATATGTATGTGTATATATATATATATATATATATATATATATATATATATATATATATATATATATATATATATATATATAAATTATTTAAAACATTTAATCGCGAATAATCGCATGATTGTCATGAGTAAAATTGTGATTAATCTGTGCTAAATGTACCGTAAATTATACTTGTTTAAGTTTTGAATACTCTAATCATCATGGGCATGGACAAATATGGATGCTTTATTCAAATGTATGTTTATTATTACTAAAACCACTATGAGTAAAAGCTCACACAGTACATGCTCGGACATAATTTGGGTCTCTGGCAAGTCAATTTGTCCACTGAATGTAATTTTGCTACTAGATTAGTGTGTGAGCGTAATAGATTTTTTTTACTGGGCATCATGAACTTAAGCAAGAAACGAAATAATGGCTTTCTAAGAACGTCGCCGCTGAAATTCATTACACTGAGTAAACACTAATAAAAGATCTGATGCTTTATTAGCTCTGTGTGCACAAGAACACACACACAAGAACACACACACAAGAACACACGCACACACACGCGCGCGGGCGCACACCCACATATGACTGCACTCAAAACCTCCTCACTTACATCAGTACATGACTTTACTAATACCCTTGTGGCATAACTTTATGACCCCATGCATAATATTGTTTTGGTCCCCCATTTGCTGCTAAAACAGTCCTGACCTGTTGATCATTAACAGCATTAACTTGTTCAGCAATTTGAGCTACAGAAGCTCGTCTGTTGGATTGGACCACACTGGAAGCCTTCATTCCCCATGTGCATCAGTGAGCCTTGGCCGCCCATGACTTTGTTGCTGGTTCACCACTTTTCCTTCCTAGGACCACTTTTGATAGATACCTACCCACCACTGGCCCTTGTCAAACTTTCTCAAATCCTTATGCTTGCCCATTCTTCCTTCTTCTAATACATAATTATTTTAGGACAGAATGTTGACTTACTGCTTAATATATCCCACCCACTGACCGGTGCCTTAATGAAGAGATAATTAGTGTAATTCACTTACCCTTCATAATGTATAATGTCATAATATTATAATGTTATGCCTGGTCACATATATATATATGTGTGTGTGTGTGTGTGTGTGTGTGTGTGTGTGTGTGTGTGTGTGTGTGTGTGTGTGCTTGCATGTTTGTCTTAGCATCCTTGTAAGCCCTTTCATTGACATAATTATTTATGTATCTAATTAATGACATGACTCTTCCAGAATCTAACTTTGACCTTAATCTCATTAACCAAATTAAAACATTTGGTTAACTGCAGTTTTCTTGGCTAAATGTCCCTTACAAGGTCAAAACTTACAGATATTTCTGTCTTTGGGCACAATTAAAGCTGTTACTACAATCTTAGGAGGACCTCCACCTGTTATGCTGGACCTGATGTGCTAGGAGAAGGTATATAATCTCCATTTCTACACTGCATGTACACAAGCACTAATAGACACAAAGATTAAGATTCAAGCATGGAGATGGTAATAAATCTGCCTGCTGCCACATCTGCACTGTGCAAAGTCAAGGACATTCTCTCCTACCAGTGTCTCTCCTCTAGACAAGACGTTTGATTAGCGCTTTTTTTAGAGCCGGGGTCAGCCATTGGACAGGACGGAGATACCAGAGACAAAAGAAAGAAAGAGTGTAAAGGCATCATTTATCATGCTTTACTCTCATTGTTCTGGCCCTTGCACCTCTGAGAAATTTCATATGGGACTTCTGTGACTGTAAGTGGATATAGAGAGTCTCTGTTACGTTACAATAATCACTTTTACAGTTGTGCTATCTGCTCTAGGGAGCAGGAACTGTGCCGCAATACAATCTATCAGGGCTTTTCATTTCTATTATCAAATCAGTAGAGATTTTAGTGATAGGATCATTAGGGCATGGACAGAGGAACAAAGCGAGGAAGTAAAGGGTCATTACCCATGATTTAGATCCAATATTTATCAAATAGATTCAGAAGTAGGAATGTTTTATTAAGGATCTATATTTAAAGCATTTATTCTTTTCAGACCTTGTGAGGTGTACTCTGGACTTAAAAAATCCAGCATGTTATAAATGTGGGATCACACTGTTTGTTTTTTTAGGTTTTGTATGCCAAATGAAAACTGGGTTATACACACTAAGATGTGAAATTGGCACATAAACGGCTGGGTGATTTCACACCACACAAATTGTCACTATATCTGTAACTTAAAAAAAATAAAAAATAAATATATAAAAACTACTTCCAACGAAAGCTACATGCAATTTGAATATTGTTATTTGCAAAGCACTTTTAACAATTTAACAATTAGTAGAATATCAATAATTTAATATTGTCATAATGTGCACTAGATGTGTTAGCAGCCTTTTTTTTGCTCATTTCCAGGCAGCAGCATTTGCAGTCTAGCCTTATTTCTGTGGTTGTAATCATTTAAATTAATGTGTAGTTTTCATTTATTAGTCTTACTACTGCTATCAATGCCTTTACTATAACAGTTTTATTATTGTATTTTCTCCATGTATATTTTTGACTTGACTCAGATTGAGTTGTTGATAAGTGTATGCTACATACTGTAAGCTGCTGTATGTCCATGTTTGATATACTCCATCTCATTCAGACTGACCTAAGGCTCAATTAGGAAAATTAAGCCTTTGGTCCTTGCACACTGCACATATTTTTTATGCAAATCATATTTGACTGCCCAAAAAAAGAAGCCATTTGATTGGCGTCATTAACAGATTTGACAAATCTACAAGAGTACTTCCCACATTAACGCTTTATTTGTAGACTGTATATAAAATTACAGCTTTTATTTGAATTGGATATCTTAATCCAAAAAGTTGAACATTAATAAGGAGTTTTGAGATTTAAAAGCATTTACTCTTCTGAAAAAAGCTTTATTTATGTTTCTCAAAAGTGTCTGTGGGAATTTCTCAATTTAAGCCAAAAAAAATATTATTGTGGCTGGCTGGCTGGCATTCAACATTCAAAAGAGTTTCAGTTGAGCGTATGGCTTTTATTTATTTTAGAAAACCAGAATTTCTCTGCAGCAAACTCGTCAAACCATGTCTTTACTGACCTTGCTTTGTGTACTTCTGCATTGTCATGTTGATACCAAAAAGAATATTCACCAAACTGTTTTTACAAAGGAATCACATTTACTGACAAAAAAAGTCTTTGTATGTTGTAGCATCAACATTACCTTTCACTAGATTTAAGCAGCCTTGCCAAAACCCTGAAAATAACTCCAGACTATTATTTATCCTCCACCAAACTCTACTGTCGGCACTATGCATCTGCCAAACACAAATTTGTGCACCAGGCTGCCAGCTAGTTAAACATCACTCCAGAGAGCATGTTCTCACCATTTGCACTGAGTCCTTCCTACTCCAGCTGACACTTGGCATTGCAAAGAGTGAAAATGGGCTTGTGTGTAGCCGCACCATTATGAAAACCCTGATGTTGCTTGCAGAGCAAGTAAGTAACCCTCCACTTTCTTTGTGTGGTCACCAAACATTTGGCTTAGCTGTTGTTACTAGATGTTTCCATTTCACAACAATAGCGCTTAAGTTGACCAGGAACATCTAGCAAGGCAGAAATGTCATAAACTGATTAGCTTGAAGCGACTCAGCTATTCGGTACAAGCGATCATTCTGCCAATGTTTATGCAGAATGCATTATGAAGTGTAATTATTTATTAAAGCAGAATAAAATCAATGTACTGTATGTCTGACATAGCTCTTATTAATATACTTAAGATTAAAGATGAATTATATTTTTTAGTTATGCCACAATCTCAGCTTTACTAGCTTGTTTCGAAAGAAAAATGCACGAGATCCCTCCATTCTGCACGGAAGTGTCACATTTACCATCTTACAGGTCTTTCGAATGGCAATTTTAATTAGACACACTGAACTCAGGCACATTCAGGCAGCAGATCAGCAGTCAAAGGTCAAAAACGGTCTCCAGACAATTTGGAAAGTGTCTCAGGTGTTACTCTTATGGCTGACTAAAGGAAACATAAATAAATAAGTAAAAAAAAGTGCAGATATCCAATCAAGCCAGTCTAGCACTTGACTGTAAATCAGGTCCAAAATTTGGGTGAAAATCTAGAAGTGTAACCCCTGTATTAGCATTTGCATGTTTTTATTTCTGTCTACTTTGTATGCTAAAAAAAAGAGGACAAGCACAAAGTAATCTTCTTTTTAAGCTTAATGTTCTAAAGCACAGATCAATGTGAAAATTAACTCCTTAAGTATGAATAAATGTTTGTGGATGCCTAAAATAAAACTGAATAGATGTGTGAAATAATGAGCACATGATCACTTTCAATGGATATAGTATTAATATGTGTGCTGTGTTTTCTACTTGATGTATAAAGCATCCTTAAATGTCTTTACACCGGAGCTCATTGAGGAAATTCCTTATTTATTAAATCATAAAGATTTGCCTTTTCTCTACCTTCAGTTAATCAGGCATTAAGGCATTTGTATTTGAATCCACTTGTAACTACAGATGTTCACAGACAAAGAGATTACTACTCACATTTACATGTGAACACACACACACGAACACACACGCACATAGCTGATGGCTGTGTGGCCTGCTGACCTGTGTGTATGCGTGATGAATTGTTTCACAGCACTGGGCCCTCGAGCTTAGCATGCATGTCATCACTTACAGCACTTAATGTGTCAGCCGTTGCACAAAAGCACAAAATAAATAAATAAATAAATCAAAAAATAAATGAATAAATAAAAGCAACAGTGTGATGGAGGTCCTTGAAGGGTTGTACATCATTGAAATGACTGTTCCTGTCTCTCATCCCGTCTTGAAGGTTGTGCATGTGTGGGTCTACATGTGCACGATGAGGATACTTTATCAGTTGTGATGTGAGCAAATAAATCAGTGTCTCGCTATAATGGCCATAGTTATTTGCAGAGCGTTGGTTAGTAGCTATCGTGGTCTTTGCCTGTGTCGCTCCATTTAGCATTGTGCACAAGAGCCAGCTTTTCATGGTCAACAGTGTGCTTAAGACATCTCCGCACAGTGCTGAATTATTCTATTTACTGACAAAGATGCAGGAGTATTAACCTATGGCTGGTACAGTGTACACCACAACAGTGTTGCTGTAAGCATGAATGCCTTTATAAGGCTGAGACCAACACAGAATTTTGACCACGTTAAAGATATAGATTTCTTTCGTGCTACCAAGAAATAACTACAGCACCTTTTCGGAGAGCATCGAAACTGTTTACTGCAGATGATGTAGCACCACTTTTCACTACAACCCCTTTGCAATCTCTGCAGTTAAAACAGATGCTATCATTTTATATGGCTTAGTGTTGATATCTGTTTTTTTGTGAAACAACTTGTAATTAGAAGGGTTAGGAAAAGCCATTCACTCGTATCAGGTTGTTCACACGCTATTATTCGCTTTCTTTCTTCTGCACAGCATGTCTGGCTTAGCTCTGTACTACTATAGTTGGCATCTGCAGCACCATTGCCAGAAGCAATAGAGCCAGAACGTGTTAACCTTGCACCCTGCTGGGACAGCAACGAACAGCCTGATAGGAAGAGGTGGCCATTTCAGAAGTTCCAATTCTATCCTTCACTTTGTCACTTGAAAGCAGCGCTGAAAATGGACAAGTCTACACCGGAGTCCTTGTAACCCCCCAGTCTGGTATTGTTAAACATGACCACCTCTTGGCACAGGTTGAGTCAGGCACAGATCCAGCTCTATTCACATGTTCCTTCTTCTTTGTAGACCTCCTGCAACAGCAATCAACTCTTGATTACCTGAATGGCTGTAATTAGGAACAGTAGCTGCCATGTGGCATGGAACGTCTTTGTTTTTGACTTCTCTGTTCTTTTTTTTTCCTAAAATAAAACATAGTGAAGGTCATTGATGGTGGTGGTGTTGCTCCCCTGCTGCTCCAATGAGCTGTCAGTGTGCACTGTCTCTAATTATTGTCCTCTTTGTGAATTCCCTGATTATGCTCCTTATTTAGTCATTAGTTTAGTGCGCTTTTTAATTACAGGCTCTCCCTCAACCCATGAACACGACCTCCTTACAGAGCTGCGTAAACATGACTGCCCATGAGCCCATTTCAATATTCTCTGGAGCAAAGGCAAAAGTCTTTTATGAAGCTCTGTCAGCAATTTTCTTTTTCCTGCTTTGTTACAGTACTAGAAATTACAACCCACTATTATTGCATTAATTATATTTATTGGTGAGTTCTTATAGTTATTAGTCTGTTTGTCTGGCCATGTGAATGCAATCTCTATTATTTAAATGCAAGCAGACCTATAAATTATACAAGGTTATCAACAATGTGTTCCTTCAGTAGCTGGTTTCAGAAATAGCCAATATATTATTATAGACATTTGAGTAACCAGCTCTAAGAATATATGGTTTACATGTGTTGAAGTAGAAGATCATAAGTGGCCTTCTATAAAGCTCTAACCTCAACCATTCTGGACACATTTTTTTGGAATGCTGGCCGAACCCCAAGCCTCCTTACCCCACATTATTACTTTACCACCACCCTTATGGCTGAATAAGCAGAAATCTCCACGTCCACACTCTAAAATGTAGTGGAACATCTTTCCGGGAGAATGGAGGTTATTATGTGGACAGTTTGTGTGTAGCTTACCTGGGAGCGGAGCATGCTCAGTCGGCTCAGTTGGCTGAAGCTGCACCTGTATGCCTTTTCTCTCTGTTGCATTGCTCCCGGGAATTCTGGAGAGAGTTGGAGTCGGTCTCCTCTTGGTGGCCCCGCAGTGGCCGGGCAGGCCATGGTTTACGGACCTGGTAGCTCTTCTCGAGCACCCTTCCTGGGAAATTCCTCCCAAGAGGAATCCTCTCTCTCAGGCAGGGGGCAGCTTGTTTTACCCCTGCCTAGATTTGTGGAGGCTGTGGCTGTGGCCCCTGAGGAGCCTGCAGAGGTAGTAGAGATAATTTTCCAACCCAGAGCTCCCTCCATGAGGAGGTTGTATGTGGCGCCTGTTCACTATGTGGTGCGAGAGCTATCAATTGGATCCCGTTAACTTCCCAGTCGGTTCAGTGCTGGAATTCCTTCAGTGTCATACGTACATACGTAACCTGTAAGGCAGCAGTGGTGGAACTGTTACACATCGTACTGACAACACTAAGTTCATTTTCACAAATCCTGTTCTACAGTTATTTGGCTTGAAACAAAAATTGGAATGCTTGGGGAAAACCTTTTTTTTTCTAGTTATAAATACAAATTAAATTCCATTTACTGTTAACTGTGACATTGAATGTTGACATTCTAGTTGACATCCTTGCACTCATGCTAGAGATTTTGAGTTAAATTACCATTCTGTTGCACATTTCTATGTAGGACATTAGGTTTTTCTAAATTCCATGTACAACACAATTTGCAACAATGTGCAGGCTATGCAACAGCTATACAGAGATTCACTAGTTTGATTGGTACAGTAGCTATAAAGCTGTTTTTTTTATCTATAAAGTTATGGTCTGTTTAGTTTGTAAGACCTCTTTATTAAAGCTTTTGCAGTTAGTATGAAATATCAGCTATTTGCAGTTAGTATCATATCATATTAAAAACAATGTCCAGACAAATAAATCTACAATACATCAAGTTTATGAGCCCTTAAATACAATATTTTGCCTGATTTCACCTTTATTTGCCCATGACTAATGGTTTCTGAGTTTTATTTACAAAGAAAGAAAGAATTCACTACTGGTGAATGCCTGCCCTTTCTTTCTATCTTTCCTGATCTTTCAGTGGCTGTTGCTGCTCTTGTGTTTGACTGGCGCTGTGCCCTCACATGCTGTGTGCTAGAGTTGGGTGACCTCTGTCAGAGCTTCTCACCCTATTCATTAATCTCCCCCTGGGCCCTGTCAACAGTGTGTGTTTTCACTAACATGCACTCTGCAAAACACACAAACAGATTCACCATCGTACTAAAAAACAAGTCTTAATTTAAAAAGGTGAAATATAGGTTTGTGGCTATATAGCTGATATATTCTAAGCAGGTTATATGAAAAAGTTATATGATAAAGTTAGTAGTGCTGCTACTTCACAGCTTGAGTCTAGGGTTTGATCCTGAGCACAGGCTATCTGTGTGAGTTTTTAAAGGCTTTTCTCCAGGTTCAAGAACATGCCAGTATGGATCTGTTGGATTGGCAGTGAAAAATGTGTGGGCACGAATGAACTTGTGAATGTGTGTGTCTTTTACAGGTTTGTGTCCAGTTTAGCCAAAATAGCCTTATTGATCCACTGTGAACCTGGATTAAGAGAATGAATAAATGGAATAATCAAGGTACTGCTTTTTACTAATTGAGTCTTGCTTAGTTAATGATTCTAAATTCATTTTTTTGGTCATATGATGGTGATTCTTAAGTCTCACACTTCTTTGCTTATGATGCGGTACATTTAGTTTTTGAAGTCAATATATTTGTACAAGGTATAGGATTATAAAACTGAACAAGCAAATATAGTTGTGAATAAAAGATGATGTCAATAAAGTTGATGTTTAACTTCAAGTAAACAGAGCCCTGTAGAGTGAGCACTAAGAGATGTATATAATAGAAATATCGATCAGGTTGATCAGGGGTTCTAATTTAGACTGATACGCTGATAGCTCCGGTGATGTAACATGTAAGCAAAAGTTAATTAGTTTTTTGCGTATTTTTGCCACCTTGACTGCCTGAGCACACTGATAAATGCGCTATAAATTATCTTGTTAAACTTGTGCCAAGTCAAGCATCTTGAAGAGCCGGGCTGTGCACTTCGGCCGGCTCCGAATCCGCAAATCTCACGCTGCTTAATTTTCTCTCTCAGCGAAGCATCCCAGCTGAGTGCTGTTGACTTTATCCTCTCCAAACAAGACAAATAGCCTGGGCAGAAACAGAGAGTGCTATCTAACACACATCTTCATACACACTGCTTTGCTCTAAGAGAGAAGGGATTAGGGAAGAGAAGTGCACTGTGCAGCTCAGAAAACATGCTGCTTCAAATCACCATACTGCCTGGAAGGTGGTAAACTGCATGTATAGTGGATTAACTCTTCAGGTTGTCCTTATGCATTGCTTTCTGCTGGCTGGTTTATGGGTTTTTTTAGGGTACAGATCAAATATGATGGAAAATCTTTTATGTATTTCAAATAATGCAATGTGTTTGAATCCTGGTGCGTTTTTCCAGTCTGAATGTTTTTTATTTATTTAGAGCAAACTTCTTTCAAAGTAAAGAAGTAGTAAGAAATGAAGTGAACTCAACATGCCATTTATTTTGGCTAGCAGTACATTGCCATACTTTATTTTGCACATCACAAGCTACTAAACGTAATCTGAACCAAAGGAGAGGGCTGTAGCCAACAAACAAAGAGTGAAATATAATTCTAAATGCTATACAAAAAGCTTTAAATCCAGATATTTATAATGATCAAATCTTCTATTTAGTATTCTCTGTGTATTATGTCTCTCTCTTACCACAGTTTGTTTAGTTTTTCAATGCCTCACTTCTGGTGAATGAATGAAAGAAAGAAATTTGAGAACATTTTCAGTCCTACAAAAACTCCAGGCAATTTTTTTTTACCCACTGTGGAGAGCTTGTTAACTCAAGAAAGAGGAAATGAGAGGCAAGCATCAGTTTCCAGAAAAAAGGAAAAAAGACTTTTTTTTTGCCATGACTACTTTTCAGTCTTAATGCATATACACATTTACACTGCTTTGTGTGTCCAGCTTATCTGTCTGTCTGTCTCACTTCTCCCCCTCTCTCTCCTAATACACTTCCTGCATTTATTTGCCGTTCAACCTCAAACACAAAACAAACATCAACCCAAATTTCCCTCAGATGTGAGACCCTTACTACTCACCTTTCCCGGCTCTGCCCACCATTCACAAACCAGTTAAATACCTTGTATTACACAATCAAGTTCCAGAGTATTCGAGTTAAAGTTTGATTCATATGAACTATTAATATTTTTAATATCTTGTAGTGCTGTCCGTTGCAACAGTGTTTCTGGTTCGCATGTTCAAATGGGGCAAAAATTCGGATCTATTATTATGTCAGTGATGTTTAAAGCAGTGTGGTTCTTCGTGTATGTGTAATCAGTGATTGGACTGAACTGTTTTGACATTTGCAGACCCTGTTGCAGGCTTTGCCATGTTCTACACAGGTCCCTCTTAACACTTGACTCAGGAGTGAGGTGCAGGGTGTGTGTTACAAGCCACATCATTAAGGGCGAATGGTGAGATTTATTCTGGATTGATTAAGACTGGCTGTTGCAGCTGAGTCCCTTTGCCTCAGCTGGACGTGGCTAAGGAGTGTGTGTGTGTGTGTTTGTGTCCTCTGTGTCACCAGACATCTCTATTAAATCCTATTTGGGCATGCATGCCTTTATTATTCTGATTTAATACAACAATGCATCCAATATCCATTCTGCTTCCTTCACTTTTTATTTATGCCACTTTGCCAGCGTTCCCTTCCTCTCGCTTCGCTAGCCTGGATTGCAGCACAATGGATATTAAATCAGATTTATTGTGAAGATATAGAATAGTGTCTGACCAGCAGCACAACCATCTCCTCTCTCTCTCTCTCTCTCTCTCTCTCTCCTCCTCCTCTCTCTCCCTCTCTCTGTCTCTCCCTCCTTACTCACCTCTAGAACCGAGGGGTGACAGTGCAACAATCGCACAATTGATGGCCCCTCAATTTTCCCAGCAGAATTGGTTATACTGCGCCTCGGAATGACACCGGTCCGAAATGGAATTAGGGACAGAAGGCTAAACATGTCGCGTTAGAATAACCAAGGAGACCACCGAATACTTAGGAGCAGAGGAAAGTGCTCGTCCTGACCGCGGCTGCTTATCAAGCTGTCATGTTGATGTGATTGTGGAGCGGCGGCCCGGAGGGACGGATGGGGGTGAAGATGAGGGAAATGGAGATAGAGAGCAGGTGCCTACGTCACCTGTGGTGTGTTGCATCAACTGATGCACAAGAGCAGCCTTCAATTTCACATTTCGATACACTGTGAACAGGGAGGATACAGCTAAAATACCCTAATGAGATTATGTGACATGGTTATATATAAGGCTGTGCCAATATTGTCAGTCTCAGAGTCTGTTATTGATCACAAAGGTGTTTTTTATTATATAACAAAAGGCAGTTTGTTTGATTTGATCTGATTTAAGTCTACTTTCATATTGATATTGAATATGAGAACGCTGATGAACCCTGTGTCCTTTGGTGGTCACGTTATTTTCGTACTTTAATAACTATTAGGTATAACAAATATTCACATATGCATTTCAGTGGCATATAAATACAGCACCATATTCAGAACATCAAATCACAATAAATATTTTTTTATGTCATAATGGAATAAAGTTTATCCAGTAATTTATCCAAATATTTGAAAGCTTTTGTATTATTACTGGAAATTTTCATAATTGATGGTTGTCTTAAGGCTAAAGGCAAAGTTTACCACACAATTGATCATAATATACATACTGTTGAAGAATAATATGGCATGCTTCCGAGTTTTTTGTTTTTTTTTTAGTAGCCATGTGTTTTTTATTTTTTATATTCATTCTTTTAGTCCTGTCTCATATATACTTGCATGTTTGTTTGTTCTCCCTGGACTATTGTTCCCTGTTTTCCCACTTGTTCGTTTTGATAGATTTCTTGATTTTGTTCTCAGTCATTTCTTTGATTTTGACTTGCATGTCCAACGTTTATGATTCTGCCATGGATTTGTCTGCCTTTAATACTAATAAACACTTACATTTATCTGCACATTCTTCTGCAGCTTTTTGCATTAAATGCTGATTAGCCTCCATTCTGTTTCTGCTATGATTTCTTATACACTATGACATTTAAACAATATTTGCATGTAACCTGAAATATATGTAAATTATGCTTTTGCTTATACACATTACATATACTGTATCTAGGTCATAACATTGAGCATAAAAGTAATAAGTAAGAAATAATTCATCATAACATCCTATATTATAGAAAAATATGCAATTACAGGGTGGTTGACATGAAACGAACAATTTTTCGTTAGATTTATTATATAATGTTGAAAATATAATATAACTGATTATTCGTTAGCACTCATATTTCTGGTATACAGGTTAGAAACTATTGTTTTCTTATTAGCATGTCTTTTCTCTTTTGAAATTAATTAGACAGAAAATAATGCTGCATCTCTTGCTGAGATACTAAAAAAAACATCTGTCCCTGAAGAACTGCCAGTAAAAAACCTTTTTACTGCTGTTTCTATTAAAACTCTGAAACTGGAGACTCCTTCCAAACATGCTAAATAATGTAATGACATTTTCACAGAAAGCTTCACTATAGCATCAAGTATCCGAACTGGTCATGCGAATCATTTGCCTCAGATCTGATAAATCCTTGTGGACGTTAGGATGAGTGCAATGATGTCAATAATGTCAATTTCTTAGTTCTCAGTGCTTTTGCCCTCTTTTGGTTTGTTTGGTTCTTGTTTTGCGTTGTCTCATATGGTTTGTTTTCATTACATGACAGCATGGCACTCAATGTATACCTGAGATTTGTTTTGCAGCTGTAATTTTCATAGACAAAATACATTCATATGTAACTTATCTGCAGCACATTCAACTAATCATACAATGGATATGATATAGTACATAGGTTCTGCATATCTACATAATGATTTTTATATATATATATATATATATATATATATATATATATATATATATATATATATATATATATATATGTGTTCTCTGTTTGTTGTTGCACTGTGGGGTGAGTAACTAGAAAAACACATTTCAGTAAGTTACATCACATACTCTTAAACCTTGAACCTTGATGTTCTGCACAGATTAAACTACACCGACCTCTTTCACGATGCCCTTTGCACTGTTTAAAATTAAAGATGCTAAAGATATTATGTCTAATCATGTTTTAAACATAGTGAATTTCAGCTTTTTAATAATTGTTCTCTGCAAACTCATTTAAGCTTTTCAAGTCATGTGACAACAATAGAGTACAGGCATTTTTAATAATGTTTTAAAAAAAAGAACAAGATGAAAGAATATTCCAGGCACATATTCATTTAACACCTATACATAATGTATTGAGCCTGGTATATATTCCTCAAAAAGAAGGTTTAGCATATGAGCACTTTGTTTTTACTTCTTTTTTCCTGTGAGACTGGGTTGCTTTCTAGAGTTCTGCTTAATCCACTTTGAATAGCAGTGCAACACATTCCTCTCAATTTAATCAATAAACAAACAGTATGTCCAGCCTCAGCTTTAATATCATTATACTGAATGCTAAAATGGACAATAAATATCAAATGAACATATCTGTGCAATTCTATTACATTAGGATTCATCCTGTGTATTTCTCCTAGCTATAGTGTGCATTATCTGATGGTTTAAAGCTCTGAGCCCCAGAGGAGAATGCTCTCTGTTATGGAAGCTATGTGCTGCTTAAAATTCAGTGAGTGTACCGAGAGAAGTCTCAGTGAGAAAAGGGACAGAATTCTCTTTCTGTGGTATCTCAGAGCCTAGTGTGCACAGTCCTGCCTTCACAATGAAGCATTTTTTTAGAGTTATAGTTTACAAATGTAACTGATACGCTTATGCAAATCGAATCATGTGTATTTACAGTTTGACTGTCCGGTAAAATGCAGTAATGATTTCTGTTCGGAGTGTATGTGAAATATTTGTTATTGATTTTGAGTTGAAACCAAGCTCACTGCTCATAATAAATAGCCTCTCGAAGCGTAGCACCGTTAGCATGTTAAGTCTGTCTGAGAGCTCTTTATTATCCAGACACCTTCTCAATATTGTCGCTGATTTCTATAACAGCAATATGTACGTAAACATTGCCATGAACGAATCCTCCATTTTTTTTCTCGTCCTTTTTATGTAGCGTGCCGAGCACACATTTGTTTTGTGCTAAGTGCTGCAGGTAATATATCCTCTTTCTTTGCCCATAATGCACCTGCGCCAGGCCATCATGTGCCATTATGTGCAGCAATTGCAGCTGCTTAACACATTAAGCTGGGAGAGCTGTTCTTTGGGCTGAACATGGCAAATGGAAGAAGATTAGAGTCATTACAAACTAAAAAAAAAGCAAAGAAAAAAGGAATCTGTGCATGCCACAAAGCCACTGCTGAACCTCATATGATGATAAGGACTGTTATTTCTCTGTGCTGGTGCAGTTTAGGTGGTCACAAAGGGCATTTAGATATAGTTACTGAAGATGAGGTTGGGAGTAAATATAGAGAAAAAGTGTTTTGCTCAAGAGTCTCACATGCCAGGAGAAATAAATGAATAAAATCCTGTTGCCTCTCAGCATGTTCTATACCATCACTCATTCTTGAACAAGATTTAGCCTTATTTGTTTGCATCCCATCATGCAAATCTCATCCAGCTTTCCATTTTCTATATGCCTTATTTCTAGTAACTTGCTTTACAGCTGCAAAACATCACCTTGGCCTAAAAGGGAGAGTGAAAAATGTGCTTATAAAGCATGTTTGTAGATACAGGATTATGGTCTTAAACTATGTATCAAATAATTTTATAGATATATAAAGTTAGCAAGCTGTTACTGGGCTTTTTTTTGGCACCTACAGTATGCTCTTATTACTTCTCCAAAAGAGTCAAAGGTTTTCTTCCGCCTTATCTATCGAGAAGAGTTATGCTGTTTTATCACAGTGTTTCTAAGGGTAAAGAGAAAATTACACCCTGTGCTCTGACCCAATTCATCTTCATCATTTTACACAATTTCTAACATTAGCTCAGAAGAAAAGGGGGAAAAAAAGTAAAATAGCTGTTATTTCTTTTATATCCCATCCTTCTCTAAAGTATAGTGTTTCTAGTGATAATCTCTAAATTTGCACTGTCAGATTTTCTACTGCGTTCTGATGTTTGCGCTTTTCGCACGCCACCGACAGTAAAGGATGAAATCTATAAAACACAGTTTTTAGGAGGAGCACTAGATACATTTTGAGGCAGACTCACCTTTTTCACGGAGCCTGATTGCTGCTGCCGAATGGCTCATTTAGAGGGATATTTGCATCCAATTAAATTCTCGATTAATTGAATGGGACTGGTGCCTGAAAGAACTGGATAACAAGCAATTAGACTCAATAATTAAGCATTGACGCAGACGATCGCTGCAAGGCCGCGACCATTTCCCGCTGATTGTTATTATACAAGAGCCAAGGTCATAAATGCTAAGCAGTGGTGCACAGTGTCTCTTCCAGGTGACATTTCAGATCCCAGAAGACTTAAAACAGTCGGTGCTGTTAATAAAGTTCATACCACAGGACCATCAAATTCTCAAATCTGATTTCTCGGAAGGTATTTAAGAGCAGCTATAACAGATTAATACTGATAATACATAAACAGCTCATTAACAGGGTGTATGACAGTTGCTTTGTGTAATTAAATATTAAAAGGCTTTAAGCATTTTTTTATTTAAATAAAAAAAATATTAATTTGTTGAAGTTTTAACAATAAATGTATATTTATATGTTTTTAAATAAAATCTTCAGTGTCTAAGCTTAAACCCGTCAAAAGTAAAGCTGATCTTTATATTTTGATAAGCTAAGGGCATGACTGTTACATCACCGTAACACAAGAGAACATATTCTTATCATTACTTGAATGTTCCACACTAATTGAATATAACTAGACACTTGTTTTAAAGTATAACATTTATTCATCCAAAGATTTGGTCTTTACTGTGGTACAACAGGAATAAAACATTGTACTGTTATAGGAAATAAGAACTTTGGGGTATTACACACATCCCACCAACACACCAGCATTAAATACAACAGAAGTTAAAGATTTCCTCTATTGCAATTTAGACTTTCCTCTATTGCAATTTTTCACATTAATTAACAAACACCACTTTGAAAACATAAAAAACTTTACTATCTGACTTATACAATTCCTGTATTATTATACAGGATATTGTTATTATAGAAATCATAACACAAATACCTCATTACAAGCCTGTCATCCTGTTTTTAATCTACAATTTGTCTTTATTTTAACAACATTGTGATATAATTGCTTGTAAATTACTTGTACCTGCAGAGTCTAAAATACATAGAAAATGTACAGAGGTTCAGTATTTAAAAAAATAATAATAATAATTTAATAAATGTGAACGATTCTGGATGAGTGTCTGCAAAATGCTGTAAAATGAATTCCATCCGATTTAGTAAAGTGTTCTGTATAAAAAACGAAATCCAAAGTGCTAGAATAGCAGTTTTCTTTTCAACATTTTTGGTACAGTAACAGGTGAATGCAGAGACTTAAAAAAAAAAAAGAAAAAAGAAAAAAACACAGATGACTTTTTTTTTGTTTGTTTTTTTTTTAGTCTTGATTGTCAGACATAGTCTACCACCAGCCTGGGATATCTCAGCCATTGTGAGGAGGAGTGAATGGGATGCTTGTGGACACTGAGATTGAATTGTTCTGTGCTCTTCTGTCATGACTGACAGGTAATCTACCAGCGAGTGATTCGAGGGACCACACGGCACAATTCTAGATACACGAGCTATTTGCCGGGTGCGTATTATTTTGCAGATGGCAAATGTTTATCTCCGGCAGACACGTTTTGAAATTCTGCCTCTCTGCCTTGTGTTTATTACAATCTGTTTGTTTGTTAACCTCGGCTGTAACCCCATGTAGATGAGACTGACAGTGCATTTTTCCCTTAGCGTTCCTCCCTGCAGATCAGAGCGCCCCCGTTTCTGCCACATTCTGTCTGTGCTGCAGCGTCTCAGGCTTTACTGCCTCCCCGTGCTTGCCTTCATAACACGTCTTTGCCACTACCACCTAGTCTAGATCTCTCTTGCATTTAGAACAGAAAAATGACAATAAGGAATGATTGTCTGCCACTTTTTTCCCCTTTAGTCACTTTAGTGCACTTTTTTTTATTTTATTTCAGTAACGGCCCAAATCTGTTGTATGCATGACAAACAAAAACCCACTCATAATGACAGTATTGGGTTAGCAGGTTGAGTGCAGGTAGAAATGAAGACAGACCATGGAGAGTTTAGGTAGTATTTGTAGTTGTGATGCCTGGGTTGTGGAATTACAGCTGTGCAGGAGTGTATATGGCAAAGATTGTGCATTATTGACTGATGGTTAGGTGATGAAACATGCTTCATCAGGTGTATGATGCAGTAGCTCATTCCAAGTAAGAAATGGCTAATAACTATTACTCACACTATATTGTAGAAAGAGAGACTGGAGTTCGTTTCACCATTTGCTGTTCGAGAAACTTTTTCGCTAAGTAATCACATTTACGTCATCGTCCAGTTTTGTCAATAAGAATATGAATTTCTAGGTATACCTTCCTGAAAATTATTCCCACATAAAGCCTGTTTTTAAATTGAATTTGTGTAGATTGTGCAATGTAAGTATTATTAGAATCTCTGGGATTTTAGTCCCAATCCAAATCGTTTGGATGGGCACTTTTTACAGAGAGTGCGAGCATGTGTCTGGAAATATTATAGCATTTTTTATGTCCTATAAAATGACTTGTTAAAATAAACCCCAGGTTATGAAGTTCCTGTCTAAATTGAAAAAAAAATGTTTTGTGGTGTTTTTTTCATCATAAAAAGAATACAAGATACTAAAAGAATACATTTGACTTACACTGAAAACAAGTATGAAGTAAAAAATAAAAAATAAATAAAATATAGTAGACATTTAAAAAAGTTTAAATAATTACTTCCACGCATTTTAATGTAGGTTAGTCATTGATTTCTGAAAACATATACTACCACTGATTATGCACGAGTTGTTGTCAAAGTGTTTTGACCCTATTTTTGTAGCACGCCAACAGATGGCAGCACAAGGCTGCACGCACAGCCACAGGGAGCACCAGCCTTCTGAAATTCGTGTGCCCAAAGACATCGCCCTTTGCAACTTTGCGTTACCACATCTGCTATTCTGACCATGTGCACATTCTGTTACCAACTTGTCCTTTTTTATTAACAGTTTATTATTATTCAAATTTGTGAACATCAACATTTAAAGAGTTTGTGAATTTGTGAACATGAACAATTTTTAAACAATTTTAAATAAAATGCCTGCTTCATTAAATTATTTATAAAGTAATAATTTATAATATTTTATACAAATAAAATAGATTAAATGAATGCAATATATTTTTATTATATTGACTAAATAATCAATTAAATTGGCACAAATGAAATTGATGAAATAGAATTAAATTACTGGAAAAATTTTATGAAAGATCTAAAGAAAAGGTTTATCTGTGTTAGGCCCAATTTGGGTAATAAAGATGTGTGTGTGTGTGTGTGTGTGTGTGTGTGTGTGTGTGTGTGTGTGTGTGTGTGTGTGTGTTTTACATTTAATATTAAATTTTTTAAAGATATAATCTACTGTACTGTTCTACTTATTTTAGCATACTTTAACACATTTCTTTATTTCTTCCATTCTTCATTCATTCATTCCCTTGGAATTGCTGAACTGCCGAATTGTCAGGATTTTCTCCTTTTAGGAGAAAAAATAATAATAAAAAAAAATCATAGAGCTAGCAATACGGATTCTTTATCGTTATCATGAATGTGCAAAACACATCTTGATGAACAATCAAGGAACGAATGAGCAGCCACAGTGACTCGGTGCTAACTCTAGTTTCTTTTTTTAAAACCCCTGGCACTGCTGTGTATGTTTTCAAGTTAAATAATAATAATTAATAAAAGCACTCAAAGTGTGAGAGACAAACTTGTGGTCCGCCACTTAATACGTTCCTAAAGGGGAACTCAGATTTTAACTATGTTCCGCACGTAAAAAGGATTGGATTCTGTACACATGTGCACCGATTCAAAAGCCCTGTAAAGAAGAATTTAGGTACGAATACGTGTACTGTTACACCCCTAGTTCACAGTGCTTAAAATCATGACTTAACAGACTAACAATACTGCAGAATATACTATACTATACTATACTATACTATAGACTGAGATTATGCTGAGGATTCTAGCGGTGTCCTCACTATATACACTTATGTCTGGTTATGACCTCACAACTTCTTGAATGTATAGTTTGTTTAAATATGTAATATGATAGACTACTTATAGAATAGAATAGAATAGAATAGAATAGAATAGAATAGAATAGAATAGAATAGAAATGCTTTTTAAAACTGATCAAACTAAAGTATTCTAAAGACCGATAATTAACACAAGGTTCTCCACACTTGGTATACATGTCAATATGTTGACAGTATTGTACAATAAGTGTATTTGCATTAGACTGGTATCAGAATATTACTGAATTGACAGTAACCCAGAGATGACAATTATTTGAACGACCATTTCGTCAGCCTGCAGGCAATCCATCTTTGAGATGTTTTTAACCTCCAACCTTTTTGAAACACAGTGATGCTTATGTTAATACATTTTAAAAGGCTTCTGAAGCATCCATCATGCCATTATTGCTGTGGAGTTTTTCAAAGCTGCTGGTTAAAATGAAAGTGGTATCTTGATACAGATGAACAAAAATGGATAAATAGATCACTCAGGGTTTTTTCTTTAACGTTTCATCACTGATGTCCCAAGCACTTATCTGAGAAAAGTTGCACCTATGATCACTCATCAGTCCTCTAGCTTTCAGTAGAACAAAGCAATAATGCTGTAGGTGCCAGTCTGATGCAAAAATATATAACAACAAACCCAATATTTAAGAAAGCACAAAGACAAATTAATGCACAATGATTTGAGATGCATCCCTTCTGAGAGAGAGAGAGAGAGAGAGAGAGAGAGAGAGAGAGAGAGAGAGAGAGAATGTTTTTTAACCAAGAAAAATAACATACATTATGAAAAGGGCAGAAAACAGAAAGAAGCTCTGACAATTCATACAGGAAAAATTTTAGAGTTGACCCTGAAGAACAGTAACCTATATGTGGTCCCTTTCATGCATTTCTAAGGTAGGTCATGTGGATACAGCATGGGGAAGAATACAAGACCATGCTGTGACCAGCATAACATGATGTATGAGATGGTAAATGCAGCAGCCTATCCTCTTACTAGTTACACATGAAATCCACAGCAGATGTTATTTCTGATTGCACCTATTCATGATATTTTCTAAATGGCTACATTGGTTGTATTTTCAAAAGATTAATAAGTCTTTTTAAGTAAAGAAGTAATGTAAGTCATTTAATCTACCATGGTATATTGTAATATACCAACCAGTGTTGATAATCTTTTGTCATGTAGTAGTGTTATGCCTACACTCCACACGTTTCATGGAAATTAAACCAGTGACATGGATTATTATTGCTATTAATAGTGGTAATAATTATTCATTAGTAACTAATTAATAATTTTTTTTCTTTGTGTTTTTTTTTTTCCCCAGTGTAAATATTAAGTTGTAATGAACATTATTTGAAATGTCTGCAACCCACTCCAACTGTATTTTATCAGAATAAAAAAAAAATTATTGTAAATGGGACATTGTCTAATTTTGCGCATACTGTGTGAAAGAATTTTTCCGACTCTTTTTTCTCTGATCTTTTTCTTCTTTAATCTGATTGATACTGCAGTCGGTTGACAAAGACAGCAATAGGCTCTTTTTGTACTATGTGGTATACAGTATGCTGATGCATTTATATGATATCTGAGCAGAACTGTTTGCAAAATCACATGGGGAATACTGTCTGTTTTTCTGCAATATACTCCTGTTTCCATGACTAAATCAACCTAGTTATGTTAGGAGTTACACATAAATTTACACATACAGCAGAGATCAATAGAACAGAGGACAGACTGTGGTTAATTCTCATTTCCTATTGAAGAAAGATACAATTATTCGTGTTTAACTTTTTTTTTTTTTTTGCATAGATCCACTAGCAAACAGCACTGATTAAAAAAACAATGCAAGATTGAAAAAGAGCTAATAGAAGGAAAATTAGTCATTTAATAAAATGAAATTAAATTATTTTATTGGAAAAAAATGCAAAATGGTTCATATTTCAAAGACAGATGCATTTTTAAATGCATTTCAGTTTTAATCATGTCGAAAGCGCTGAGTCACCACAGGCATTAAATTTTTACCAAAGGGGCCATTTCCCCCCCTGCAAAAGCAACTGTAAATCTTCTGACTAGCATATAATGAGACTTCAAAACTTCAAAACATGCATTATGCTATATCTTGAAATACAATAAATTGTGGTAATTTAATCATAGAACCATTTAATCATAAAGTTTTCTTTTATGTATACTTTCTTTGGATGCTTGACTGTTGTGAATGAGTCTATAATAATGATCCTGTCATCTAGATAATCCTCTCCATGTGTGAAAGCCATACATTTATTTTCACTTTTTTTTTTTTTTAAGTAAGATGAACACCGGATCATTTAGTATTCCTGTCGGATTGTGGATTTGTGAAGTAAATCATGTCTAAGGCACTGTTGGGTAAAGTAGGAATATCAGAGATTAATGAAGTGCTTGAAAGGTGCAGAATTCACTGCTTTGCAGTGGGGGAAAAAAAGTGCTGGCTTTTAAGATAAGCCCTTTTTTATGTACCCCATTTGGATGCAATGTTATGGAAATTAAGAACACTCCAGGGATGGTGTAGAAGATAAATTATGGGCATTATTTTCTATTTGCAGTTTCTACATGGAAATGCTACAACTTGTGTGTGTTCTTTTTACTAAAAATTATTTATCAAAGAGGTTTAAGTATTCGTTCCGAATATATTTCTTATACTTTAAACCCTTATGAACATGACAAACGGGTACGTTTTTCATGGGGCGTTCAGTAGTCTGGTAGAACAGGATACAGTACATTATCATATGCAATCACTATTACTTTTAAAAATTAACAAAAAAAGCTGAAAAAAAAAAAAAAAGATTGGTGGTTTCTGTGAATATTGCCAGTGAGTGACTTGAGGTATCAAAGTGAGGAAATGGGATGAAAATGAGAAAAGGAAGAAAATAAATCAGGTAAGATCCAAAGATATAAAAAGATAAGGAAATGGCATCATGCTGAATGCTGTGGTCTACAGGTACAGAAGTTTAATAGACAGAGGCAAGGCAGAAGGAAGAAATTTAAACAAAATTAAAGCTTGATCCCCTTAAAGCATCTACCTATAGTTTGTGAAAAGATATATAGTAAAGCTATGAGTTACACTTAAACTAACACCAAGCCTTCTGACTCATCTTGAGCTCAAAGTAAATGTTTACTTGCCAGACCCAAATTTTTAGAGACTCCGCAGATACAGATTCATACAGTAATAAAATAAAGGAATTTAAAAAACAGCCTGCTCATGTATTATATGATAGTTGAAAGTTTACCCAACGCTGACAAAACATCAAAAGAATTGTATTTTTTTTACCCTGAAATCCATTGACCAGCCGTTCTCAATTCAATCTCTGTTGAAAGAAAGAAGGAGGGTTGCCGCATAGGCCGGAGGGCTTATTGGCACCCTTGCCCTTTAAACTGATAAATGGAGCCTGGGCTGGATGTGATGTTGAGAAGAGTAGATAATCGAGCATGGAACACAATTGTTCAGTCTGAGACCTCTCGCTCTGTTTCTCTCTCACACAGACACACCTCGTCTAATCATTTACTTCCTCCCTTTCCAGCCTCTCTGTCCAATATGAAGCGATTGAAAACGGCAACAATCTCTCTCGGGTTATTGAACTCTGGATTGTGCCATAGATGTAAGTCGGGTCATCAGACATAATGCATGATAGGTGCCTGTGCCATCAAGCTTTTTTGCTATTGGGGAATCAAGAGTCAAAATACCAGATCTCCAAGGAAAACAAAACTCAAGTAGTAACAGATCTATAAGCTTTTTTTAAATTAGTCTAAGTGATGAGCTATTAAGACCCCTGAGCAGCTGCTTTTTTGGATGTTGCTGTGGCTCTATGCCAGTGAGCCAGGCTCCTGAGATGACTGCTAAGCCACACTGAAAAGGAATGTTTGGGTAAACAGTAGTAGATATTGTCATTCTCCCATCGCAAATGTTTCTAAGGCTTTACCCAACTGTTATGTGGGTGTGATGCACTAGCAGACGATCTTAGCAAAAAAGTAAATCATAGCTAAATCAATAGACAAATAACCCATGGCAAATTTGCCTTTCAGGAAAGAAATTTCTTTATTATTTTTTGTCTATAAAGCCGTCCCTGCTAGTATTGCCTTCTCTAGTCTGATTAATGCAAATCTCAAAGGCTGCTATATAAATCACGAAATTCTCAAACCAAGAACTCTCTCTCTTTCTCTCCTGAATTTTATTGTTGTTAGAATTGTGATACATGCATTATTCTCTATAGTCAAATGTAGTCAATCATAAGATTCATATGTGCCTTTTCGTCATCTCATTCTACATTTAGTTCTCATTGGCTGTTATAATAACCTTCACTGTTCAGGCTAGAATTTGGAGGGTGGTTTTAGAGATTTGTGCTCATTCACCGACGAGGGCTTTAGGTACTTAGGTAATTCAAGTACTGATGATTGTGAGGGCAAGGAGGCCTGGGGTACAGTCAGTTTTCCAATTCATCCCAAAGGTATTCATGAGTATTGAGGTCAGAGCTCTATTGCAGGCTAGTCAAGATCTTCCACTGCAAACCATATAAACCATATATTTATGAAGCAGGCATTGTGAAATTTTTACGCTTGAAAAGGTTTGGGTCTCCTATTTCAAGTGAAGGAAAAATTGAATTTTTAGAGACATTCTATAGAACTGTGTGCCTCCAACTTTGGGAACTTAGCTGAAGAACCACCTACAGTATGGCTGGAATATTCATGTGTCCCAATTCTTTTGTTTATATCATGTATTTTATTTATTTAAAAACAGTAATTATATTCAGGAGAAGAATGGGAATAATTGATTTACTGGAACTGAGTCTTCTTCTTCTTCTTTCGGCTGCTTCCATTAGAGGTCGCCACAGCGGATCATCCGTCTCCATACCACCCTGTCCTCTACATCTGCCTCTTTCACACCAACTACCTGCATGTCTTCCCCCACCACATCCATGAACCTCCTTCTTGGCCTTCCTCTTTTCCTTCTACCTGGTGGCTCCATCCTCAGCATTCTTCTACCAATATAATTCATGTCCCTCCTTTGCACATGTCCAAACCATCTCAATCTCGCCTCCCTCACCTTGTCACCAAAACATCCTACATGCGCTGTCCCTCTAGTAAACTCATTTCTAATCTTGTCCATCCTCGTCACTCCCAACGAAAACCTTAACTTCTTCAGCTCTGCTACCTCCAGCTCCATCTCCTGTCTTTTACTCAATGCCACTGTCTCTAATCCATACAACATCGCAGGTCTCACCACAGTCCTATAAACTTTCCTTTCATTCTTGCAGATACCCTACTATCACAAATCACTCCTGTCACTCTTCTCCACCCACTCCACCCTGCCTGCACTCTTTTCTTTACTTCTAACACACTCTCCATTACTTTGCACTGTTGACCCCAGGTACCTGAACTCCTCCACCTTTTCCACCTCTTCTCCTGCAACCGCATCACTCCACTGCCCTCCCTCTCATTCACACACATGTACTCTGTCTTACTCCTACTGACTCTCATTCCCCTTCTCTCCAACGCATATCTCCACCTCTCCAGGCTCTTCTCAACCTGCTCCTACTCTCACCACAAATCACAATATCATCCGCAAACATCATAGTCCAGGGAGACTCCTGTCTGACCTCGTCCGTCAACCTGTCCATCACCACTGCAAACAGGAAAGGGCTCAGGGCCGATCCTTGATGCAGTCCAACCTTCACCCTGAACCAGTCTGTCGTACCTACTGCACACTTTACTGCCGTCACACTGTCCTCATACATGTCCTGCACCACCCTCACATACTTCTCTGACACACCTGACTTCCTCATACAATACCACAACTCCTCTCTTGGCACTCTGTCGTATGCTTTCTCTAAATCCACAAATACACAATGCAATTCCTTCTGTCCTTCTCTATACTTCTCCATCAACATTCTCAAAGCAAATAAGGCATCTGTGGTGCTCTTCCTCGGCATGAAACCATACTGTTGCTCACAGATGGTCACCTCTTCTCTCAGCCTGGCTTCCACTACTCTTTCCCATAACTTCATGGTGTGACTGATCAACTTAATTCCCCTGTAGTTACTGCAGGTCTGCACATCTCCCTTATGTTTAAAGATCGGTACCAGCACACTCCTTCGCCATTCCTCAGGCATCTTCTCACCTTCCAAAATCCTGTTAAACAATCTGGTCAAAACCCACTGCCATCTCTCCTAAACATCTCCACGCTTCTACCGGTATGTCATCTGGTCCAACCGACTTTCCACTCTTCATCCTCTTAATCGCTGCTCTCACTTCCTCCTTACTAATCCTATCTACATCCTGCTTCACCAACTCCACATCATCCAACCTTCTCTCTCTGATTTTCCTCATTCATCAGCTGCTCAAAATACTCCTCCACCTTCTCAACACACTCTCCTCACTAGTCAACACATTTCCTCTCCATCCTTTACTGCTCTAACTTGCAGTACATCCTTCCCAGCTCGGTCCCTCTGCCTGGCCAATCGGTATAAATCCTTTTCTCCTTCCTTAGTGTCCAACCTCTCATACAGCTCCTCATATGCCTTTTCCTTGGCTTTCACCACATCCCTCTTTACCTGCTGCCGAATCTCCTTGTACTCCTGCCTACTTTTCTCATCACTCTGTCTATCCCACTTCTGTTTTGCCAACCTCTTTCTCCTTATGCTCTCCTGCACTTCCTCATTCCACCACCACGTCTCCTTGTCTTGCTTTCTATTTCCAGATGTCACACCAAGTACTTTTCTAGCTGCCTCCTCATCACTCCTGCAGTAGTTGCCCAATCATCCAACACCTCTTCAACACCACCGAGCCTCTGACTGACCTCTTCCCTGAACCTCACACTACACTCATCCTCTTTAAGTTTCCAGCATCTTATTCTTCTTTCAGTCCTCACTCTTCTCCTCTTCTTCTTCGCCTTCAAAACCTTCAGACCACCATCCGATGCTGTCTAGCTACACTGTCCCCTGCCAACACCTTACGGTCTCCAATCTCCTTCAGGTTGCATCTCCTCCATAGCACATAGTCCACCTGTGTGCACCTTCCTCCACTCTTATACGTCACCCTATGATCCTCCTTCTTCTTAAAATAAGTGTTCACCACTGCCATTTCCATCCTTTTAGCAAAATCTACCACCATTTGCCCTTCCATATTCCTCTCCTTAAAACCATACCTACCCATCACCTCCTCATCACCTCGGTTCCCTTCACCTACATGCCCATTAAAGTCTGCCCCAATCACCAATCGTTCTTTCCTAGGTACACAATCTACCACTTCATCTAATTCACTCCAGAATTTTTCCTTCTCCTTCATCTCACAGCCAACTTGTGGAGCATAGGCACTGATGACATTTATCATCATCCCTTCAACTTCCACCTTCACGATCATCACCCTATCAGAAACTCTCTTCACCTCCACTACACTCTTACTGTACTCTTCCTTCAGAATCACCCCTACACCATTTCTCTTTCCATCCACACCTTGATAAAACAGTTTAAATCCACCTAAAATGTTCCTGGCCTTACTCCCTTTCCACTTGGTCTCCTGAACACACAGCATATCTACCTTTCTCCTCTCCATCATATCAGCTACCTCTCTCCCTTTACCCGTCATAGTACCAACATTTAAAGTACCAACCCCGAACCTCCACTTTCCTACACTGCTCCTTTCCTGCCGCCTCTGTAGACGCCTTCCTCCTCTCCTTCTCCTCCTTCGGCCAACAGTAGCCCAATTTCCACCGGTACCCTGTTGGCTAACGATACCTGTGGCGGTCGTTGTAAACCCGGGCCTCGACTGATCCGGTATGAAATTCTCATTTGTGATCCGCATATTTGATTTGGCACATGTTTTTACGCTGGATGCCCTTCCTTACGCAACCCTCCCCATTTACCTGGGCTTGGCACTAAGAGTGCACTGGCTTGTGCATCCATAATGGATGGGTTATTTACTGGAACTGAGTAATGTTCGAAAAAATGACAAGAAATTGTCAAACCACAGAAATTCATTCATGTCGAGTAACTGCTTTATCGCTGTCACTCTTTGGAATGCTGCATGCGTAATCAGAGGTCTTACTCCAGGTGGGACACCAGTCCTGGCACAACCTACACACACTGCCACATTCATTCACAATTACAAGTAATTTAGCATTGTTAATCTGCCTATCTGCAGGTTTTTGGATAGTGAAAGGGAAAGGGAGTTTAGGACTTAATCCAGGACCCTGGATCTCTGGTAATGGTCCCTAAAATGCTCTAGGAATATTCTACTGTAGAAATATTTCGGTCCATGTCTTTCAGTGCAGAAGTGCCAGCAATAGCTGCAAAAATAGCAAAAACTCGCCATCTGCCATTTTTCCGCCTTCTTGACCTGATCGTTTACAACTGATGAGCTGTTACCCAACCTCTAGATCACATTTTGAAGCAGGCTTTGACTACCAGAGCATTCATTTTTTGCTTCTACTGAGATAGATTGTCTCACAAATGTCTAACATGATTTTCTTTTGTCGTTGTTGTTGTGCCTCGAACATGTGAGACGTTTCAGGGGACAGTTGCATTCACATGACAGACAGATATAGGTCACTTAGAATTACAAATATGAACTATCAAGGTAGTCCATATTCATCAGCTAAGCACTCACTTGCTGAACAGACAGGTAATTTTGAACCTTTTCTGGCTGGACCATATTCAGGTACTTGAGATTCAGGCTGATTGATTCTTTTGCAGCCAGGTGGAGGTCACTGAGGCTCAGTCTTGCATGTGTTCTGACCAGCCTCAAGCCATTGGCGCTGGCAGAACTGAAAAGACATTCATCTCATTTATCTTTTCACGAATGAGAACATCATGTTGGCTGGTTATGAGAGTGTCTGAGTACAGAAAAGGAGACAGACAGTGTTCTAGCCAGAGATTGGCAATGTTTAGACCTTGACTTCAGAAGGAATTCAATCTGATTTTATTTGTATAGACATTATCACAAAACAGCTTTACAGAAGCCCAAAGCTAGATGTTGAGTTGCATTCTTATTATGCGAGCCAAAAGCAATCGTGGAAAATGTAAAAAATGCTCTGATGAAGAAAAGTTCCTCTTGAGAGGAATAAAAATCCGGAGGGGGAACCCATCATCTTCTAAAAGAGTTTTAACATGTCATGAATAAGAAGCATGTACAAATCTATTCAATCCAAGTGAGATTATCAATTTAAGCTTGAATCCTGGGTATAAACCATTTTGAATCAGTAATTTATGCATCCCAAATGGCAGGTCTGTACCTAAACCTTTGCTCTGTCGATCATTTAAACCTTTATGTCATTTAGGCACCTGTATGACTGCATTTTTATGGCTTCACACGTAGCACACACTTTAGGTGCTATGGTGTCAGTGAGCCAGATTTTCTCTAAACTTATATTGGCTTATTGATTTCCTGCAGAGCTGACATTTACACCAGACTCTGTCAAGGAGCTTTCGGCCTTCATCAATGAAGTCAGTCCCGTAATGGCACTCCTGGCCAAGACACCTACCTAGGCCTCCGATGTGATTGCCATAGCTTATATCACACTCATTTTGTTAGGGCCACATTTGTTTTCACCTGTATTTTACAATAGCAATTAAAAATAAATATTTGTTTTCAATTTTAATTGTTTTGAAAATCTTTATTCATTTTGTAAAGGATATAGTTACATCATTTTAGTACTTTAATGCCTACACCACATTTGCAATGTGTATTCTCCATATATAATGTTATTTATATTTTATATATATATTATAATTATATATATTTGTTGCTTTTTTTTAAAGGCTAAAAAATCCATTCAGGACCTAATTTATCTATCTATCTATCTATCTATCTATCTATCTATCTATCTATCTATCTATCTATCTATCTATCTATCTATCTATCTATCTATCTATCTATCTATCTATCTATCAGAATTATTTATTTGAATTTATTATATTATTCTATTATGTGTAAAGTATCAGATACACTTAAATAAACCTATTAACATGCGTGGCATACTGTAGACATTTTATTTTGTTATTTATTATTATTATTATTATTTTTTTTTTCATATTTGTGCAGCCCGAACCTGACACGAGGCATAAACAGCTTGAACATTGTAAAAGCGGCTAATGATTTTATATGCATGCATGTTCATGTTTAGAAAAACAACATTTCCATATACAGAATGCTATTATTTGCATTGAAATGCTGAAAATCTCAAACTCAGAATGAATGAGACTGAGGGATTCAGTGACTAATGTAATCATTTGAGTGAGAGGGAAGTGACTTTCAGTCATTATTCTAAGATCCAGTGACTCACACTGATCCACTAAATGACTGATGAGCAAATCACATTTATGAGTCAAAATAACTGACTGACTGCAGAAAAAAAGGTTCAGAATGCACAATATTGCAAATATGGGTGTTTTTAAAAAAAAAACATAGAGGTGACAGGTTAAGAAATAAGAAAATGCCTTTGTATGTTGTTGAGACACCAAAAGCCACCTGGACAGGTTTAGTGCACACTGGCATGAGCTGAACTGTACTGGTTTTTTGAAAACATTTTTGCTTACTTGGGGGTAAAATGTCCAGAATTCACCATCTCCCAATTTCCAGCTCTCTAAGTGGACAACACTTTAAGTAGATTCTGACAGTGCCAACTGAGTACTTGCCACGGTGTAACAGTTCCCATTATACTCGTCTACTAAGCTATTCTCAGACAGTGTAGCCCTGTGATGTGAAAACGTGCGCGAGAATTTGATATACTTCTATTGTTACACTGCCCCAGTCTAACAGTCTTTTTTCATTCCTGAGTGACTTTTTTTTGTTTAAGAGCTTGCCTTCTTTTTATCCTCCTGACATTTCTCTAATTAAGACTGATCACATTAGCTGCAGCAACCTTCGAGCTAGCGCTGAGGTTTTTCCTGCACTACCCCTATTCTTTCCTACTTTTATCCTCCTACAGTAGGATTAAGGTCAGATGGTCTACCTAGAAGTTTAGGCAGATTGTGACAGACTAGGATTACAGCACTGTAGACATGATAGCTTTTTTCTTCATGTCGCCATAGATAAAAGCGATGGGATGGGCCTTCTTGATTCTGGAGGTTAACTTGGGGAGAAAAAAAGAGGCAAGCCTTTCATATCCTAGCTTGGAGATGGAGAGTTCAGATCTGGTCATTAACTGGCACAGAATTCCTCATGAGTTTGTCTAATGGCTTTGGTGATACATGTGGAAAAACAAACAAATAAATGTGTTTGGTTCACCATATCGCCATAGTGGAGAGGCCTTGTTTTTTGCCCACTTTAAATATGCAACTGTCATTTAAATCATGAATAAATGATGATAGCAGTATGCATTCAGACCAAGAATGGGATTGAACTCTGATTTGCCTTAACAAAAGAACAAGACTCCAGTCTTTCAGTAGAAGCTGATAATTCTCATAACCTGACTATATATCTTAGTTGAGCCTTGTAAAGCCAAATATTCTCTCTCTCCTCTCTCCCCTGCATAGCACTCGTTCTTTCATCATTGCTTCTACTTGGATATTTGCTTTTTTTCTATTTGTCTGCTGTCATGTTATTGTCTCATTCTGATTTACTCAAACGTGCTAACTATCCTATTTCCTCCATATTTCTCTCGGCTTTTTAAGCCTTTGCTTCCTGCTGTAAGGGCATGTCTGAATCAAAGGCGGCTTGTTAAAGAGAATTAAAAACGTATCTGTGTAGGACAGTGGGGGGGCATTTTGCAATTTTCTCACTCCTGTCTCTTCAGTCAGTCTATCAGTCTCCTTGACTGTGCTTAATATGGATCTCACACTGAGCTGAATTATTACAAACTAATGAAGTCAACTGCAGTCGGATTCCCTGCAATAATACGGTCGCCAGCTTTTAAATACACCCGTAACTGCATGTGGAGAGAAAAAGGCAGAAGAAAAGAAGACGAAAGGGCTGTGTTTGTCGGAGAGCAGATTAATGGCAGGGAAGAGATGCCTGAATGTAGGAGGTTCCCTGTGTCTGGATGCTGCTCTCCCCATGAGTATGCTCACAGCTGAGATGAAGGCAGGCCTTTCCAATGCACATGTTCTCCCTTTTCTTCTGACACTTCAAACAAGTGCACCTATCTCTCTGGGTCCCTGGCTCTGTGTATCAACATATCAACCGAGACCTTTTCACACTCATCCCTCTCTGTACTTCTCTTTCACTGACTCATACTTTTTTCCCTCTTTGACTCCAATGCACACTTCTGTTAAGGTGATGGTGCCACTTATGTCACAGCAATTTTGGATTCTTGAGTCTGAAAGGTGTGGATAATTTTTTTGGTCAGTTATGCTGGCTCGTATTCAAATCACAGGTTAATAGTAATGTGTTTGTTCTAATGTGTTATTGCTTCTATAAAAACTGTCACAGGGACCTGTATGGTGAAGGATGAATATAATGTAAAACTAATAATACACAGATTAATGTGATGTTATTTTATAAAAAAAAGGAAAAAAAACAGTCACAGCTTTATGGACTAATAGTTTTTTCAAGATTTTTTTTTTAGAAACTTATAAAAGTGAGTCTTTTAGGAGGACAGTAACATTAGTAATAAGAGGATCTATCTTGTCTTATGGATGATCCGCAACATTAAATGTAACTTTAAATGGCTAAAAAGTGTGATTTATATTTTTAATCTCACCATCACTTAAAATGCTTTGGGTGGTAGAAGAAATGTAACTCTACTTCAACCCAGGCACTGTTACACTACCCCACCACTGATTCCACGATTCCAACACATCCCAAAGTGTTCTATTCCTCACATAATGAATTTTTTATTTGTGAAATATGTTATGGTCTTCCCATAACCATGCCATTAAAAGGATAAAGATGTCATTATTTACAGATTAAACTTATTAATGTCAGAGTGGTCTTATCATTGCTTTCTGCTTTTCTTTGCTTTGCTTTTTCCATTAACTCGCCTCATGTTTAATAGTGATTACTGTCCTTCACTGATTGATGTTAATGTAAATACCAAAGCTCGTCTGCCTATGATAAAATGAAAGCCCTCTCATTCTCTCTGCATTTTCTCTCTTTCTCATTCTCTCTCTCTCTCTTTCTCTCTTTTTCTCTTACAAACACACACAATCTCAGATTGTTAATGCTGCAGCAACTTAAACATGGTTTTAAAACGCCTTTTTTTGTCACAGCTTTAAGTAAAATATCATTTTTGATATCTTGTTCTGCTAAGACAGAGCCATGGCTGCATGGCTCTCACTATGTGCATAAATGTTTATTGAGGTCATTATTAACGACAGTATACTAGACTCGGCTAATGTTTATTGAGAGGAGTAAAAACTTAATAATAATGTAATTCAATGGAGCTGATATACCGATGGTTTTAGAGCATGTATTGTCTCACAGCTTCGGAGTCTATTTGGAGTTTCTCATGTTCTCCCTGTGTCTGTGTGGGTTTTCTTTGGGTTCTCTGGTTTCCACTTATCTCCAAAAACATGTAGATCTATGAGCTAAATTTCTTGTAATTGTGAATGAGCATCTGATATTCTAAATGTAATAGGTTAGAATGTGATACAGGATATGCTATGGATCCACTACAACAGTTAAATGAAATGGTACTGAGGATGAACAAATGCTATACTGAGACAAATCAACACTGGTATGTAGAGTTAAACTTATTTGAACTATCTGGCTTGACTTTTGGAAAAAAAAGTTGATTCAGTTTTACTCCATTTACACTGGGCAGTGTAGCTTGAAAAAATTAATTATTTGCAATCCTTCATTTCTACAGTTGAGTGAACAGTCCCATACCTGAGGAGTCAATCGGCATTTGTTTGGCCAGAAACCTAAAACAATGAGAGATCTTTGTGCAAGTGTGCTGAATCCACAATATATGTTCCGCAACTAACAATGATTCACTTTGTACAATTGTCCTTTCAGAAGTCTCATATACACTATGTTTCCCATCAGCCACTGCACTTTCATGTCATGTCACATGACCTCTGCACCCCATTTATATTCAATTAATTTTAATTACCACTTGTATATAGTTTCACTTTTACTGCACTCTTTGTCTAATGTTTATCATTCGGCTGTTCTTTTACTTGTGCCTTTGAGGCAATGGTTCTTGCTTCCTTGTGTTTTGTTTTTTTGTTTCGTTTCTTTCACTTGCATCTGTTTCCGCTCACATTCCATAACTACAGTTCAAATTATAAGATCTGTTATGATTATTCTTTTCTTACTCATGATTCACATCAAATACATTTGAAGATGACATCATAATCCACCTATGAACACTACTTAGGGCACTATACACATCCTATTTAAAATTCGGCATGGTCAATTTGTGCAAATCCTCCATACATAGTATTTTGACAATTTAATGAAATTTGTAGTTGAACGTTTTGCAATTTATACTATCTAAGTATGTAAGAAAAACATGAGGTGGTGAATATGGTGGTGGTGGTATGAACATGTCTATTACTAATTAATATAGGATAACCTTTAAAGCAAATTTTCCTGAAAGTTTTATCTGATCGTGGGATACAAATATGGATATAGAACCTGGTTTAAGTTTTGGTCCCAAGCCTTTCTGAGACTTGTTTCTAACTGGAAAACCACCACTTGTGTCTGTCCAGTCTGATCTCTTTCAAAAACTGTCTAGACTCTGTCCTCCCTACTATTCCTCTAAGTTTCTCCCATATGCTTCTACTAATTAAGAGTGAGGCACGCCAGCTGTGTGTGAGCAGGCCTGGTAATGTGCGTGAATCTGGCAGCTGGCTGCCCACATGAGCCCCTCCATCTCTTGTGCAGGTTCCCATTCAGAATTTTTGCAAATCAAGCTAGCATTATGGCAGAATTGACTGATCTCTTAATTGCTTTACTGAGCATTTGAATCAAAACCAAGGTTAAAACCAGCTTAAAAAAAAAAAAAAAAGCCCTAGTGAGACGCTGAATATCTTTAATAGGCGTCACAGTAAGATGAGAAAATTGGGATTTGAGATTTTTTATTTTTTTGGTTATTCAATTTTACAAGAAAAGTCATGCAATTTTCATTTGCAATTATGCAAGTAGCTTTGTTAGTAATATTATTCATACATGATTAGTCTAGTTATATTCTTTTTTTTTTTTTCTTTCAGGCTTAAAGTGCAAATAAATTGGTAGCTCAGCTGGAGTTGGGCAGTTCACATGCTCCTGAAAAAAGACTATGTATTATTAATATTGTAAATAAAAAACAAAATCCTAAGCCAATTCCAATGCAAGCTGTACGTGTGTAAAATTCGACAAGGCTTCCTAAAGAGAGCAATGGTTCTTAGGAGCATATATGCACTCATGCTTGTATCATTGTCAGAGCAAATTTGGGCTTCTTCCTGTCTAAAAAGGGTGATTGATGGAAGACAAAAATAGGTGTGAAGGAGTAATAATGGTAGCAGGAGCAAAAAGAGGGAGTGACAGAAAGATGGACAGATATGTTCACCATGCCTGCAGGGCTCCCACAAACCCTCTCAACCTCCAAGCTTCCTCCTGATGTTGAGCACAAAGCCCCAGTGCAGTTATTCCCACTGGCTTTTTAAAACATAGATGATTACCTTTATCTTTTAATAGAGAATGGCATTAGTGAAAGGAAGGCAACCACAAATTACTATAATTGATCCATTCAGCTTTCTGCAGAAAGCTAATGTTCTTGCTTCTTGTAAAAAAATAAATAAAATGCATTGCGAAGAGCAGAGAAAATTAACTTGGTGATTAATTTTAATTACAGCAGTCTACATTGACCCAGCAATGGTTAGTTTAAGTCTTATATTATTATGTGGGGGAAAGCATTTATGGCAAGCCTCAAATTACATTACAAAATAAGACGTAACTTGCACAGATCATTAATAGATTCCGAGAAAAAAAAATTATTCGGTGCATACATCATCTTCTCACTGACTTAGGTGGACTATAAAGACATGCACACTGACTTGATTTGTGGAAGAAAATACCATCTATGTGCTTAATTTACCATGAGAATAACTCATTAAGAAAGCCCCATGTGAATATGAACAGCCTACAGTTTGAAATTAAGCTGTGGAGATAAATTACAGGATTGATTTCTGCCATAAGTTATTTTAGGGCTAATTAGTGTGTGTAGATGGTAATCACCAGCAGCACAGCAATCTAGGACTGGGACCTTAAGGAAAGTATCCTTATACTTTATTTCTTTTTCTCTGCAGATTGTGTGCACTGCAGCTCAAGAAGAGGTGGAGGAGGCAGCATGCACACCTGGCTTCCAGGTGAAGAAGTACCATGTGGAGTATGATGGAGGGTTTCTGAAAGATCAACCTCTTCTGCAAGGTAGGGAATGCGCTTGAATTACAGAGTCAGTTTTAAAAAGTGTAAGATTAAATATCTAAGAGGATTTAGCACTGCCTCCAATTCCAGTCTGGGGTGATGGTTACATTCAAAGATTCCTGTTTATCAGCACTGTGTACACAGTTGGTATTTATATGAACTGTATTGTAATCTGAGTCAAATGAATGTGTGTGTGTGTGTGTGTGTGTGTGTGTGTGTGTGTGTGTGTGTGGGTGAGAAGTTTATCAACAGGGTGAACCTGCATGATTTGTTTTTGATAGAGTTGCTATCAATCCATCTCTCTCTCTCTCTCTCTCTCTCTCTCTCTCTCTCTCTCTCTATCTCTCTGTATATATATATATATATATATATATATATATATATATATATTTGAGGACAACTTTGTACATAAAGAATATTCAGTGCTGTTTCATATAATGTCCTGCTTTAAATCGTTTTTTTTTTTTTTTATTGTTGACATGTGACATAGGAGAATCTATAAGTAATTTTCCCTGTTGTTAGCTGTTCCTTAAATACTTTACTATGGAAACAAGTCTCAGGCTCATGACTGTTTTTTTATTATTAGTCATTTTCTGACTAGTGATTTGTTGGTAAGATCATTAAAAGCTTTATATTGTGCAAGTTTGTTTTTTCTTTTGCCCAGGAGCGTGTACTGTAAATGTTTAGTGCCAATTTTTACCGAAATGTGAAGTGTGTGTGTCTAGTTAGCACATTCAGATTTTCTAATTGTGCTGCTCGTGTTGTTGGCAAATTATTGCTGTCTTAGCAAAACATCATGCAAGTGAGATATTTTTCCCTCCCATGTTCTCCCAAATTGGTCACCCGCAAATTTCCAACCAGGCTAACACATGCATCCTCTGAAACATGCAAAGTCAAGCCAAACTCATTTTGTTTCAAATAACTGCTCATACTGTAACACACTTGTAAGTAAATACTTACTTTTGTATGTACTTTTGAACACTCGGGAATGCTCATGATTTGCAAATATCGCTGTAATTGATTTGAAAATATGCAATATCTCCTAGAAAGCATAAGCAAATTTGCCCTCTTATTTGCAGGTAGTGTTGGCTACTGCACTCCCCCCCCCCCAATAAAAAATTAAATTAAATAAAATTAAATAACTAAATAAATACATATAGTAATTAAAATGTAAAAGTAAGTAAAATGAAATTACTCGTTTTCATTGCTTTACAGAATCTTTATACCTCTAATTAGCCCAGCCAATCTCACAATTCATTCCAACTAGATTAAGAACATTTTGCAAAGAGATTGCATTATAACCCAAATGCACAAGTGCAGAACACACACACAGACAAATGTAAGTCATAAGGTTGAATGGTTAACATGGCTATTATTTCTAAATAAAATGTATTATTAAAAGATAACCCACCACAGTGTACTTTTGGATGTGCATTTATATTTGTATTGGCCTTTAAATATTTGAAGTGAACTGGTATATGTATGCCCTTTTATCGTTTTGATACGGCTCGGTCGGGTTATTAACAGATCACCCGGCTGCACTTAAACATTGCTTGTGTTTGACTTAATATTTCTCGAAGGCCTTAACGAATAGTGACTGTGCGTGGGTGTGTGTTTTTTTCCCTTTCATCTCTTATAATTCATTTCTTTCCACAGTTAGAAAACAAACCCAGAAAATATTCCTGCACTCATAAATTACTCCCTTTGATTTTTCTGATGTTTTCAAAGGCTTACGTAGTGTCTCATGCTGCATCTGCTGAGAGGAATTTCCTTCTCTTTGACTAAATCTCCTGGGAATCAGATGTATTTGTCAGAATCGCACAGGAAGTTTACACCTGCCCAATTCCTTTTAGATTTTGCGTGTCAAAAGCTTTATGACAAATTCTCAGTGATTTAAGGCATCATGCTTCATGATTGAACAACTCATAGCTATACAGCAAAGTGAGAAGTAAAGGTATTGAATAGGAAATCAGTGTTAATTGTATTTAAATTAAGCAACTGGTCACATGTAAATAGGGGATTTTTCAAAATAAGAAATGCCTTGAGCACCAATTAGTGTAAGCAAAGAATTAAAAAGAAAAATGCCAACTGGCTGTAAGTTAATTGCAGTTAATAATAGTTCTTCTCCTTAGAAACAAGTTGAGCATGATTTGACTGGTCAGCAAGCATAGGCTCCCTCACGGCTTCTTCACTCTTTTTTAGTGAAGCCACACTACTTGCTCCCTGCTGTGGAACAGTTTGTGTGTCAGAGTTGTCACAATTCAGTGGGCTGCAACTCCTCTGAGATTCCCTATAATGTCTACGAGCACATTTTAAGCTCCTCTGGGTAATGTCTTGCTGGCATCGAATTGGTTTCCCAGTGGGAGACTAGCTTTCCTGCCAGAATTTTGTTCTCCTCTTCAAAAAAATTCACAACCATGTCAACAGGTTGCACAACAAGGTAGAGAAGAATGGCTTTCCAGTGTCAGCTAAGAGGGGTGGCAGCTATTTACCTGATTTTCTTTTATGTAGGTGTTTGTATTCACAATGTGTTACTGATTGGTTTGGTGATTTTTTATTTTATCTTATTCATATTTAAAGGGAGCATTTTTTTAGCTACATTAATTTTAAATACGACCTGAAATGTCTTACATGCACCCCAGAATTTTTGTATAATGTCAAATGATGGGTAGTGATGAGCCGGTTCAGTGGTTAAGGGTCTGTGGTATAGTTCAGAAGGTTAAGGGCTAGCAACATCAAGCTGCTATTGTTAAACAAAGCACTTAACCTTATTTGTTCCTGGGGTGCTCATGGCTGACCATTCGCTTTGAGCTTATATACTGACATTAGGGCCTTGCCTGCAGTGTTGCCAGAGTGCTTTTGTGTGCTGCAGCATTCACTGAATCTACGGGGTCCCAGTTTGTTTTAGCATGACAGTGCTAAAGTGGACAAAGTGAGATCTATAATGACCTGATTTGCAAAGTTAGTGTGGAAGAACTTGAGTGCCTTCCACAGTGCCCTGTCCCTCAACCCCACTAAACACATTTAAAATGAACTGTGAAGCTGACTGCTCCCCAGGCCTCCTCACCCTACATCAGCTCTTGATCTCACTAACACTCATGAATGAGTACAAATCCCCACAGCCACACTCCAAAATCTAGTGGAAAGCCTGCCCAGAAGAGTGGAAGTTATTATAACCACAAATGGTGGATTAAATTTGTTATGAGCTGTCCAGCGAAAACATATAAATGTAAAACGTTTTGTCTTCGTACATTTTTGACCATATAGTGTAAAAAATGTGTGATTTTAAATGATACAAATGATCTAGGAGTACTCCTAAATTACTGAGGTTTTACATAACTTGCCACCTGAAGCCCGCGGTCATTTACTGAGGAGTTGGCGTAACATCAGGTATTAGTCAATACACAGAGCACAGATCATTGTAGAACACCAAAAGTGAAAAGCATGGGATTACGCATTGATGGAAGAAATGCTTCCGCTCTCATTACATAAAAAAGAAAAATAAATAAATAAAGTCAACTATTGGTATTGTAATGAGTCCTGACATTAGGTGGAGATACTGTTACCAACATGAGGTTAATTATTTTACCATATTAATTTGCCAATGATTAAAACTTTCATTAAATAAAGAATGACATGTCAATTACAGATACAGTAATGCACTGAATAATGTAAACTGCTGGTGCTGCTGTCGAGACTCATCAAAATTGTGTCCAAATTAAGTTTCCCCATCAGCCAGTAAACACGCACGTGTCATGTCCAATGATCTCGGCACCTGATTCACATTTACTATTAATTAGCACTTATATATGGCCTCACCTTTCAGAACACTTTTTTTCCCACACTCATTGTTTTTCACAGTTCCTGTGTTTATTCTCAATTTATGGTTTCTGTTCCCTTTTTAGGTTGTTTTGTGTTTTTATTTATTTGTTTGTTTTTTTGGTTTGTCTGTATTTTAATAGAAATTATTATTTGTGCATACATTTGTCTTCCTCTCAATTACATGACATTACTAATCATGATCATTGATGTGGTATGAAATATGGGCTATATGGAGAATAGTATTGGGACACCTGACTTTTCCAGACACATGTGGTTCTTTCCTTACCACAAAGTTGAAAGCACACATTTGTGAAGGATGTCTTTGAATATGGTAGCATTCAATTTCCATTTACTTGAACTAGGAGACCCAATACCATGACAATGCCCCTGTGCACTAAGTGAGCTCCATGAAGATATGGTTTATGGGAAGTGGTAGCTCAGTGGCTAAGGCGCTGGGTTACTGATCGAAAGGTCGTGGGTTCAAGCCCTCGTATCACCAAACTGTCACTCTTGGGCCCTTGGGATCTCTGGGTGCCGTATCATGTCTGACCCCAGCTTCCGAGCAAGCTGGGATGTGTGAATAAAGAATTTCACTGTGCTGTAATGTACAGTAGATGTGACAAATAAAGACTATTCTATGTTGTTTGGTGTGGAAGATTTTGACTCACCTGCTCTGACCTCAACCTAATTCTTCACCTTCAGGGTAAATTGAAATGCTGACTGCACCCCTGGCTCCCATAACCAACATCAACACTGTACCTGACTTTACTAACATCCTTGTAGCTCAGTAAGCACAAACTTTCATAACATTTGAAAATGTTGTGGCACAACCTCCCAAAAAAATTCGAGCAAATGATACCAGCAAATGAAGACTGAATGCAGAATTGGGATGTTCAGAAAGCACATACAAATCTTATAGCCAGGTGTCCACAAACCTTTGTCCAAATAGTGTATCTGAGGGACAATAGATAAGCTAAAAAAATTATCACTTGAACTTTTCTGTCATTGCATTTGATTGGGAGAAGCCCTTTAGTCATTATGGAGCCCTGCAATCCATATACACTGAGACATTGCAAAGTTCTGCTTTACTGAGCTTACTATCACATACGCACATACACATGCACACACACTTGAACACCATAATTGTCATCAAGGTCATCAAATGAAACAGCCTGGCTTCATAGTATTACATTTTTCTATTTAGACTTTCATGGATTAATGAGAGGGGAAATAAAAGTGTTGCATTTCCACAACGGGAATGTTCTTATCTCGTGAATTACCATTAAGTCTCGCTGGAAACACATTACTGGTGTCACACGTGGTTACTTGATGCATGCAGATTTATGTAAATGTGTTGCTCCTCTCTCTTTCCTGGGCCAGGCCCGCTCTGTAATTATGGCGATGGAAGTGGTTAGGAGGTGGATGTCGTTGCTGGACTGGGCATTCTGGGTTACAGATATTAATATGTCGAACTCGGAGGAATGCACGTGATGATGAAGTATGCGCAAAGATAATGTGGACATTACAACACAATCTTTTGCATGAGCTGTCCTTTGTTAGCACCCGGCTGCTCCCATGTTGTTAGACAAACACATTAAATACAGTATTCGTTATATACATCCGGATACCTTGACAAATATTGTTATTTCCATATGGACACGCCTGGCTTCATGAATAATAAGCGAGTATGTGCACAGGTGAACCACACAGTAGTCCTTATGAATGCTGATCAGGTTATCTCTCCTCTCTGTCAAGGCCATGACCTTGTGTCGCCACAGAGTTTGTGAGCAGCATACATAAAGTACACAGTCTAAAATAGTGCTAACTGCACACCCATAATGCTGAAGCCATTTCCTTTTCTTTTCCTCTTCTTTTTTTTCTAAACCTTTATGTAAGCCAAAGCACAGCAGGGAATAAAACTAAAATTAAAACATGATTACTTTCACACCAGACAAGCGGATTGCAACGTCCAAATCAGAAAATACGTTCTTCTCGTTTAACCTGCTTGATAAGCGCCAGCAGTAACAGAGATGCAATGTTCCCTCAAATAGGTATTTTTTTATATGACTAAAATGTAAATCAAATAAAGTGGGATGCTTCTCAATCTGTGTGCGGCGAAGCAGTTCATCGAAGTGTCATAGTTTTCAGTGTACGCCTTCCTGCCGGATACATGTACATCTCCTCACACTTTAATGAGAAGGACAAAATTGAATGCAATTTTATGAAAAGCCAATGAGATTGATCCTGTCATTTCTCCAAGCCACCAACCGCTAATTCGCAATTAGTGCACGGGCATTTCCCCTCAGTAGAGCAATGTGGATATGGCCCAGATGCACACAGATGGACGTTCGTGCTCCTCCATCTCAGGAAAAATGAGAAAAGCAATCTTAGAGAGGTGAGGAAATTAGACAACCTGCATGTTTTTAAGTCTTTCATCCCAAAATCTCAAAATATAGGCAGCTGTATATTTTAGGGTTTTCATTTATTGCACTGAGTGTATTTTTTTTTTCTTAAAGCAAGTAACCAGTCTGGTTGTTAAGCTCTGTAGTGTTCTCAGATTATGAATGCATTAGCTTAAGCAGCTTTTAGGAACAAGATGTAAAATTAGGACAATACTTGGAATTTAAATGATGCATATTTTTGTAGCCTTTGGTGCAATATTTCTCTGCTTATTCCTGTTCTACAAAACTGCCTTTTCCTCAGTGTTGCATCATATGAAATCAGATTTATACAAGCCGGTTGGAAGTGATTTGGGAGTCAAAATTACAATTTATAAAGTTTGAGCTTAAGGATTTCTTGTACCTGCTGTATAATATATAGACCCAGATTAGACTGACATTATACGTCTGTTTTACAATAGTTAAAACACAGAGGACTGCAGAGAGTCTGACCTTGTCTGGCACTTAGCCAATTGCTTATTAACTATATTAAGTGAAGAAGACCTCTATGCTGGCATGCCCACTTTATGCCACCACTCGCTCAGACCTGAGTATCATTACATAAAACATCTGGCCTTTGACACAGTCTAATGTCTTTAAAGCAATTTCATTAACAGTCGACACTTTATTATCTGTTCTATATTTTTTTTAGGAACTTTGGGTATTTGCACACAAAAGCGTGGAAATGATGAGTCACTGGGATATGCATTCATTACAGTAAATCCATTTGATGGTGGAAAGATACCTTCAGGCCTTCATTATTTTATAAAAATAGCTGGTTTACCGACTGTAAAATGAAAACACAGACTTATTTTTTCATGTTCAATGAAACAAATCGTCATTTTGAAATAACTAAGTGGGGAACTGTGCTTCTCATATAGGCCGTTGAAATCTTTTTTTTTTGCTACTATGTCTCACACCATACAGAACATGGGTGGAGACATACCAAAAAAAACGAAACATGACCAAAACACACATCCAGACTATATGATTAATCAATTTCTCATTCTATCATGATTGCTAAAAACAATCCTTTAAATTTATAATAATAATATTAATAATAAACTATTACTAAGATTAAATCATCCCCCAGTTTATACCCCATATTTTCATGACCATTTGCTAAAGTTTTAAATTCTTCTTTGACTTATTCTATTAAATATAACATGCCTCAGAATAAGACATATTTCTTTTTTTGTCCCCCGGCATGGTGGAGGAAAACAGCTGAGTTGCTATAGTCTTTTTCAAAGTTATACTTCTGTTGAAAAAGCTGACCAAAATATAACTTCAAGTGCACATTGAGCATCTGAATAGCAAACACCAGCCTGCTGTCTCCTGAATCATCTTTGCTGAATTTCTAACAGCATGGACACATTAGTGCCAGAAAAACCAACCGCTGTGAATGCTGCGATATGGATTCACAGAGTCGCAGTGCTCCTTAAGCTCTACACAAAGTTAGAACAGTGGCCTCGCCACCCAGAACAAGTACACCGGGCAGCACAAATTAAGTCACAGGATCTCTGTTCTTGATGAAAGCAACATGTTGTCATGTTGAAAGTAATCATGTGTTGCATCCAATCAATGGCTGGCAGCCATACGGTACATCATACACAGCCTCGGCTTGTATGACCTCTGGCACAGCAAACCTGAGCAATGATGAAGAATAATAAAACAGCACGAACAATGCCCAAAACATAAAAAAATTTAAAGAAATAGGGTAACAAAAAAAACAACCTCCAGTGAGAAATAGCAGCAAAAATGCACATTGCGTGCTTTCAAATGGAAACCTGGGCTGGGTTCCAAACCCACAAAAAGTACATTACTGGATATACAAAATTACTATATTCCAAAATAGTGGTATAAGACGTAATACTTAGTGCATACTTTGCTTTTTGGGATGCAGACTTGAATTCTCATTGAATATGTATTGCCTTGCCACTGGCAACCTTCAGAATAATTTGCACAGGAAAGCAGGGCACAGCACAAACCACATGACACTGCTTACTCACAATAGCATTTTTTTTTTTAACTAGGGGATGCTTCAAATCACTATTTTCCCTAAACATTTTCTTTTTTATTTTTTTAATTGATTCATTCATCCTAATAATTTAGTCACAAATGACAAATTAGTTTACTTTTCTAGAATCCTGTGTGTTCCCAGACAGATAATGTTCAAAAATTGAAATTTTCTCACCATATCCAAGGAATTTAGGATGAAAACCTGAAAAGGTTAGTGTGTTTTATTAACAAAGCCTGTGGTCTAAGCCACATTTTGTACTGAAGCTTTCATGTCTTCGCTGCAGACAAAGTTCCAGGTCCCCGGCACTCTTACAGCCATAACAGTATTGCATTAATCACTCTCTGAACACACAACAGGCTGCACAGGGCCTTTTTTTGGGCCAGCTTTAATTGACTATAAATCATGCACACACTTGATAAATGACAGTAATTACAAAGGCTTGGATATGACGCAAGGATGCACTTTTATTCCTTTTTAAATAAAGAGAGGGTGATCAGCAGATCCTGAGACCTGTGTGAGGAAGCAAAAGAGAGCGAGAAAGAGGCAATATTTTCACTGCAGCTTCAAGCTGTCTCACGGTGGACAGGAATGCCATGGGAACTCAGATCACATGCTGCCAAAGAAGACTTACTGTTGGCAGTAAGAGAAAACAACATGGCACAATGTTGCTAAGGGATTGGCAAAAACTATATATAGAGGGTGTTTTTTTGTGTTTTGACACATTATGGGTAAGATATTTAAGAGAGAACCATCTGTACCATCTCACACGCTCCCAGTTTGACTCTTCAAAGTGATCATATTGTCTATAAATGTTAAAGGAAGAGAGTTTAGGCTGTACCAGAGAAGTTTCAGGACTGGTATATAATCTGATGTTTCTATTAGCTCTGATACGCATTTAAGTTCAGTGCACTAGTTATATAGACTTACGCTGAGCACCAGTGATGATCTCTGCTCCTTCCTTCCTTCCTTCCTTCCTTCCTTCCTTCCTTCCTTCCTTCCTTCCTTCCTTCCTTCCTTCCTTCCTTCCCTCCTTCCTTCCATTCAAGCAGTATATTAATGGGTCTTGACATACCTTTCTGTAATAGCAGGCCATGTACTGTATGACAGGATTAGATAAAACCACGGTTAAAGGTTTTGCTTCCATTTTTGCGCATGAAACATAAATGGGAAATAATTTTAGGTAGGAATTGTGAGTAGGGAATTTGTCAATTTAGAGTGTTATACACAACTAATATAGACATGAAGAATGAGGGTTAGGGCACAAATACTACTAAGACATTGGTCCAGACCAAAAGGGCTGTCCAATCTGGTATGTGTGCAGGTTTTCATTCCAACCTGATAGACTATTGAAAGCCAGGCCCAACTAATTGCGTAGATGGAATCAGATGTGGCTCCTGCTTGATTGGAATGAGAACGTGCACCCACACCACCACTTTGTGGATAAGATCGGACACCCATGGCTGAGACATTAATATGCGAAGCAGGCTGTACAAAAGCCAGCAGCTTGACTTACGCTGGATTACTTTAGTGGGATATTTTCTTGACGCACCCTTCCCCACTCCCTAACCTACTTACAAGAGGAATTTACATTTCAAACCCGAATACATCTGCTAGGACTCATGAGCATCATTTAAAACACTGCAGGAAAAAAAATAACCAACGATGCTTCATTTAAATCCGTTCTTTCACTCGGGCGTGTTCATCAATTAGTAGCATGATCTCTTTAATTGTGGCTTTGAAGGAGAATTTAGAAGAGTAGCATTTACCATGTGCACCCAAACTGTCGGAATTAATGGCCTCCTGCGTCCGAAGTTCGGCGCCTCAAATTAATGCACACTCGGCGCGCATCAGAGAGGAATCTGCAGAATCTCTGCTGCCTGAAAGGTCAAAGCTAAACTTATCCATTTTAATGAGCACTCGGTATTCAAGGCTCGGCTATTAATTTGAATAACAGTTGTACAACAGGAACACTTTACAATTATAGCCGAAATTACTCGAAAACATGGCAGCCTTGAATGTGTTAATGTTTAGCATGAGACAAATCAGAAAAAAAAAAGTATTTTTGAAACCGTGCAAGACAATGGGCTAGGTGTTTACAATAATTCCACACTTATACACTCACACATTTAGTTATTCTGATATCTCATGGTTTTACAGTGGCAATTTTTTTGCCTGATTTGTGTGTGTGTTTGTGTGTGTGAGAAATATTTGACACCTCTTCACATCTTCAACATTACTTAACACCTCTTCATGTTCACAACCTTCACATAATTAAAAAATAATTCTCAATTAAGCACCAGTATGTTAAAGATTTTATGAGCAGTGTTAGCAATAGTGTTGGCAAATTCCACAAATAACCATAGAAGGACCCAGATATTGTGATTTGTGGTGAGAGTAGGGAGCAGGTTGAGAAGAGCCTGGAGAGCTGGAGATACGTGCTGGAGAGAAGTGAAATGAAAATCAGTGGGATTAAATCAGAGTACATGTGTATGAATAAGAGGGAGGGCAGTGCAGTGGTGCAGTTGCAGGGAGAAGAGGTGGAGAAGGTGGATGTGTTCAGGCAGGGTGGAGTGAGTGTAGAAGAGTGACAGGAGTGATTTGTGATAGAAGACTCTGCAAGAGTGAAAGGGTCAAGTTTATAGGACTGTGGTGAGACCTGCGATGTTGTATGGTTTAGAGACAGTGGTATTGAGTAAAAGACAGGAGGTGGAGCTGGAGGTAGCAGAGCTGAAGATGTTAAGGTTTTCGTTGGGAGTGACGAGGATGGACAGGATTAGAAATAAGTTTATTAGAGGGACCGCGCATGTAGGACGTTTTGGAGACAAGGTGAGGGAGGTGAGATTGAGATGGTTTGGACATGTACAGAGGAGGGACATGGGGTATATTGGTAGGAGAATGCTGAGGATGGAGCCACCAGGAAGGAGGAAAAGAGGAAGGCCAAGGAGGAGGTTTATGGATGTGGTGAGGGAAGACATGCAGGTAGTTGGTGTGAAAGAGGCAGATGTAGAGGACAGGGGGGTATGGAGACGGATGATCCGCTGTGGAGACCCCTAATGGGAGAAGATGAAAGAAAAAGAAGAACCATAGAAGCACAAACTTCTCCCAAACATCCCCCTGAGAAGTCCTTTTTTTGCAAAACGGCACATTATTTATTCTTATATGTGTAAACACTTTAATGCACTGTTCACGGTCCATCCGGAGCTTAGCTTATCACTGGCCATTTAATAACCAATAAGTTAAAAAAGTTTACCTACCTGAATGTTATTGATAGGTGGGAGGGAATCAATGTGGACACTGGAAGATCATCGGAACCTTCTTGAATACTTAAATAACTAAAGACAGTGTCTATGATGAAAGGTTTGAGTCCAGTAGTCGTGTGTAATATATATAAGCAGCTCTAGGGGTAGTAATAATAACAAGTCATAGGTAATAAGGAATAAGATTTAATGAGGCAATAAAAATGCTGCATGAGAAAGATAAATAAAATATATCTAAGAGTATGTTTTATTGTTAGCTATACAGTACATAATTTCTATTGTAGCACTGATTCACCTGGTGTTTACCATCCAGGTTTCTAAAAAAAAAAAAACAATAGATTGTAATAATTTGGAATTCAAATATGCTAATTTATGAAAGTAGATTTGATTACTGTGATGTGCTCATTTTAATTCTGGTTACAAACCATGATATTTAGAAAAATTAAATAAAATAGTTTGTTCCTGAGATGGTGTCCTGAGGTGCAGGCAGATGAATATAATTTGCAAGTCGCTTTATTAGCAGTCCAAATCAACAAGACAGACTTAGGGGCTACAAAAACAAACAAGGGTTGAATGTCTGACGGAGTAATGCAGGGTAATCAAAATCGACACATAGATCAGAAGAAAAAAGTCAGCAAAGAAGAATAACGAATGGAAAAATCACAATTGAGGAATGCACACTGGAATGATAAACACATAAAAGTTAATGAGGGTTAACAGGAAACTAGTGAGTTGAATAGGCAGATGAGTTTCTGTGTGTGTGTGTGTGTGTGTGTGTGTGTGTGTAAGAGAGAGAGAGAGAGAGAGAGAGAGAGAGAGAGAGAGAGAGAGAGAGAGAGCGTTAACGTGCACTTTTAATTTGTAGTGAAATATAAATTAAGATATGATGAATGGTATGATGTTAGAGTGAAAATTTGAATTTTCATATACATTTTTCAGCCAGATGTGTTTCTTCCCACACTGTAGGTAGAACCAAAATATGGAGGCACACAGTTAGGGTGTCTTTGAATGAAGTAGCATAAAATATTCCCTTCATTTGAACTAGGAGACCCAAATCTGTTCCAGCATAACAATGCCCCTGTGCACAAAGCCAGCTCCATGAAGATATGTTTTACATGGATTGCAGTGAAAGATCGTAAGTGGCCTGCTGTAGAGCTCTGACTTCATCCCTATTAAACACATTTGGGATGAATAACAACAACGACTGCACAAATCTCCAGAACTGCACTCCAAAATTTAGTAGAACATCTTTTCGGATAAGTGGAGGTTATTATAACAGCAAATGGGGGACTACTTGTGGAATGGGAATCTCAAAAAGGACTTAAAATCCTTATGGTTGGGTGTCCACAAACGTTTGTGCGTATAGTGTATTTTAGAGATGATGTACTACTCAAGGTTAATTTACATTATTTTATGACCCAGAGTAATGTAAATCAGGGCCTAAAAGATTAACTAGTGAAAAAGTAGGAGGGGGTTTAAAACACAGAGAATGGCACAGACCTTTGCTTAGACTTATCAAGGAATTTGAAACTCAACACAAGATGCTAGATTTTCCTCTTTTTCATTAGTTCCTTTTAGCCTTTTAAATCTATTTAGTCATTAAGAAACGAACATTTCTGGCAATAAATCTTCAAAAGAAAAAAAAAAACAAAACATTTTTGGCATACCCGAAATTTCATATTCTGGTTTGTTTATCTCTTAGTGTTCGAACATCTTAATGACTTAAGGAGAACTAATAAGAGAAGCATTTTAAGAATTTTAAAAACTGTGCAGTACCTGTATGTTAAATGTGTGCTGCTGGTTTGCACTAAACCATAAAACAAATTCCTTGTATGCTTCAGTATATTTGGCTAATAAAGATTTTGATTCTGATGACTGTATAATATCCGCTTAGAAAATCAAGTTACCCACGTGTGTAAAACAATTCAGCAAACTTTCCCCAAAATTAATAATAAGTGAACTTCTAAAGTAAAGCAGCAGATTCTGGCCATTATAAGGCTTTTCATTTGTCAAAGGTCCATATACTTATTAGAATAATTATTGTAGTATAAAGGATGTGGTTTTATTCACAAGATGTTTTAGAGTGCTGGGAAAAGCATTAATTAATTTTACAGTCGTAATGGAAGACAACTTATTCACTGTCTTATTGACTGTGTTGTCTATGCATTGATTGACTTAGTGCTGCCTGGAGTCTTAAAAGTGCTATATGCTGACAAGCTAATGTAGAGTCAATTGTCCATTGTCTATAACTTATGTTTCAGTCATAATGGATGGTTACAGACAATGGAGTCTATTTTAGCAGCCTGAGTTAGTCATATTAAGTCTTTAGTTTGACTTCAGTCATTCAGTGTAAAGACTGAGACTTTCACTTTACTATTTATAATTATCCATTTTTCAAAGAACATTTGGCAGACCAAAACGACTAACTCTTGATAAAAGGCTGTGGAATTCCCCAGGACATAAATACTAAGTACATTTCTTCAGGCCATCTGGGTTTCAGTTGCTTATGCGGCTGTATTTCTCCACTGCAGAGCCGTCGGTTGGCATTTTGGTTGGCAAATGTGAAGTCTGATCATCAAGCACACATAGATTCAGTGCGGTGAACTACAGTAGGCCAATCAATGGTGCATGGTAGACTGACAGGCGTCGGCTTTCACGGTTAAGGGCAGGTAGTTTGTCTGAAGAATAGATTTTTTTTTTTTTTAAATGAATAAAACAATAAATGCTTCTTAAAAGCAGGATCAGCATATTGTGCAAATAGAAAGATTTGGAGGTGATTTCTATCTTAATGTTAGTGTGAGCTGTTCAATAAGAAGCTCAAGTTGTTCCACAGTAATTGCCAGGTCAGTTTTATGTTGTTTGAGTTGGATTTTGAGTTTGTTTTATTTTATTGTTATGATACTGTTCTGCTGTGTACATTAGGAAATACTGTTAGCAGGCACTAGGGTTAAGTTTGATGTAGCTGAGGTTGACAGTGTTGGCGTTTATGGGTTTTTCCATTATTCATGGCAGGATAGTGGTAGGGTTAGTTATTAAAAAAACAAAAAACAAAAAGATGCAGTAACAGTTAACCCCACCACTCTCAGAAATAAGTCCCACCACTCTCAGAAATCACTGCTGGGTAGTAATGTGGCCAGAAACCATGTCACTAGTGGATATCTGTAGTGGAATAATTGTTGTACAGTACAATGCTGTTGATTATTTGAGGCTATGTGTGTGTGTGTGTGTGTGTGTGTGTGTGTGTGTGTGTGTGTGTGTGTGTGTGGGTGGGTGGGTGGATTTATGTGTGCCTGCCTGAGACATGTCGCTCTGACCTGTTGAAAGAAATAATGATCATCTGCAGGACTAAAGGCGCTTATTTTTTCATCATAAATGCCACACACACACAAACACACATGCACACACACACACACACACACACACACACACACACACACACACACACACACACACACACATTGCTAGGTCTTGTCCTAGTCACCCTTTTTTCCAAGTAGTTATTTTCCTCATAGAGTAATTGTGTTCCCGGTCTTGACTTTGTTTTGTTTGTTCTTTGCTTCTTTGGATTTCGTTTGTTTTCCCACAATAGTTGACTTTTTCTTTTTCTCTGACTTTGACTTTTTGGATGGCTTTTGGATTGTTGGGCTGATTATTTAAATAGAGCTCAACCTGCACATGCATTCATCTTCATCGCTTATCTGACTTCTAAATCTCCTGATTTATCCTGTATAAAAATACCAGAAGGATTGCCTAGGAACATGAATGACTCACTTTTATATTAAAAGATTTATCATAATATTGTTATTCTGTATATTTCTTCCTGTTATTGTGAAATACGATATGCTGCAAACTATGGTGTAAAATAAAGGTTATCTCTGATAGATCTGCTGCTGTATAGTCTTTAAAGAAGTGTTTGTGCAGTGAGAAACAGTATGTGACCCTGAGAGAAAAAACGAAAGAAAAAAAAATAAAATGAAAGAAATGCAACATTGTGTTGAACGACCAGAGCTTTGCTTCTTGTAGATGCTTTCTGAAGTTTGTTTTATTGAAAGATTTCGTCAAACCCAAACAGGGATGTCTCGCTACATCCTTTACAATTATGTGATGAAATCAAGCTTTTATATACTGTACATACTGTACAGGTTATAGAAATGTGTGTGGAAAAAATGTAGCAGTTTCTAAGAAATTCACGGCTCTGCAACAAAGGGAGAGAAAAACATTTTTTCATGCGAATGAATTAAATGCATGAGTCTCACAGCTCTCCTCAAAACAGTAGTAGTGTTGGTTTGTGGAAAAAAAAATTTTCCACATACTGTAGCATTGTGGACGCACTGCTACGCTTTAACCGAGTGGCTATAAAAATAATAAAACTCCATATTTCAGTATGTCCAAAGAAATGAAATGCTCTCCTCTTTTTTTTTTTTTTGTTTTTTTAAATTTACATCTGAATTGAAGAGTGTGACAAGTCTTTTGTGTGGCTGAAAATTGATTTACTTTTTCCTCATACCAGAAACAACAGCCTGAGCTTATCTTTGTTAGTCTGCTTATCACAAATGCATTTTTATTGTTTAATTAACTCTCAGTAGATAACCAAAAAAAGGATAAAACGAGAGAAAGAAAATAACATTTGTGTACGTAATTCTGTTTCTTTTTTCCCTTCTGACTTTGAATGTCAAGGTTTTTTTTTCGATTCTTCATAAAAATACTCAATCATGTTTGCCTCCTGTGAGCAGTCAGAGGTCAGTGTTGGTACATCTGTGGGTTGTGAGAATCAAGCTGCTTTCCCTCAGAAGACTTTGTGCCAGGAAAGAATGCCAGCCCTGCTGAGGCACTTTAAGAGGTCCTGGAGGTGTGTGTCCAACAGGAAGCGGTGCTAGTTGCCATGGCAGAGGGATTGAGAAAGAGGAGGGAGGACAGGAACGGGTAAACCTGAGGTGCGAATGGGAATGAGCCAAGCTTTCTTTTAAAGGTGAAATCTCTGTACTTGAGTGCTGCGCTGGCAGATCCATCTCTATCTCAGCCTTTAGTTATGACAGCCTCTGCTGTCTGACATCTGTCGACTGCCATGTTAAAGGCTCATCTTGGCATTGCTGAGGCAGCCTAATATCCCCCTCACTCACTCTTACCCTAAGGTGTGTAATTTCTGCACCTCGGAAGTGGCAGGAAAGACGCATTTTCCTGTTTACGGAAAAATGAACAGATATCTCAAAGGATTTTGAAGGCTCCAGGCATCAAAGTGTGTTCTGCGGTATTCCTGGTGAGGACTGTGCGTACCGTGCTTCTATGTCAGAATGAGTTGTTTTTACAAATGATTACTTCAGAATTTCATTAAACTTTTACACATAGCTTGGAATACATTTGTATCTTTTTCTTCTTCCTGTCATGATTGTTCACAAATCTGTCTAAATCTGTGTTAGTGAGAACTTCTCCTTTGCCGAGATAATCCATCCACCTCACAGGTGTGGCATATCAAGATGCTAATTAGACAGCATGATTATTGCACAGGTGTGCCTTAGGCTGGCACAATAAAAGCCCACTGTAAAATGGCCCTCTAAAATGTTTTACTTTATTGGGGGTTTCGAGGAGGATGCTGATGCAGATGAGCTTCCTTGGGATGCTTTCTGATTGTTTGAGCAGAATTTCTTTCGTTATCCAAACTGATTGTTGCAGCAGCTGCCTGGGTGGCTGGTTTCAGACAATCTTTGAGGTGAAGACGCTGAATGTGGAGGTCCCGGGCTAGTGTGGTTACACGTGGTCTGCGGTTGTGAGGACGGTTGGATGTACTGCCAAATTCTCTGAAACACCTTTGGAGATGGCTTATGGTAAAGAAATTAACATTCAATTCACAGGCAACAGCTATGGTGGACATTCCTGCAGTCAGCATGCCGATTGCACGCTCCCACTAAACCTCCGACATTTGTGGCATTGTGCTGTGAGGGGTTAAACTGCACATTTTAGAGTGGGCTTTTATTGTAGCCAGCCTAAGGCACACCTGTGCAATAATCATGCTGTCTAATCAGCATCTTGATATGCCATACCTGTGAGGTGGATGGATTATCTCGGCAAAGGAGAAGCGCTCACTAACACAGATTTAGACAGATTTGTGAACAATATTTGAGAGAAATAGGCCTTTTGTATACATAAAAAAGTGTTAGATCTCATGAAAAATGGGGGCAAAAACAAGTGTTGCATTTATGATTGTGTTCAGTGTATACATATGCTAGTGCGGGAAAACATATTAGACTGAAAGAATTGGAAATCTACCAGTTAAACATAATCCAAAATTGCCTTTATTTTGGAAATGTATGCATGTATGATAGAGACATCCAATACTTGTAATGGAGGATGCTGTGATATCTGCTGTGTAGCACCCAGGTTTTCTTCTGTGTCTGTATTCTTTTTTTGCATATGGAATGGACCCATCCACCATCGTTAACAAACAGGGAGCTATGAAATTTTGCTATCGAGCTACACATGCACAATAATAATATTGACTTTGTAGCAACATCCATCAACCAGAGACATAATTCAAATCAATTCTGCTTGCTAGCTGCTCATTTCCTGTAATATGGAAATGCTATCTAGAATTAAATGGGAGGAAAGAGAACTATATTTTCCAGCTAACCATGTTTGGATCTTTCCAGCGGTTAGAAAGTTATGAGTTTTAAATCGGGGAATATCGACTGATAATAATTAGTGCGATGGAATATTCCGTTGAGAGTGGCTGTTTTATTAATTAATTAATTTTTTTATTTTTTTATTTTTTTATAATGGTGCAGGGATCAGAGAGTGAGACAGAGACAGAAAGAATCTCATTGACTGCAGCTTCAATGGCTGTGTGCTGATAACAAACAGGAGCAGGGCTTCCCATAGGAGAAATACACAAAGCAATTATGGCAGGCGAAAGTTGCCTGGAGAAACTTATTAAAATTTAATAAGCCCAAGGTTCTTTTTTATTTGGTGTTTTGTGATGGAAAAATTTTTACATTCTCCAGTTCTAACATAAGATCAGGTTGTGAGGTGACATGAGGTTGGGGATAAAAATGTTTGTTCTGTAAAACATAAGAAACATGTGATTTTTACAAGGGCACTTTAACATAATTATTAGACATTTATTTATTTATTTATTTATTTATTTAGCATCTATCTGATTCAACTGTTCCTATTGAAACAAAACAAAAAAAAAAAAAATAGAACAATTGAGCACTTTATCTTGCAATACAATAATTAGGGCTGTTCTGTAATACAAAATTATTCTACAACTTCTAAACAATCATGCTTGAGAATTCTTAAATGCTGTGGTCTAATTAGTAGTATTTAAGCGTTTAAATAGAAGGTGTCCTCTGAGAAGAGTGCGACTGTGCGTGAGACAGAAAACATCAGAAATACTGCAGGATTACTTTTTTTAGTGCTTTTGTCCCACTTAAAAATGTGAAAATCATAATAAACATGTTTTAATATATGTATCTCAAGAATCTACACTCCCAGTACATGACAAGTGTAAAGATTCTTGTTTGAGGGGGACATTTGCATGATTATAAATAATTACTTGGAAGGCGTATGGTGACAATCTCTAATGCATAATATTCATTGTTGTTTTTCAGATAATTGATTTCATTTCACAGTCAGATTGGGACTGATGCACTGATATATTCATTCAATGTAACATTCGAATGGCCTCATTGGAGCATTCTGGCGTTGGACTTTATTTATTTAATTATTTATTTATTTATTGCTCTGATTTGCTGTAAACCAGATTTAATGGTGCATTTCCCATATCGTTGGCAAACGGCTTTGGACATCTGTACTGGGACCCATAATTAGTGTACAGTGCTGCTGAATACATGAGGCTATATGTATCTTTGCGTGGGTGTGTAGATTCGTGTGCGCTTGAGACATGTTGCTTTGACCTATTGAGAAAAATGCAGAGAAATAATGATCATCTGCATGCAGAAAGACGCTTATTTATTCATCATAAATGCTGTATATAAATGTGCCTACACAGACATTCTTATATATTCACACTTTCTAGGCGATGTAGTGAATTAGAAAAACACAGGGCTCTATGCTTGGTTAGCTTTGTATATACAGTATTTCTGCTTTGAACACAGACTACACCCTATCATTACGACATTAAACTCCTAATGTCTATAATGACAGAATGTTATACAGAATAGAACAAAAAACGGAGGCGTGATAATTGCTGAGTCTTCTAAGTTGATTACATCACATCACCTGTCTCATCGCTTTTAAATACTGTAAAAGTACAATAGTTATCATTAAAATGATTGAATAATAAAAATACAAAAAAATCCCTTTTATCACAGAGGTGGTAGAGGGTTTGGGTTACTGATCAGAAGGTTGGTCTTTCAAGCCCCGGTATTGCCAAGCTGACCCCCTTGGGGCCCTTGAGCATTGTCTTTAACCCCCTTTTCTCCAGGGGTTCTGTAACATGGCTGACCAGCTTCATAACATCGTTAGTATATGCTAAGAAAGAATTTCACTGAAAGGTACATGTGACAAATATAAAGCACCTTTACACTGAGACCAAATGTACATCAGTGACAAAAGTTACAGAGAATATGTTTCTCTCTTTCTACAGAGCAGCAGGTGTGAGTATTGTAATGTTACATATTTTCGTTTCTTTATACACAATGTGAATTAAAAGGACTAATTATAGGTCTAAATTTAAGAGGCTAATATTAAAGCTAGTTCTGTACTTAAGCATGGGTGTTGGGGCTGGTGGTATTAGAATCTACTGAGCTCTTGTCAATTTCACACAGAACAGTCACTAGAATTTACATAGAATGGTGCAAAACTCAGCATGCACAACAATCATGCATCCACCCAAACTGGAGAGTTGAAGAGTGGAAAAAGACCAGGTGATTTTTTTTTTATCTCCCTAATTTTTTAACTGTCTAGAGACTGTTGTGTGTGAAAATTTCAGGAGATCTGTGTTTTTTTTTAAACCAAACCCAGCCAATTTGTCAAGGTTAAAGTCAAAGAGATTACACTTGTTTCCCATTCTGACAGTAACTGAAGCTCTTACATGTTTTTTGCTGATTTGCTGTTTTTTGTTTGATTGGCTGATTAGATAGCTGCATGAATTCGCCAGTGTACAAGTATTATTAAAAAACTTGGGGATATATTGTTTGTTCAAAATACAATTTATTAATTGTAGTATACATTTTAGAATGAGTAAAAAAAATATAGGTATTGTCAAAAAATCCCAATTAAAATACAAGTAGTAAGTCTAAAAGAAAAAGCAGTCAAAATTAAACAGTAATTTATTTTTTCTTTTACATTTGCAAATTTGTAAATGGAAGGAGGCATTTTTATGTGTATTAAAATGAGTTTATATTAAATGAAACAAAATTTGTTAGAGTTATTATTATTATTATTTTAATTTTTTTGCAGATGCGCTTGTCAATTTAAAGTTTAGTATCTGTGGAAGTATACAATAAATGAGATAGATGCATGTGCGGAACATCATTTTATTGTGCAAGCATAAAACACCAACACTATAAACAAAACACAAAATAACTAAAAACATAAAAAATGTTAATAAATAATTTTAATAAATCCTGAGCATGAACCAAGTATCATGGGAAGACAAACGTGAGGAAAAAGAGTCCTGTGAAAGGTGATATTTATACACAAACATAAGACAGCATGTGCTGTGAAAGGTGATACTTAAACACAATTGCTAATTACAGATGTGATTCAAGCATGAGTGATTAGAGACATGTACCCAAGGAATCTGAGGGGGCAGTGGCTGCTGGGAGAAGAAACTGGTCGTCCATATTTCTGAAACCTAAATGATAAAACTATACCAGGACATCTTTAAATTATGCACAAAAACAAGAATGAATAGACGGACAAAAGACAAAGGAGTGAAATGAAATGTGAGCATGCATGTAATAACACAAAATAAATTCTGATTTTTTTTATTAAGAACAACTATAAAAACCTCATAGTGCTAGTGGAATAAGTATGTGAACCCTTCAGTTAATGATTTCAAAAAGCTAATTGGAGTCAGGTGTTAGCATACCTGGAGTCTTGTTAAGAAAATGATTTGGGAGATGTGGACTAGAGCTACTTTGGCTGATAAAATCACTCAAACACTCAAACGAGAATATGCTATGAATATGAGCTAGACCTTGCCAAAAAAGAGCTTTCAGAGGATCTACGATTAAGAATTGGTGATGTATATAACAAAAGTGATTTCAAAGACTTCACCAGTCTACAAGCAAATGATCCACAAATGAAGATACTTTGGACTTGTGGCTACTGTACCAGGAAGTGGGTGTCCAATCAAAATTACCCCAAGAGCACAACAAAGACTTATTATTGAGATAGAAAAACAACCCCTAGTATCAGCCAAATATTTAAAGGCATCATTGAACGGGCTAACTCTGTGTTTATGAGTCTACAGTATGTAAAACATCGAACAAGCAAGGTGTCTATCGCCGGACACCATGAAGGAAGCCGCCCTTACTGAAAAGAACATTGCTGCATGCCTGAATTTTGCAAAAGTGCACTCTACAGCGGTATTAGCAAAATGTTTTGTGGACTGATTAAAATAAGATTAAACTATTTGAAAAAGAAAAAAAAACCACAGCACTACATCTGGCATAAATAGTGCACTGCATATCATCATGGACACATCATTCCAACTGCTTTGCTGCATCGGGGTTTGGCCAGCTTGCGGTCATTGAGGGAAAGATGAATTCCCAAGTGTATCAAAAAATTCTTCAGGATAATGTGAGTACATCAGATAAAACTCTGTAGATGTTGGGTAATGCAACAGGACAATGACCAAAAACACAGGAGCAAGTCCACAACAGAATGGCTCAAAAAAAAATTTCTCCTTTCCGAGTGCCCAACTCGGAGCCAGACTTCATCCTAATAAAGATGCTATCAAATGACTTAAAGAGAGCCATATACATGGAAAATCCAAAGAATATGACAAAGTGGAAGCAGTTTTGCCGGGAAGAATGGGCTAAAATTCTTCCTGAATAAAGTACAGGTCAGATCCACAGCTACAGGAAGCACCTGGTTGAGGTTATTGCTGCCAAGGGGTTGGGGGGTGTGGGGATTCACTTAACCCTTGACTTAGGTTAAGATCATAATACATTTTACAGTATACAGAAAACCATGAAATTCCACAAGGTCCACATACTTTTTCTTGCCACTGTATACGTATATACAAGTGCTATTTACGAAGAAAGTGAATAAAGTTTTTTTGCTCTTTAGAAAATGTAAATCTTCATGAACAAAATGAAAAATCAATAAAAGGGTAAATATTTAAATAGAAAAATGTTCCATTAGTCTGTAACTGAAAAAGCATCTTCTACCTTCGGCTGTACACAATAACAGTTTTTAAAAACATTATATTTTGATCCAGTGAAATATTGTCTTGTTGCCACCACAAATTTAGTTCGCAATTTTTCTTGTACACAAAATCATCAATGAGTCATTAAATGTTCTTCAGACTGCACTTATGGACGTTGATCTTACAGTTGAATTACAGTTGGTCTAGAATTTGTATCACAATTGCTTAATTTTCAGAAAAAAAACAGCACTTCATCTTTGTTTGGCTCATGTACATGGAGCCATGCTAATGCTCTCACAATAAAAAAGCTCACTGTGAAGTGTTCCGGACACAAAATGAACAGACTGCAGGTGCCAAGTCACAATAATGATCATTAGGCGTCCTCGAGTTTAGTTGTCAAGCCAGTCGTTAGTCATTCCACACCAAAATTGAGTGCGTTTTCCATCTAAATAATGAGGAAAAACAAATGCAAGAATAAAAATAATGATACCCTTCCATTTATATTACTCTCCAGATATCACACACTTTTCAGGTTATATACAATGGCATAATCACCCATCAACTGATTTAAATGTGAAAGTATATGTTGGTATATTCTTGGTATTTGTGTTTGATTGTAACAACAGTAAGATATTATTATGCTGCTGAATTCATGAAAGGGAATTCATTAGTACGCCAGTACGAGTGCAACACTTAAGTCCATAATATTCTGAGAAATTTGTGCAGATAATGTTTCAGCACTTTTGATCATTTACAATGAATTATTTTTTTTTTTTATTGTCTTTTTAACTTTCAAATACATAATTAGAGTGCAGTTGTCTTAGTAATTATCCAAGGAATATTCTGCCCTTTGAAGAGAAAGTGTGTGTTCATATGCAAGGGCTTTTTCAGTTACATTTGTTAGGTTGACTGTCAGGGTAAAGCATGAGAAGGATTTCTTTGTTTTCCTACTTAAAGCTCTGTTATGTTTTACATTGACTTAAAGGCTGTGCATGATATATAAATGAGGTAAATATTACATGAATATTTTAATTCACTAAGCTTTGTTTGAATACATTATCACTTCTATAATAATGCTATGTGTGAATTCTTGTAAAATTTAAAAAGTGTGTGTTGTTAAATGTAACTTTTTTGTTAAAAGCCTTCAGGACAGAATATATATATAAATGCCACTTAATGGTTGTTTTTCACACAATTCTCAGTAAACTCTTGAGATTGATGTGTGCAAAAATCCCAAGAGATCAGCAGGTTCTGAAATACTCAAACCAACCCATCTGGCCCCAACGCCTATTGAGGTCACATTGTTCTCCATTTTAATGTTTGATATAAACATTTTCTGAAGTTTTGGCCCTGGGTCTGCCTGATTTTGTGTATTGTGTTGATGCCATATAATTGGCCAACTCGAAAATTCCATGATTGAACAGGGCCACAGGTGTTACTCTTAAGCATATATGTGTACACATTCTAAAATATTCCAATGTTGAAACAATACTTGTTGAAAATATCTTGGTTTATGGTTCACTTGGTTATTATTTTGTCTTGTACTTTGTGTTCATGCAGTAGTTACACTCGTTTAGCTATATTTATATTCCGAGGGACACATTTCCCTGATTGCAATTTGAAAACAGCTGCTCCACCTTCTTTCGCTCCTTCTTTTAGTCCATGTGTGAGTGACATGCCGTGGTTATAGATAATCAGTCTTTCAGCATATGCCTACTGATTTATAGCAAAGACTTATTTAGCGTAAGCACATTTAAAACCCAGCAAACAAAGGCTGTCATCAAAGCCTTATGCAAAGACGTTTAAAGCTGTTAGACACTGACAGGTCATGAAATGTTTATCTTTGTACTTAGCTTTGCTAAATGTTTGATTTGTTAGTGTTGGTGTGTCAGATTATTGCACTTTCTTTTATATATTATTGACATCTTATACTGTGTATTTAGAAGCGTTCACAGTTGCAATACTTGAAATAATTTTCTACATATTAAAACAAGCGTTGTAAATAAATTGTAAAGTATGATGAGCTGCTTAAATGTTTGTCGCTCAAGCTATTCTTTTTTCTTTCTAATAAATTAGCATTTGGATTTATTCACTTCAATCTAGAGTCCAGATGGTGGTTTCAGAGCGAGTGATCAGCTTGTTCTTCCTGCATTACTTACCATATTTATTACAGCAGAAGTGTCTAAACTGCAGTTCTGGAAGGTCCAACACTGTTTAATAAGTTTTGTAGTAACACTGTTGATCAGTTAGTCAATTAGTCATCTGTGAGCAGAGTTGAACCAAAAACAATATAAATAAAAATAAAAAATTATTAAGGAACAGAAGAGCTTTATTTAATTTTAGTTTTGCTCCTGTATACTCCAATAAACATTGTGGCAAGAAAATTTTTAACATAACTTTTAAGTAGACTTTTAAATTAATTGTTATTGAGCAATTTTCTCTATTTCATAGTCCTATCTGGTAAATCTCCTGCCAAAAATAAGATACTGGTTTGTTACAGTGATAGTGTAATAGCTTCAGTTTGTCACAATGTATAATTACATGGTTACCTCATTATTGACTTTTTCAAAATACCAATTAAAATGCACATTTTTTTATTTTTTTGGCTCGCTGCTCCTCCTAAAAGACATGCTAGATATCATCTTATATTGACAAAAGGATAAAAAAAAAAAATAATTCTCACAAATATAGTGTAACAACCTCTTTAGTTTACATGGGGGATTACTTTAACATGGGGAGTTAGGGTAAGAATATATTTTATCTAGATTGTCTCTGGGATTTCAGCCCTGTCCGACTCCATTATGTCAGTAATTTTTTAGGACTGTACTGTAGGTGCACACAGGTAGAAAAGCCTACATCGTATTTTACTGTCTATAAAATGACTAATAGTAATAACGTAATATAACGTAGTTTCTATTTGCAGTGACGTTAGTAGAGGCTACAGTTGATCATGTGAGAGACAAAAAAGACTTTACATACTGTACTTTTGTCTTACATTGACAGCATTTGGCAGATACCCCTTCATCAACAACGATTTAATTTTATCTATTTTATACTCCTGAGCATTAGAAGGTTCAGGGCCTTTCTCAAGAGCCCAGCAGAGGCAGCTGATTAGATGGCTGGCATCTTAACCATTAAGCTACCACTTCCCACAGAGAGATTTTCATCTCTCTCTCTCTCTCTCTCTCTCTCTCTCTCTCTCTCTCTCACACACACACACACACACACACACACACACACACACACACACACACACACACACACACACACACACACACACAAAAGCAAGTGTTATATAAATCAGTGGTAAAAGGCACAGTTAGTCGAATGGCCCCTTCCTGTAAAATAATATGATTCTTGGTCTTCAACCTTTGCTTTAGAAAGTAGTAAAAGATAAAATTCTAACACTACATTTCATCGCGCTTATCACTTTTGAAATTTGTCTGAATCTGACAGCTATTAGGACAACCAAACGAACAACTACAGCTTTTCATAGCCTGGCTGTGGCAAGTGTTTATATCACCTGCATATTAACCTTTGAAGAAGCTCTGCTTTTGTAATTGCTCAAACACAAAACGTCAATGGTCCATGCCTGTAGAGAACCTTGCAATTTTGATACATCAGATTCATTCAAAGTTGTGTTTGCTGTAGATCTATGTATCCTGTGTTCATGCTCAGTTAAAGGTATACACATAAAGTTGTTTATAGCATAAAATAAAGTAGCATTATCGGCTCTGTATGACATCCTAATTTTTTGTATATGTCAGGCAAAAGTCAGGAATGCTTTATCTGCAGTGCAAATATTTTAATGCGCAAAAAAACATGCACAGACTAAGCGCAGGGACAAAAAAATTATAACCTGTAGCGTGGGCAAAGAGCAGACATCAGCGATGGCAGAGTGTGAGACAACGAGTGAGGTGCAAGGCTAGAACATATATACACATCAGTTACAATCATTTCACAAGGTTCACTGCGGTGAAGTGGCTGATAGGAAGGACAGTCCAGTGTCTCTCTTGGCATAATCCCAGTTAACACTATCGATGCTCTTGGTGTAAATCCATTTAAAAGCTGCATTCCAAATTAAAAATGTCCTGATAACACATTAACTCCATCATAGCAAATAGGTAACAGAAATAAAATCAATGTACATGTGAAAGGCACAATTTTGTGAGTGAATAAAGGTCATGTTGTACCCAGACAGAGCTTTTAAGTTTCCTGTCCCGCAGGCGATGCGCAGTGCATATCAAGTGTTGAGAAATGGATAGCGATGCATGCAGTGCACATGTTCTCTTTTTCATCACTTAATAATTAGAGAACTGAGAAATAGAACAATGGAAACCATGTCTTCTCCTGCCACTAATCACACAGCTTTTTTTTTTTCTCCTTGACAGTCTTTGAAGAAAGAAAAAAAGCAAAACCTTACTACAATTGTCTGTATACTGAAAGACAGTTGGGATTTACTTTTAAAAAAGGTACTTTATTTACTTTAAATCGGTAAGGCTACATTTATATGAGATGGGAAATGTACCCTGGCTGTAATGCATTTGAGTGTGTCCTGCCTCAAACGAGCTACAGTAGAAAGCCTGGCCATCAATTGGTCATCAAGCACATATTTCCAAATGCCCTGCTTGACCTTGCACCACGGATCCCTGAGGCTGTTTCAGATGACTTGAGCACATTTTTGTTCTCGCCTCTCACTTCAGCCTCCTTGCAGTTCCATGTAGCAGTCGTTAATGTCCTAAGCTGTAATGCATTTTGAGGGTTTTGTACAGCAAATATTAAAACACAAACCAATGTTTAACTGACTATATACTAAATGCTGAGCATCGTTTGCTCCAATGCTTAAAGTTTCATTTAGTTTTGACACTTTGTGTAATTTTTGTTTTAAAATCTATTTAGTTTAATGTAATAAACAAATATTTTTTAAAATAACGAAACAATACTATGCAACATGTTAACAAGAGAAGATCCTTCCATGGATTTCTTGCCATGTACTACTGCAAACCACCATGTCTGCTGTTTGCTAGGTAAAAAAAATGTATAGACAACTTTGCCCTGTTCTGGGAAACATAAATCTGTTTAAGGCTGGTGTGTTTCACCCTGGCATATCTGTTTTACACCATCTCCTACCTGCCCATAGATTGTATCAGTAACAGGGTCAAGAGCAATGAGCAGGCCTCCACCCAGTCTGTCCTTAGATCGATAGCTGGCTCTGTGAGAAATAAGGTGGTTCTGCACAGCAATGCAGTCTTTGTGTGCGACTCTCTTCTTGTCTAAACAGCACACAGAGCAAGAGATTATATTTAAAGTGAAAGAAACCATCATGTAGTTCAATTAATATGGCAGAGCTGTTTAACTGAAGAAATGCTCTGAGCAGCATAAATTATTTGTGCAGCTGTCTAGGAAATCCTGTCAGATTTCACTGTGGATGAATTGACGCAAACAGCCAAAAGGAGGAGAAACATCTTTTTTGGCCATATTTATAATAAATCTCAAGTTGAATAAATCATAAATACATTTATCTTGTGTGTAGATAAATAGATAAACAGAGATTGCTTTGTAGTCTTATTAGGTTGTCTGATTTTTAATATGATTAAATATATAATTATGTAAGAAGTAAAGTAAAGTAAGAAGCCAGTTTAACCAGTACAATATATGATTTTGCTCACACAGTGAGTGACAGGATTTGATCAAGATATTGCATATCTATGTTATTTTTCAAAATGGACCTAAGTCTAATCAATTCCATTTCAGTTCAGTTTGTGATCAGATAGCAGCTGTCAAAATGTCCATGTCCCTCCTCTTCCACAGTTGGAAAGGAATTTAAATGCAGTTTTCTCTTTTTCAAATTTGGTATATCCAAGATGTGGTTCAGATACATATAAAAGAGAAACCTACCATATGTATTTCAGGTCATGAAAGAAAGCCATTGGTGGAAGGAGTACACAAACCATGTACTTGAGTTGGAGATACCCTAGGTATAATATTATTCCAGTAAAAGTGTTTCCTTTAAACTTGCTCTTGAGGAAAAGTCATAGGTATTTGTCTTTTTACTTATATACAATATACTTATTTATTTATGTACTTGCTTAATCAACTCAGTTTATGTGAAAAGCATTTATATCTTTTAAAATTATCATGAAAACAAAAAAACCTAAAACAAAAATCACACAAATAAGGCTGTGTTGTGGCAAATTTGTCAGGAGCAGTCACCAAGCACCTCAAAATAAGATTGAAACATTAGAAAAATGTAGTTGAGTAAAAAGTAAATATTTTATTTGAAATGTAGTAAAATTAAAGTAAAATTCTCCCTAAATGGAAATAATTCAGTAAAGTACAGATACCCATCCACTGATCTATCCATCCAATCATCTATCTATCTATCTATCTATCTATCTATCTATCTATCTATCTATCTATCTATCTATCTATCTATCTATCTATCTATCTATCTATCTATCTATCTATCTATCATCTATCTATCTCTCTCTCTCTGTCTGTCTGTCTGTCTGTCTGTCTGTCTGTCTGTCTGTCTGTCTGTCTGTCTGTCTATCTATCTATCTATCTATCTATCTATCTATCTCTGTCTGTCTGTCTGTCTGTCTGTCTGTCTGTCTGTCTGTCTGTCTGTCTGTCTGTCTGTCTATCTATCTATCTATCTATCTATCTATCTATCTATCTATCTATCTATCTATCTATCTATCTATTATTAGTAGTAATATATTGTGCTCATGTTTCGACACTGTATTCTTGTTATCATTGTGGTTGTTGTGGTCATGGATAATCATCTCACACAAATCCACCTTAACAATGGTACAAGTATCAATTGTAGCTAAAGAGCCTAGTTAAGCAGAGTGTTTCTATTCAAGCCGACTCTATTATGTTCTGGCTGTGTTAAGGTTATACACTAAAAGCACAAAAACATTATGCTTTCAAGAGCATTAACCTATTATGAGATTCAACCATGAAATTAAATGGAATATGCTTTGCTACCCAAAATTCTAATTTACTTCAAAAAAGGTCATAAATACCTTTTTTTTTCATAATAATATTCACAGGTTTAACTCATCAAGCAAATGAGTACCCAAATGCCATTTTATTTAATGTTGGAAAGATTATATTATTGTTTAAAGCAAGTACTGTTAGATAACACAAAATAATACTGTCCAATAGACTACATGTCACACATATAAAGCAGGTCTATATGACTCTTACTAGTTATCATTAAGACGTGCAGTCTATATTTATGCCTTATCTGAATGCATATAAAAAACGATTTTATAAGCTTATTGTATAGCATAAGTGCTCTGTGTGATTCAAATATGGCCTTCTATTTGTAATGTCAACACTAATGTCAACATTCCAGACTTATTGCTCAGATACTTGTTCATATATGAACATTGTCCTTTATCAACTTAATTCAAAATATCAGTATTTACCCATATGGTCTTGTTGATGGATACTTTTTAGAGATATTGAATGAAATATGTGAAAATAAATCAAGGAAATGGCGGAATAAATTATGTAGTATGCATTCTATAAGTGATGATAAATTAAGGAAATCTGAAATGCAAGTAGATTGTTTGTTTGTTTACTGTGATGTGTGCGTAATTAGACAACATCGTTCTCTTGCAATAAATGATGCATCCCACTACATGAATATTGTGTTGCTACATAATTAGGTATGCACTTCTTCACAAAAAGAGCAAATACTTTGAGTGCAAAGTAGGCTAGTTTAAAAGTAGGCTAATTGGGAGGCAGCAACATTCTCACTCACCCAATGATAAAACAAAGAAGACAAGACATTTACATATACAGCTTGGCAGATGCCCTCATTTAGAAGGACTTTATACAATTTATACATCTGAGCATTCACTGTAAGGGTTCAAGGCCTTGCTCAAGGGCCCAGCAGTGGCAGCTCTGCTGAGCTATGAGGAGGAACTGGATGAGAAAACAATGTCACACTAAGAGTCTGAGCAGTGTACATAATGCTGGAAAGTATGGCATGTGATAAGATGACTTGTAAACAGTGTTTATCGCTCAATATATGATCCTAACTCAGATAATTGGCTGCCAGCTTTTAAGATAGCAGATTTTTTCACCCTGAACTAGAATGAGCCTTTATTGTTGAACACCGACATCTACAGCAAGTGTGAAGCTTGTCATGAGCGACTGAAACGGTCCGAACGTCTGAATACTGATGTGGGCAATTTCCACATTATGAGCAAATAACTCACTTCTAAATATGGACTTTTGTGCATTACATGGCTATTACACTTGCCTTTTAATCGATTATTCCTGGATTCTAATGTAATATTTTTGTTGTGCAGACAAACTGTTTTAAATTCAGTTTGCTGAATACAGTTTGCCTGTGAGTTGTTCCCAGCTTGTTGAAAAGTCTTCTGAACCCACCTGATTCACTTACTCATAACGTTTTTGTTGGAGTTACAATTTCTTAAGCAATAATGCTTATTATGACAACTTTCAGTGTCTATAATTCTTTTTTTTTATGCACTTGTCCATGTGTAGAACATGCAGGACTAGACAATGCACTCAGAAAATATACATGTATCTATCCTAGTGCTAACAGTATATGAACACATAGTCAGGATAACTTTAAATGCAGTACTTTTTAAAAAGCCAGCAAGTACAAGTTCATAAAACTTCTTTAAAACAAAGTTAAAAGAGAGCAATAAGCCAGGAGTCGGCTTATTCTACAATAATAGAGATTAAACCCATTAATAGTGCATAGAGGGCAAAGTCCATGAGATACCCATATAGGTTATATAGGCTATGATCACACAATCCTCCTAGATCATGTGTGCATCTAACACAAAGCTGTGGGCCAAATCCCGCATGGAGCTTTATCTCATTTGCTCTGTGTCTAGAAAAAATATAGCAAAATGCCATTCAGTAGGCGTACAATACTGATCAACAGAGAATTAGAATTCATAGTACTTCCAGAGAGTTTTATACAACACATGTGATCATTTTTACTTTCGCCACTGGCTCGCTCATTGGGGATAAACTTTAAAAAATTATAAGGTACTGAACTTATTACAACTTTTACAACTTGTTACAACTTTATAACTACCTTATCTCTGCTGCTTTCAGACTATTTTCATTCTTAAAAAATGAAAATCAACCCCCGTTTTCTGAACTTAATGTTAATTCTACTTGTGTTTACAAAAGATATTTCCATTGTCATTGTGGAAAAATATTAAAATAATATGTTAAATAATAAGGAACAATTATGCATTATTATGCAGTATATATATATATATACATATATATATATATATATATATATATATATATATATATATATATATATATATATATATATACACTGCTTGATACTTGGCTTAAATACATTATGTAATATGTCCTCCTCTTAAACTTTGCAGGAAAAAGTAATCTGTTATGAACAGATCTGTAAAAATATAAAAAAATTACCTTATCACTAACAAAAAATATTTTATAATCTCCTAAGACACATATTATATGTTGTGTTCCTTTCTTTATTTTTCCAGATATTTTCGCACTTGCCTTCAAACAGGATGAGGTCTGATAAATAGCAATAACAAACTGTACTCATATAAAAATCTATACACAAAGGATATCTCTAGATATACAGTACAATGATACATCCACAATAATCCCCTGCAAGCTGGATCTGGGTGTCGTCAGAATGTATAGGTTCCTTAGTTGTTTAGTGTAAGTTCCTAAATGTAAGTGAACCTTTTGAGTTAGCGTCATGTCCTGTTGGGCAAAGGTTTGCTGGCAAAACCATTAGTCCAGTTGAGTATTGCAGCCCCATGGTGAGCTTATCCATCCAGTGGTTGCTGCATCTGCAGGTCTTTTCTGGCTCAGTGACGTCTGGATAGATCAGCAACAATAGAACCCCCTCCTCTCTCTTCATCAAGTGTGAATGTCAGTGCACACTACTGTAAGGTCTAAAACTCCACAGGACTTTAGCACAGAGAGAGAGAGAGCTAGAGAGAGAGAGAGAGAGAGAGAGAGAGAGAGAGAGAGAGAGAGAGAGAGAGAGAGAGAGAGAGAGAGAGAGAGAGAGAGAGAGAGAGAGAGAGAGAGAGAGATCCCAGAGACTTCCAGCCTTAGGGAAAATTTCAACTGTCTCTAGTCGAGCAAAGCATGTTGAATCTACAAGAATAAAATGGTTGCTAATGGTTTCCTTTAAATTCATGTGAATTCAATTGAACTGATTCAAATGGACTGTAAAACCAGTTGGGATTTTCAGTGGCCAATTAAAATCAATTAGATTTTCAGTACAACTGCAGCCTCTAGTCTGAACTACTCCAGTTATATTGTGTGGATTTGTCTCTATCTATTGTGAATAACTATTTATTCACTTATTGTCAGTAACTGCTTAATGCTAGTCAGGGTCATGGTTGATCAGTTCACCATGCACACATGGCAATACAGAGAATTTGATCCACCTTATGACATTTTTGGGAAATAGGACAAAAACAGGGAACATGGAAGAAACCGATTTAGACACAATGTGTGATCTCCACACAGACACTTACATGAGCCAACCAGGAAACATGGAGCTGAAGTGGCAATGCTACCCACTGCACCACACTCTATCAATAGCAAGATACGATGGTAGTAAATTAACTGACTACACAAGATTGCAATACTGTGTAATTGCTAAAGAACTGCATGTGAATAGATTATTTAGAATAATATATTACATATGAATTCCACCAGTTGCAATGGAAAACAATCAGCAAATAATATGATATTACTATAGCTAATTATTTTTTCAAGCAAATGCATAGTTTAAAAGGGTTTAAAACCACACCATTTTGTGGGAGGTTATTTTATATCTTCCCCTTACAAACTAAGCTAGACAAATCTTTCCTTAATAAATAGAGTAATGAACTATTATACATCAAAGTCTAAAATACCAGTCCATGAGTATGTCGTTCATGTAGAAATACACTTAACCTACTAAGCTAGCATACATATAGAGAAACTCCAGTAACACCTGGAAAAAATAGTAATGAGCAAAAGATGGTGGCTTTGTTTGTGTTGGAGTTTTACAGAGTCTGTGGCTATTTCATCATCTTCTACCTAAATATATGCACTTACATAAGACAGGGTTCCTCTCCAGAGGTAATGCATGTACACAAAAAAAATGAGCTGCTTGTCTTTGCATATAGAAACAGTGTTCCTTCTGATGTTTACAACTTTATTTCTGAACCAGGGGTGTGTGGGTAACTGGTGATCTGAGGGAGCTATTTTTCATAGTGTCCATTTAGGTGTCAGCACTGCAGTAGCTTAAACAGATAAGTTCTGGCCGTCCTGCTGAATCGGAATCTATAAGGATGATACCGCATCACTTTCCTTCTTGCTCTAGTAGAGCCTGAAATGTGATATTTGTCTCACAAGCTACGCTTAAACCTTCATGATAGGAGAAATCAGCTGTTGCCTCTGGCATTCACTCCCTGCTACATCACATTATTCTTTGAAGGAGGAATGCCTGAGCTGGTAAACTTTTGGAAACTGGCTGATCTGAAGAGTCCAATATAAAAGACTAGAGCAATGTGGGGACGTCGTTATATTAACATCTCCACACAGGTAGGATGAAATGCTTGCAGCTACAGTTTGGAACCACTCGTATATGTCAGGCTTCAAACCATTGTCTGCACGTCTGATCAGCACTACTGTCTCTTTTAATGCCACTGAAGCCTCTGTTCTGCTGAGCTGAATCTCATGAGGGGTTTAATAATCACAAAATAAAAGCTTTACTGACTGGGTTCAGTGATGTACACCAGGTGTCTTTACCTCATTGGAGCCCTGTGTTTTCCTATTTCTTATTTTCTTTGCCATAATGCATAGCTGATATGGGGCACACCAGGGCAATTGCATACACGGATACACTAGAAATACACGGTTGACCCCATTCACTGCGATGTCATGTTGCATTATGGTCTATCTTATGAAGCAGGGCTTGTGGGCTGGACAGTTACCAGAAAATACAAAGTTACTGGTATATTTTTTAGATTAGATTTTGATTTTCCCATTTATCTGTTTGCACCTATTTGCTATTTAGTCAGAATATGATCTTTGATAGACAATGTGAAGTTCACATTATTACTGCTGTAATTAATTACTTAGGCATTGCATGGACTGAGATCATACTGAGAGCTAATCTTCTCTAAACCTTTTTCATCGTATTCAAACAATCTTGAAAGGCTTTGTGTTAAGTTGTTAAATGCTTATACAAATGCCCTGGGCTCTGGGTATTTTCTTATACATATATTTTCAACTGCAAGCATTTCCATTCCAGTTTCTTAATATTTTATTATTTATTACCAATAAAAACCTTAATTGGTTTTTGTTCCATATTTTTTTCAAAGCTATTCGATGAAACAGCTAATATGCAAAATCAAGTCAAGTGGCTACATTGTCATTTCAACTATATTCTGTACATCTGTAATAAAATGGCGTTTCTTGATTATTACAATCTTCAAGGTAATTTAAAGAACAATACTGTAGATAATATCAAGGACCAGTACACAGAGTTAATATAGAATGATGTACATATTATTACTATATAATAAATGCTGTATATAAAATCATGGCTTGTTAATAAAAGCATTTTGTTTAAAATGTCCTTAGCAACAGTTTAAGTCTTAGTATGCAAAATTGCAAAAAAGATATAAAGATGTTCACTTAGTATGAGAGTGTGCCTCTTTGTATGTGTATATACAGTGGGTGGTCAGGGCCAGCAAAGCCTTCTCTGCTGGCCTAAATACTATCAGAAGCACTGACCTACATTTACAACCTATATTCTAATATTTGTTCCATTAAATTGTATTAATTTATTCCTAACAGTTTATTCTCTTCATTTTTTAGCGTTTTTCTTGGCTGCCTTCTGTGGCTTCCAGTACGTGTATGTGGATATTAGATTTTTTTGTCCAATTAGATTTCAGCCTCTATGTGCTGCCATGCCAATTTAATCTGCCCAGGGCCTTCAAACCCAGTACTGCTGGCCTTCTTACCATTGTCTCCTTAAGAAATATCTCTGTTTCTTTAACCAATTAGATTTCATATTCGCCTCACAGGGCAGCTAGCTGGCCCAGAATATCGTCAGCATTTTTCCGTCCTCTGAAAACTTTATTTTCTTAGTCATTTATCACCATGGTTCTCAAAATAGAATTCAGTGACCTCCAAGGAGCTGCAATGCATTTATGTGCATGATCGAGGTTATTATCAAGGTTTTTTATTTATTTATTTATTTATTTATTTAATTTTGTCACTTTAATTCAGCTAGTTTATTCCTAATCTAAATAATTAAATAGCAAAAATGAAAGTATAGCAAAAAAATTTATTTTAGCTTGCTAAAATAAATTTTAGAACAAACATACAGTTCCACATCAGTTCAACAGCAAGCAGAACATTTTAAGAGGAATAAATGATGGAAGAAACTCCAAACTCTAACCTTGCCACAACACCCGTGGCCTTATTTGCATGATTTTTTTAATTGTTGAAATTTATTAGCTATCAATCAATGTTTAACTCATTAATATAATTTTATTAATGGATTAGTGTGTTAAGAGTAACATTACAGAGTTAATTAAGCAAGAATCTTGTGATAAATATTACAATAAGACATAATAGCCATAATAAATCATATTACTTAGATACTAAAATATATTTGAAGTCAAATACTTTTGTACTTTTACTCAACTAAAAGTTTAAAGGGAGCATTTTTACTTTTACTGGAGTAATATTTTACCTACTGTATCTCTACTTCTACTCAAGTAAAATGCTTTGTGTACTTCGTCCACCACTGTTAAAATTACATAAACCATCAGGACACCACACATTTTTATATGGATTACATATTCAGAGAATATTTATTTTTGTGTGAATTTGTTTATTTAAATGAAACATTTCAAGCTATTTCTATACATATATTTATTATGTTTCTGAGGCAAGTATTCACTGAGATTCAGGTTGTTTTATTTAGTTGTCTGTGAAGAGAGATCACAGAGACGGTAAAGAGCAAATAAATACTAATAAAAGTAGACCCTTTAAAGATTCAAATGATGTGTTGCTCTTATCTGTACGATCAAAAAAGAGTAATTTAAGTTTGTGGCGGCACGTTTGTAGATCTCAGAGGGTTCATTGTGTGCATTATGGCGGATTTTGGTGCAGATTTGAGACTTGCTGCATCATTAAAACAAATTTTTAGTGATTAAAAATAATTTTTATTAGTTTATTTATTTATTTATTTATTTTTTATATCTGTGTAAAGAAAGGACGTCATTAATAAAGGCGTATAATTTCGCCTCTCTTAAGTGTATTTATTTATATTTTTCATAAAATAGTCAAACAAAATTGTGCACTTCATTAATTCTGCATTAATAAATTTTGTGTTGTTAAAATGAATTTGCATTAACGGACATACATTTTTGACAGCCCTAGTGTGTGTGTGTGTGTGTGTATATATATATGATATGATATATATATATCAGCTGAGTATTTTTGATTGCTAAGCATAAAGAAAAATATATGAAAGTTTCTAAAATTGACCATTTTTATCTATTGCATTATGCAGAAACATGTCAATGAGGTATTGTTAACATTGTGTTCTGGGTAAATTGTGTTTGGATTACTGGGGGAAAAGCCTGAGACTGAGTGTGATGGTGTGCATTACTGTATTGAATACAATTTTTGAATGTTTTTGTGCTGCTGCTTTGCTGAGTGCAAGTCTATTTTCCCCCCTTCCACTTCTTCTAGGACGAAGGGACTCAGCTATTGTTGTCCGACATCAAAGCGTCTCTCGGCGACGTCTCTTTGCTTCGCCGCCGCTTTCTTTCTGCCGCACGGGCAACATTAGAATGCCATCAAACACTCGCAGCCTGTTTTTGAACTGTCTGACACCGTTTGCCTTGCAATTTGCATGCTGCACAGAATCCTGCTTCTTGTTATTGAAATAAATCTAAAAGGTTGTAATGGAAAAGGAAATGAACACATCTGTCATGCTTAAGGGATTTATTGGAGCAAAAAAAAAGAAAAAAAAAAAAAAAAGAATTATGCACAAGGCTGCTTTTGCCAAATGCCACAGACTTCTTGGTGGAATTTTTTTTTTACTGTGGTATCATGTCAGTCTATGCTTGTTACACATTTTATGTTTAAATAAGATGGGTTGAATTTCAGATTTGTCGGTTGTGAACAGATGCTGACCTAAGTTGTAAATTTCCGATTTGGATGAATAAGGTATCTGTCTATCTATCTATCTATCTGTCTGTCTGTCTGTCTGTCTGTCTGTCTGTCTGTCTGTCTGTCTGTCTGTCTGTCTGTCTGTCTGTCTGTCTGTCTATCTATCTATCTATCTATCTATCTATCTATCTATCTATCTATCTATCTATCTATCTATCTATCTATCTATCCATCCATCCATCCATCCATCCATTTATCCATCCATCCATCCATCCATCCATCCATCATGCTGAATGCACACTTCATGATTGTAGCCCAGGATTTTCTCCGTCAGTATTTATATAGTTTGAGTACCACTACAGTATGTTAACTAGCAAAAAACAGTCTAGGTGCAAACAATCAAGCACAAACAATGATTGACGAAATAAATTATGTTTGCATGTCAAATCAAAGGGTTTTTTGGAAAATAAATAAATAAAATTTTGGATCTATCTACAGATCTTTATGTGGAACAGACAGTCTTCTGACAGTCCTCCGTCATATTTTTCTGCACAACAAAGTGCATAAAAAAATTTAATATCCAGGCTCTATCTTAAAAAAAACTCACATTATGTATTGCTCTCATGTTTATATTCATAAACGCCTGGTTTAGGAAATTTCCAGGTGAAAGATTGTGTAGTATGGCCCACATCTACTGCTATGCAAACAAAATGACCAATCTCAATATTTTAAAAGGGTGTGTAGTGTCCACAATGTGCAACACTGCTCTTAATATTTGTAACTTTTCAACTAAAATGAATCCATTTCTAATTTGCAAGGATGCCATTGTGCTACAGTGTAAGAATCAAACATCAATGCTAGTCCTAGGATAATATATAATTGAATAGATCTACAACAAGCAATAGGACTTGTTGGATTTGTGTTATAATATTGTGGTACACTCAATCGTTGCATGTAAATTGAGCAAAAATATGCGACTTTAGAATGCAGAGAGAGTTGTAAAAGCTGCACGTGCACATCGTACACACATTTGCGAGCCCGAGAAAACAGCGACTGTCTGTTCGTCTGTGTGTTCAGAACCCCCATTTACTCTCTGACCTGAGAAAGATGGCTGCTATTACACCAGCAATCACAAGCCCCAGTATGATAGAGAGAGATGGCAGGTGTGTAAGAGACAAGAGAGAGGAGACATTAAAGAAATAGACAGTAAAAGCAAAAGCGATTGAAAAAGGCTGAGCATGCAGGACAAACGACAGGCTGATAGAGAAGGAATGAAAGACGGGTGTGTTTATGGACATGTGAGTGAAGGCTTACACACAGGATAGCGATATGGCAAAATGTGTACAGTTTGAGTCCAAAAATTTGTGGAAACCATGTGGATTTCACACCCAAGCGCTTGTTGAACGTCATTCCTGAGGCAAACCTGCCGGTTATACAGTAATAACGTCCATTTACGTTTACTGAATTTAGCAGACGGCCTTTTCCAGAGTGACTTAGAAAATTGCTTTGAAGACTCCAACCACAAATACATGCTAATTCTGGTTCATTAGGGCACAGTAGGACAAAAAGATTAACTAGAAGTTCATTTTACCACCTAGGTGGCAGAACAGAGAAGAGACTTACTTTCTTTGTACCCAAAGACATGGTGAGAGCCGTAAATGTTTTTCTGGAAAGGCTTTTTCACTCTATTTTAAGGTATTTCTGTGGGGATTTTTATGCTTGTTCAGCCATATGAGCATAAGTAAAACCGGGTACTGATGGCAAGGGAAGTGACCAGGGGTGCGTTTCAATTGTACACTCCGTGATAATTAGTTTTGATGGTTAACAACAGGACCTCTTCTAAAATGTAATGAAAAGCCTTCCTAAAAGAGTAAAGCAGCAGAGAGAGACTAATTGGGTTCTAATGGCCATGGTTTTGGTATTGGATATTTGAATGGGCAGGTGTACACATTTTAAATATCAACTAGTTTCACATGCAATTAGGCTCATAAACACTTTGCCTGCATAGCTGATGAAGGACTATTATCTGAAATGTTCTGTTTTTCTGGAAACTTGTACTAACGATGTACTATTATTATTAAAGTACATTGCACAGAAACAAAAACACACACAAACACAGATCATTTTGAGTAAAATTGAATCCAGATATTCGAAATGAGGATGCTGCCGTTTGATTGGCAGCTCTGAAAGAACAAGAGCAAAAGAGAGGTACAGAAAGAGAGAGAGAGAGAGAGAGAGAGAGAGAGAGAGAGAGAGAGAGAGAGAGAGAGAGAGACCAGTGCACCTGTAGATGAGTGGAAAAGTGTGGGCATGTTTCAGCTCCCAGTTGGTGAACTCTCAGAACTGAACCCTCAAAGCTCCATCTGTTTCCAGTTAAAAGTACACACACACACACACATACACACACACACACACACACACACAGATCTCTGGCTCACACAGCCACATTAACACTGTCAGTCTAAAGGCCATATCTCCCTTTTTAGGTGCTGTTTTTTTTTTTTTTTTTTTTTTTTTTTTTTTTATGTTTAAGCAGAATAAATGGCTATAACTCTAATGTTTCTCACACAAGAGAGAAAAACTTACAGCAAATTTTTATACAATTTTATGTACAATTTATTAATGACTGACAATATGATGTATACTATGAAAAGTATACTGGGACATTTTTTACTTCTTGATTAGTTGCAGTGTTGCCAGGGGCATAGTAATTTCCAGGTACAAACAAACAAACAAACAAACAAACAAAGAACAGATTTCAAGTTTGCCTCCACCCACTTTGATTTTAAATCCGAATGCAGATATAGATGCACTATATAGAAAAAAACACCTGATTGGGACACCTGGTTTTTTATGTGGCTCTTTCTCAAACTGTTCCACTAAGTTGAAGGCACACAATTGTATAGGGTGTCTATGGATGTGGCAGCAAGAAATTTTCCATTCACTTAGAGTAGTCAACCCAAACCTGTACCAGCATGACAATGCTCCTTCTCTATGAAGATATGATTTTTATGGGTTGGAGTGGAAGATCTTCTGCTATAGAGCTCTGACCTCAACCCTGTTGAACAGCTTTGAGATGTATTGGAATGCTGACTGCATCCCAGGAATTAGGTACACACAGACACAGACACACACACACACACACACACACACACACACACACACACACACACACACACACACACACACACAAACACACACAGTCGCTGAGAACTGAGGCGGATATAACAAACCAAGCTGTCTGCTCCTCTTTTCCATGTTGCTGCTAACACACCAAACACTTTACACATAGGACTGTATTATTATCATCATTGATTATTATTTCTACAATTAATTATTAGTTAGCAGCTAATAATACAACTTGTGCAATGTTCCCTGTATTTTCTCAATCATGTTTGCACAGTTTTGCACTCTACTGCTTGCACTAAGATCCAAGTTCTACTGCACATATATTTCCTTGTACATATCATCACATATTTAATATTGCTATATTATAGTGCTATTATTTTTTGTCTTTTTTTTTTTTGTTACGGTTTTGCTGGTCTCTGTAAACTACCAAACACATTTTGTTGTATCACTATAATGACAATAAAGTATCTAAGTCTTAGTTCATCTCACACTACATCAGTACCTGACTTTACTAAATTCCTTATGTCTGAATGAGCACAAATCTCTACAAGCACTCTTCAAAATCTAGTGGAACACCTTCCCAAAAGAGTGGAGATTGTTATTATTATAGCAAATTGGACTAATTGGTGTAATCGGATGTTCAAAAAATACATATGAATCTTATGGCCTCTTATGTGTGTGTGTGTGTGTGTGTGTGTGTGTGTGTGTGTGTGTATGTCATAATAATAGTGAAAAAGTAAAGGTGAAAAGTATATCTGACAGACACACTGGCCTTGTTATTTTGAGAGACTTAGCAGTGGACTGTAAACGCTTTGTCCTGCTCAGCCCTGCTTCTGTTACACACGCACAGATGCACACACACACACACACACACACACACACACACACACACACACACACACTCTCAGTGTGAAATAGCAACAGTACCCTTATTACAGCCCACACTGACACTGCCTGTGACCGTGTGTGTGTGTGTGTGTGTGTTTGTGTGATTGTATGCACGTACCATAAATGGATGCACCACCTCAGCAGACATAGAAAAATAATCACAGCAAGAAGAACAGAATGCCATAGAGAAAGAAATCAGGCATGAAATCAGATGTGTATTCATAGCTCTGGATGCACTTCTCTTTATTCTAAGCTTTCTCTTGATAGGCAGGATTTCCTCCAGAGGGCATGCCGGACACAGGCTGATATACGAGGTGTGTGACTGGAGCGTATGTTGGCCACTCTTCCCGGCAGCTCGCTGTCCTCTCTCTCTCCCATCAGCACATTATTTATGAGGCTTTAGTTCACAAGAGGCCATAACGCTTCATTTCCCAGCACTCTTTCCCCTCTGTGGAAAGGGCTGCTTCCATATAAAACTGCAGTTTATTGCTCCCTGGAAGCAACCAAGCTTGTGTGTATGTGTGTATGTGTGTGTGTGTGTGTGTGTGTGTGTGTGTGTGTCTGTATTATTTTATATTTTATTTTATTTTGTCTGTGCATTAAATATGAACTGAGAAATGTACCTGAGTATTATCCTATTGGGATGCTGAAGATATAAGCATATAATAATACAAACCTGGATTACTGAAGTTGCTTAGCTTGCTACATGAGGCAAAAACGTGACAACTAGAACACCAAACACTCAAAGAAAAGATGACAGAGAGAAAAAGACAGCGAGGGATAAAGAGAGCAAGAGTGGGAAGAGAGAGAAAGGGAGGGGGGTACCAGAAAATTTTAGAGCAACAAAAGTGATCAGGTGTTGCAATCAATGGATGTCTGATATCATGGCATCAGGATCATGCATGGTTTATATACCCATAATGAGACAAAATGTGATTCCAGCTAAAAATAAGTGAGTAAGATAACACTTATTCAAAGTTAGAGAATAGGCAGACTCCCGATCAGATATAACTTTATGACTACCGATGAGGCATACCATTATGGCCACCTACTTTGTACTGGGTTGGTCCCTCTTTTGCTGCCAAAACAGTTCTGACCCATTAAGCTTAAACAGCATTAACTTCTTTAGCAATTTGAGCTACAGTAGCTCGGACCACACAGGCCAGTCTTTACTCCCTGCGTTCATCCATTTGCCTTGATCGCCCATGACCCTGTCGCCGCTTCACCACTGTTTCGTCCTTGGACCACTTTTGATATATAGTGACCACTGCAGATCAGGAACATCCCACAAGAGCTGCAGTTTTGGAGATGTTTTGATGCGTAGATGATCTAGCGTCAAATTTAGGCTCTTGTGAAACTCGATCAAATTCTTATGCTTGCCCCTTTTTCCTGCTTCTAATACATCAAATTTGAGGAAAAAATGTTCACTTGCATTCCACCCACTGACAGGTTCCATGATGAAGGGATAATTTGTGTTATTTACTTCACCGGTCATAATGTTAAGCATATTAATTGCTGCTAATGTGGTGATCCAATTCTTTGAGAAAGTAGCTTCAGTAGAATAGCCAGACTGGGTTCAGCTAAAAACAAGCTTTTAACTATTAACTCATTTAATCTAAACAAGAACAAGTGAAAAGATCAGTTGGTTTGAATTCTTCAGTGGAAGTCGGTGCAGTTGTTAGTCAGGTATCTGATTTTAAATTGTCTTTCATTTTAATTAGCCTGAGAGCTAGATATCTGAGGTTCAGTTAGCACACACTGTTAATCTGAGGAGTTTGCTGCTGCTAGATAAAGAGTGTAGCACACAGCTAATAATGTGTAATGAGGAACCATTTAGGAATAAGATGATGCTTCCGGCCATCACCTGCATGCCTTATTCGACAAAAAAACAGTCCATGTACAATGTTGCATGTGCTGATAAAAAAACACTGAAAAATCCCACATTTCCTACATTTGTTATTTTCTTTTTTAATCTTGTTGTTTTTCGACTAAATATCTCATAATCTGTCTTAATATCCAATAAAGTTTATTAAGGCTCCCTGTCATCATCACTGGAGCATTAATTAAAAAAATCATGAAAGACGTTTAAATGATGATGATGATGATGATGATGATGTTGGTAAAGGAATCACCACACAGAAATAAGTGCATGTGAAAGACAAGTTTAAATATGAATACCTGTGTCAATATTGAACTTTTTATCTTACGTCTACTACAATATTTATTTTATTTATTTAATTTTAGGGTTACTAATCATCTTGAAAGCAATGGTTTGCATAAAAAAGGATGTGAAGAGAAAAGAGGGTCTGAAATGTCAAAGAGAAGAGGAAAAAAGTAAAGAAAGGGGGGTATGGGACCGAGAGATAAGACAGCCGTGGACATGATCAGAGGGGATAAGCTGGGCTTCTGTGGCGGTATCTCACTCAGTCAGACTTGAGGCACAGCTTACCACACACACACACACACACACACACACACACACACACACACACACACACACAGACGCACAGACTCACACACATACACCCATACTGCAGTATATGTAGCTGGGGCCTCACTCTAAAACCTTTATTTTTGTATTTTTTTTTTATGAACAAACTATTGACCATCTTCTAAACTAAAACTAAAGTAAGCTTTCAGAGGTTTCCCAGTACCCCTGCTTCACTGTGCCATTGTGCTACTCTTTTATCTGAATGATCGAAAGAGAAAAATAAGAGAGAGCGAACCCTGAATTATGGCCAGTTTTCTGAACAATGAAGCGACTTGGCAAGAACTCTTCTCAGGACAAAGATGATAATTGTTCACTGCAGAGTGCACAGCTGCTAGTGGAAGTTATACTGCATCATTCTCTTGAAGAATCTTTTCCCCCTTACCCTTTTTCTCTCTCTGTCGTACTCTTTTTTCCATCATGCAGGAACCTTAGTCAGAGGTATAATTTATTTACTCTCTATGTCTCACAGGTAATTATAGAAAGACTGTAACCTTTGTGCAGGCATTTTTGCATAGGGATACGGAAATTAAAGAAATACTTCAGCGTTTTTTTCCAGTTTTTCTGAATTGCATTAGACAAAAATTCTGACTTTTACTAAAGAAAAAAACAAAACAGACATTTAGTCAAAACTAATTAATATAGGCAGTTGAGAGCTTGAAAGCAAATATTGAATTCCATCAATAAAAGTTAAAATATGTGAACAAATCTTTTTGAAACTGCAATGGTTACATTATAAAGTTCTTAGTATGAGGCAGGCATAAAATTACTTTTTAATAAGGATAACTGGAACAATCTTTTTGTTTAGTGATAACACTGAATAATATATAAAGTTTAGAATATTTCTTATTGTGAGAATATTATACATTACATGCAAATTAATTCTCAATAAAACTGGATTTTATTGGCAAATTAAAATTCTTACTAGTTAAAACGTGATGAGAACAATATGATTTAAAGCTTGAAATTAGTAAGGAATGTCTAGAAGTTAGAAATTAAATAGTCAGTTTATTCTGGACATATAAAAAAAAACTAGACTGTTTCTGCAGTAACAGTCCTGTTATTTCTTTCTTTTAAAAATTCTCAAAAGTAACAACTTCTGTAATAATATTGTGCTACAAGGTATGTCTATTAAATAACAAGACTGATATAATAACTTATGTTTATTTATATGCATGCCAGTTTTAATGCTTGTCCCATTCAATATACACCCCATTCACACTTAAACACCGCTGCAATCTTGTTTTCCACTGGTCAAAGGCATAGAGCAGATTTTTCGTCAGCTTTTTTATAACTTGTGCCGTTTTCTTCTTTACTGCATCAGTTGACTAAACATGTGTTCCTCTTAGTAACGATTTCACTTTAAAGAAAAGAAAAAAGTCACATGGTGCTAAATTCATCGCATATTAAGGGTTGTTAGCTGGCACATTGTCTTCATGAAGAATGAAACCAATTTTTTCACAGTTCTGCCCTTTTTTCTGATTCTTTCTCTCAGCTTTGTCAAAACGTCCTTATAATAATGCTGGTTCACTGTTCTGTCTTCTGGACAGAACAGTCTTTTTGTACTATCTGTTTAATGTTTTTCAAATTTTCTTCGGTTCTTAAAGTGGAAGGTCATCCATGGCGTTCATCATCATTCACATTTTCATTTCCTTTGCTGAATCTTTTGTGTCACTCAAACACATGGGCATGAGACTCACAGTCTTTCCCCTAAACCTCAGTAAGCATTTGAAAAGATTCTGTTGGTATTTTGTTAAATTGTACAAAAAAATTTTAATTGACACATTGCTCGACTTTTAAACTAAGCATTTTCCGGCGCATAGCAGACAACTAAACTATTTTAAATGACGACTGACAATCAAGTGAACGGCTGAGAGTGTTGATATCCATCATGCAGGTTAAGACATGTTCAAAGTCACCATTCAAGGGTTTACAACCAGTTCTTTCTACTTTGTCTAAGAGTTAGGAACACAGTCTCATTATTTTATAGATATACCTCGCATATTGACTACAAATAACAATAAATTCTCTCTGTGGAAAAAAGTACTCTGATCTTCAAAAATTGACCTATACAAATAGCAAAAAGCTTCAGTAATAATAAAAAAATAGTAATAATACATTTTTTGAATCGGAAATAATAAACATACATATATATTAATACCAACTACACTTTACAATCGTTATCTGCATTTCTTTTCTCAGTGTAGGGAATTGTTACAGCTCTTGTTTTTGCTAATCACCCTTATGCTCTATATACAGTGGATATAGATCAAGCTGAAAATTGCCAGAGTACAAACACTACAGTTTTTTTTCGCTGTAATCACCAACAAATTGTGTTGAGTGCATTGACTATAAATCAGACTAAAGTCCTGTAGCAAGAGATGAAGCAGGAGTTAGAGACATAGAGAAAGAGAGAGAAAGCGAGGGAGAGAGAGGGAGTAAGAGAATGAATGAGAGAAAGGTGGCGAGAGGATATTTGGAAGGTTAAGGTATCTCACATTAATGCCTCCTGATAAATGAGTCATATTTTACATTTTCTACTTTGCTTTAAGCGCACGGCTCAGTGAGCACAGAACGAACTTACAGGTGCAGTCACATTTCCCAGGGACATGGCACTTTATTTCTGAGACAGCAAATCTTTCTTTTGCTTTTAACGGTACATAAATTACCCCAGAAAAGAACCTACTGTGCCAAATTTTCAGGAAAAAAGTGATTCTGTACGTGGAGCATACTGTCCAGTCTACTACTGCAATGTCATTCACACTTCTCCACATTATTTGGAAGATTGTAGCTTTGGTTCTTGCTGCAGTGCTAATGAGTGTGTTTGCGTTTGTGTCTGCAGTGCTGTTTGATGACTGTGAGGGGAGTAAGGACGTGGCATTTGAAGTGTCCAACCCTGACTTCATGATAGACCAGGACATGAATCTGGCCCCGAGACGAGATGTAGCCGACAGTGGGACGGTGATATTTATTCACTGGCACAGTGGCCACGCTGATGACACAGCACAGGTGGACATAATTGGGGCACCATCCCAATCTACCCATACACTCAGGGTAAGTGAGTGCATTTGTGTATGTCTGTCTGTCTTTTGTGTCACTTTACATAATATGTTGGCAAGAAATCAATGCTGGGCATGTATAAAGTTAGTATTAACGTGTAATGCTATGTGAAGTGGTATTTTGTTTTTATTATTCTCTGACTTTACTTTTTAAATGTATTTGTTTTTAGTGTACTGTCTGCCATACAACTGTTATACCACTCTCAGCAAAATTCTTACTTCATAGGGCTGTATAAACTCCATAAAAGCCCTATATGACATAACTGACACACGTGACCTATGCTCAGTTCAATTCAATATTTCACTAAACAGGTTAATAGAATTTTAGATATACATGTATTTTAATACCCAAAAAGAGACCCAGAGTGTGACAACCGCAGTTGACCCATAGGAACAACCCAGATATGGATGCTGTTTTTTCTGCCATGTTTGGATTATAAATTATTACAGTGCACAGGTGTAGAAGATTGAAGGTGTGTTGAAGGTTATGTGTAAATAGCGTCAATAAAAGCGCTAGGATTGATCACAGCAATTTAAAACTATAGTATTAAGGAAAGATTATCCACTGAAGCAAGGGTAAGTATCGAGCATATGCTTTTTTTTTTTTTTTTTGAAGTCTTTAAGGTATCCACGTGGTGACTGTTTACAGGGGCAAAAACTGAGTCACAGAAATCTCCAAGCAGAAGTAAAGCATCAGGATGAATCAGACAGGTCCGGAGGGTGAGATGAGCCACAGCAGTAGATGTGTTTCATGATAAGGCATCACATCAGATCAGGCAGGAAAAGAACATGTATAGCTTGACAAAGAGAGAGAGAGAGAGAGAGAGAGAGAGAGAGAGAGAGAGAGAGAGAGAGAGAGAGAGAGAGAGAGAGAGAGAGAGAGAGAGAGAGAGAGAGCACAGATTATTATTCTACAGAGTATACACTGTGAGAGAGTAATACAATAAAAGGAACTAGTAGATAGCACAGGTATAATACTACATACATACATTTTGATGATATAACAGACTATCAGTCTTTCATTTCAATACACATGTGTACCAAATGCAATCCTTTTCATGTACAGAACAGAAACTATTAAGTGGCGAACTGCAAGTTTGTTTAGTCTCCGCCTCGCTTTTTTGAGCGCATTTTTTAATTACTATTATTAAACTTGAAAACATATACAACAATGCCAGGGGTATAAAATTGAGCATGAAAACGCTAAAGAATCCATAGCACTAGAGTTAGGATTTTATGTCCAGCTTCAAGAATTTCACATAAAATGAGAAAATCTTGACAATTCCACATATTAAGGAAGTGAACGAATGAAGTAAAATAGTATGCTGAAAACAGTTGAGTTTATCATATAATTTAGAAAATGTAATATTAAATGTAACACACACACACACACACACACACACACACACACACACACACACACACACACATACGCATCTATATTGGGTCTAACAAATCCAAACAAAAATTTTAATCATTTAATTGTATTTACTCCGTTTAATTTGTAGCAATTTAATTAATTACCTGATTTAATCATTTATAATAAAAGTGTATTGCATCAATTAGATTTGTCCTATTTAGTTTTTTATAAAATGTTATAAAATAATATTACTATAAAATATTACACTAAAATTGAACCGAACCGTTATTTGAAAATTGAGATACAAACCGAATAGTGAATTTTGTGTAATTTTACACCCCCTATCAGGTACTGATGTAGGGTGAGGCAGTCTGAGGTTCAGTCAGCGTTCTAATTCATCACAAAGGTGTTCAGTTGGGTTGAGATCAGAGCTCTATCCAACGCGTCCCATTACAGAGAGAGGCATTTTGCATATGGAAGGTGAATACAATTTTACTAAAGCAAGCTCCAAACTTCTATACTACAACCACAACTGTGCCACCTACATCATCTGGAGCAGTTCAGAATTAATATATGTTTAATAACATGATAAAAACATAAAAAAGTAAATTAAATACAACCTATTTACCAGAGATGCATACTCATAATTTGCACCGCTCCTCAAAATCACATATTCACGTATTCATTCATGGTACGGCTCGTATTCACTGATCTGGAAGTGGAGAACAAACCCTTTCCCAAGCTGAGACAAGCTAGCTAGCTTTAGAGTTGGCAGACCTCTCCTCACAATGTCTAGCTTTTCTAGAAAATAGATTTTTAATTATGTCCGGGACCAAATTAATTTCTTTTCCTCTGTAGGCATAAAAAGTCTAACTCTAATGCAGTGGTTCTTAACCTTGTTGGAGGTACTGACCCCCACCAGTTTCATATGCGCATCCACCGAACCCTTCCAATGATGGCCAAGCGGGGCGTGTCATCACGAATCATGAGTCGGGTGTGTGTCTTGACCTCCGCCGAACCCCTGAGACTGACTCACCGAACCCTTGAGGTCCGATCGAACTCAGGTTAAGAACCACTGCTCTAATGTATTAATGTGTGAAGCATGCTATAGACATGTTTTTTCAGTCAAACTTGGCTGTAACAGTTTCCCTCTGACCAACAAGTCAGAGGACATAAAAATGCTGATGCCAGCTAGCTTGAAATCTGATTGGTTAAACAGAGCTATTTCTTAAGGAGATGATGGTAAAAAGGCCAGCAATACAGACTTTGAAGGCCCTGGGCAGATAAGATTGAAATGGCAGCACATAGAGGCTGAAATCTGATTGGACAAAAAATTCTAACATCCACATGCACGTACTGGAAGCAGTGCAGCCAAGAGAACTACGAAATGAATAGAATAAACTGTTGGGAATAAATTAATTCAATTTCATGAAACAAATATTAGAATTTAGGTTGTAAATGTAGGTCAGTGCTTCTGATAGTGTTTAGGCCAGCAGAGAAGGCTTTGCTGGCCCTGACGGCCCACCACTGAGAACGGGAAAGGTCACTTTTGTCCATATAGTGTAGGTTGGGTCGAGCTGATTTTTGCTTTTACATCGAAATCAGTGTAAATAAGAGAATTGTGTAGATGTGATATACTGTAACTACATACATTCTAAGTCACATTTTAGAAAAGCTGAACCATATGCCAACAAAAATCCTATCTATTAGTGCTCAAGCTGCATCAAAAGACAAAGTAACACACTAAGAGGAAAATACTCTCTTCTGTCTATGAGCTCACAGATGACTGTGATTGTCTATTGACAGAAGAGAGAGTATTACATATTACAGAATGGCTGTAAAGTTGCTGCGAATGGAACTCAAGATCTCCTGATGAGAGAGCAAACACATTTATTTAGCATCATTTCGGATTCCATCATAATGATCCGAGTTATAGGATCATTTGTACAATTGGAATTTGCAACATTTTTATATACAGTAGATAAATGTAGTCAGTAATCACAATCTTTATCATCTAATCAACTCTACAGGTTTATATTATAATTCTTGGCTCCACATTCGCTCCCCAGTTCTGGGTTTGTTCTTCCTATGTGCGAAGTTTGCATTTTCTTGCCATGTTCATGTGAGTTTCCTCTAGCTTCTCTGTTTTCCTTCATGTACTTCGAACACATGTATAAAATTTAACCCTGACACAGGAATTCAGAACATGATATATTGAGTATAGTTTAAATCTAGGACACATTTTCTATTATTTCTCATTATTAAAATATTATATAACAAATATAACACCATGTAGCACATTTTTCGATAAATATTTATTAAAGTTTAAATATATTCAGTTGCAGACCATTTTGCTTTTTTTCCAGACAAAACTAGCATCCAGGGTCAAGCCTGAAATGAATAAAATATTTGTAGAAAAGTTGAAATATGAAGAAATATATAACGTGTGCTTACATCCAGGATATTTTTGCAGTGAGAATAAAGTGAAAGGAGGAATGAATGAATCCGTGAAGATAAATCATATCAGATCATTTTCCATCTTTGATGTGGTATATCAATCAAGGGAATTCCTGTGAAAAAAAAAATGCTTAAGGGAAAAATGGAAAAGATAAAATGAACAATAACCTAGTTGCAGAAGTGTGCACATCCATTTGTAATAGGGAATGCGACTGAGCTCAGAATTAACCAATTACATTCAAAATCATGTTCCAAAGCAATTACCATACAGCTGTCATAACTAAAATCATTGTGGTTAACCCCCCAAGAGAAGTCTGCAATTTCTGTAAGAATATTTTGGACATTTCCTTTGTTTTTATTTGACTGCTGAAGTAATGGTCCTTAACGTGCTTGCAAAGCATGTATAGGATCTAAGTTTAGGAAAAAAACGGTATTGATTAGGAAAAGGGTACAACTGAATTCAAAAGACATTCGCTATACCGTGTAGACTATTATTAATGCATGACAAGACATTACCAAGAACAGGACTGTGTATGCAATTTTCGAAAGGGGTGAAAAGACATGAAAAAACATTAAACATTCAACATCCAACATTAAAGGAGCTGCTGGAATATCAGACAAGTACTGGTCCCAGAATGTGATAGCTCTTGTATTCTTCACAGGTGTGGAATATGTGGTTATTGGGTATGGTGGCTAGATGGACGCTCTAAAGCTCTAGTCATGAAAGAGGGAATCATGGATAGCACCAGAGGCCAATTTATTTTGGCACAAAACCTGCAAGGCCTCGGTTAGACAGCTGAAGATGAAGAAAAATTTTACCTTCCAGTACGATAACGAGCCAAAGCACAAAATCCAAGTCAACAAAAAAAATTGATTCTGGAAAAAAAGACAAGGACTAACATTTTGAAATGACCCAGTGAGAGCCAAGATGGTACGGAAAACCTGTGGAATGTCTTGCTCAGGAGCTCTCTTTATAATCTAGTGAAATTGTTTAGTGCTTTATTATAAGCAAAAGTATGCTTTAATTAGGTATTAGATAAGGGGTGTGCATGAGATGCAATAAGGGTTTACTAGTAGCTACTACAAGTATTTTTGCTTCCTGTTTTTCCTTGAAGCATTGCTTGTTTTCACTTTAATTTTGTTGTTTGCTATAAGAAATTAAAGGCACTACAAATCTTACATGATTTATATTTTAATATTATGGTTTAATATTTTATATCACAAAAACCTAAAGGATCTAGAGTCTATTTAGTATTGCAGTACAAAATGGTACATTGTTTAGTTTCATAGTAGAATTTAAATATTGTTTTTTATATTTGTTATTTTTTGTTCCCTGACTTCCTGTCTATTACTGTTTATTACCTAAATTCAATGATGTGCATGACAGCTTACACTCACTAATCGGTATCAGGAACTCTGGGAACTGTACTCAGACTAGCTACCGGTGCTCTCAAAACCGCTTTATTTCTTCATGGCATGGATTCCACAAGATTTTGGAAACACTTCTCTGCGATTCTGTTCCACGTTGATTGCATCACGCTTTCAGGCTGTGATTCTTCCATTCTAAAACATCCCAAAGGTGTTTCCAGTAGATTTAGATTCAGTGGTCCAGGGTTTGATGCACGTTGTGCATTCTGAGATTTTTTTCTGCTCTCCACAATTGTAAGAGTGGCTGTTTGTGTTATTGTAGTTTTTCTGTCAGCTCTATTCAGTCTGGCCAATCTCCAAAGACCTCTCACATCAACAAGGTGTCTTCAAGACTGCCCAGAAGATCAGCAGTTATGTTTAGAAAGACTAGCCTGCCTGGTGAATTGTGCCACATTTCTAATGCTTGATGTTTACATTACCTAACCTTTCTGACCCACATCAGTATAAATTTATCCATTGCACTGCGGCTACATGTTTCACGTGTAGTACAGGTGTACAGGTATGACATACCAGTAGAATCGTAGAGATGTTTAGGAGAGATGGCAGTGGAGTTTTTTACAAGATTGTTTAACAAGATTCTGGAAGGTCCGATGCCTGAGGAATGGAGAAGGAGTGTGCTGGTAACAATTTTTAAGAATAAGGGAAATCTGCAGTTACTGCAGGGGAATAAAGTTGATCAACAAACCATGAAGTTATGGGAAAGAGTAGTGGAAGCCAGGCTGAGGGAAAGAGTTGACCATCTGTGAGCAACAGTATGTTTTCATGCCGAGGAAGAGCACGACAGATGCATTATTTGCTTTGAGAATGTTAATGGAGAAGTATAGAGAAGGTCAGAAGGAGTTGCACAGTGTGTTTGTGGATTTAGAGAAAGCGTACGACAGGTTGCCAAAAGAGGAGTTGTGGTATTGCATGAGGAAGTCAGGTGTGTCAGAGAAGTATGTGCTGGTGGTGCAGGACATGTATCGGCTCTGAGTCCTTTTCTGTTTGCAGTGGTAATGGACAGGCTGACGAATGAGGTCAGACAGGAGTCTCCTTGGACTATGATGTTTGCGGATGATATTGTGATTTGGGGTGTGAGTAGGGAGCAGGTGGAGAAGAGCCTGGAGAGGTGGAGGTACATGCTGGAGAGAAGGGGAATGAAATTCAGTAGGAGTAAGACAGAGTACATGTGCGTGAATGAGAGGGAGGGCAGAACGTGGAGGAGTTTAAGAAATTGGGGTCAACAGTGCAAAAGAATGGAGAGTGTGTTGGAGAAGTGAAGAAAAGAGTGCAGGCAGGGTGGAGTGGGTGGAGAAGAGTGGCAAGAGTAAAAGAAAGGTAAAAGTGCAAGAGTGAAAGGAAAGGTTTATAGGACTGTGGTGAGACCTGCGATGGTGTATGGTTTAGAGACAGTGGCATTGACTCAAAGACAGGAGGTGGAGCTAAAGGTAGCAGAGCTGAAGATGTTGAGGTTTTCATTGGGGATGGACAGGATTAGAAACAAGTTTATTAGAGTGACAGCGCATGTAGGATGTTTTGGAGACAAGGTAAGGAAGAAATGATTGAGATGGTTAGGACATATGCAGAGGAGGGACATTGGGTATATCGGTAGAAGAATACTGAGGATGGAGCCGCCAGGATGGAGGATAAGAAGAAGGCCAAGGATGAGGTTTATGGATGGGGTGAGGGAAGACGTGCAGGTAGTTGGTTTGAAAGAGGCAGATGTAGGGGACAGGGGGATATGGAGACGGATGATCCATTGTGGCGACTCCTAATGGGAACAGCCGACTAACATGATATTTGAATAGTTAATCAATAATATTAAATAAAAACAAAATAAGTATTTTTATATGATCATGAATTGCTCATGCAAGCTTCATACACCTCTGTGAACACCCTTACATTAAGTGTTACCGCTCATTTATTTACATTTCTATGCAGTCTTTCTCTTTCTGGAGAACACCCCCATGCTGGATAGCACGTTACAGGCCTTGGGCGAAGCCTTTCCCAGTGTTGTGCACTCACACTGCTCTTGTCTGCCATGATGAAAAGATTTCCCAGGCCTGTCATTCCTTGACTCATACCAACTATCACCCGTGTCTTTTCGGTGCTGTTTCTGTATCTTTAGGTCTAATAAGAGGGTGCTAGAGCTTCTGGTGTGTCACCATTCCTGCTGTTGTTTACTCTATTCTCAGCCTATCATTCTCCTGGTCTCCAGGGGTGCTCTGTACTGTAGAGTAAAAATGAATTAAACCTCTTTCATTATAACAGTATAATGTTAAAGCAGATTTGGAAAGACACTAGTGCTAGTGCAATCCCACTCGCGTGTTTGAAAGGATTGCCGTCTCTCTCGTCCCACTTTGAATTGCTCTTACAGGGAGCTCAGTGCAGTTTTCGCATATTGAAGTTTGCACACAATGGCACAATTCAGAATGGTGCAGTGAAGAGCGAGCAGCTTGGAGCATGGGGCTTTTTGCACCTTGCTGTGATTTCCATGTATCCACTTGTGGTGACAATAGCATCGACTGAGGGATTGGCAGAAGCCAGGAGAGCTTTATTGGAATAGTCACGCTTGAAGAGGCAGAATCAAGGTGTGTGTGGTGGGGGTGGGGGTGATGCTCATTATGGATCATTTGGCCTGTAATCTCCGTCAGGCTAAATAGGAGAAAAAAGTAAATAAACGTGGAAAAGCACCGAGCCTGAAGCCACTGCCCTGCACTTCAGCTGGGGACCTCACAGTTGTTTTTGTTGAGAGAATAAATGCAGCATTTGCTTTATTTGTCAGTTTTATTGCATGTTGATTATTGATAAGTGTGAGAGGAAATGGGAAAAATGTTTTTATTGGCCCCAGAGGCCAGCGTGGTCATGGGAGCTGCTGAAGAGGCAGCGTGCTGATAAATGGAGGCTATTATGTGAAGTCTTATATTTCACAGCATAATTCACAGCCTTGTGCACACGATCGATATACGAATTAATGAAAGAGCAGATTTCAATAGGAAATGGATGCAGGGGATATGGCTTACTGTTGCTTTTCATTTTGCTTGGTTTTTTTTTTTTTTTTTTGGTCACCTTGCCTTTCGAGGTAAGAAAATAGAAAGCAGAAAGCAAGTGTATCGCAAAACTTGAATCTAGGAACAAAATACTCTTTGTGCATTTGCTGCGGAGATCTGACGTGCATTTTCATTTTTGCTTTCCTCGTTAGATGCGATGAGATTATGATGATTAAGATTTTTCATTTCTTCAATTTGAGGATTGTCCACTATTTTGAATGTTTGCCATTTGTGCTCTTTTTTTAAATACATATAATGCTATGTGAAGCCTTTATCTTTAATTCATTGTTGTGGCTTAAGGATTGAGTGTAAAACTGTACAAATGAAGAAATCCAGAAAGTGAAGCAGTGATGGAGAAGTGCTACTCTGTTAAAAGTACACAGTATATATAAATACATAAATAAAAAAAAAACCCGGTTATGTCTAGGGGACGCTAAAATGCATCGAGATAAACGAAAACCAATATGGCGGCAATATATTAACATGCTTGAAATTTCATTATGTACATGATGTGCGTCATTAAATGAGAATGTGCATGCACGTGTTTTTGGAGGTTTTTTACACAACAGCGTTGCCGCGATTTGTTTGATTGGTCATGCGGAGCGAGATAATAATAATTAATAATAATAGTAATGCTGATAAGGAGGCGGAAGCCGAAGTAAACGCAAAGTTTATTGAGAATACTTAGGAGATAATCCACTAATATTTGTAGCGAAGCACTAATATCCAGTGGTCGGTCCACGAAGTGCTGTGAAAGCAGAGACAGTTTGTGTAGAGAATCCATGGATCCATGCTATGGAAAGCGCAGCGCTGGGCAGCAACGGATAAACGTGGTGCAGACAGCGTGAACATGGAAAACAGCAGGATCGGGGTAATCCGGGCTGCCGTTGCGGAGTCCGAGAGGAAGGGTACAGTGGAGGAAATTAGAAGAGCAAATTGTTACTTAATGTGCAATGCTATGCTCAAAAAGCACATACCATACTTATGACCCATATGTCAATATAGTGTATGTTTACGTATATATATATATATATATATATATATATATATACAGGGAGTGCAGAATTATTAGGCAAATGAGTATTTTGACCACATCATCCTCGTTATGCATGTTGTCTTACTCCAAGCTGTATAGGCTGGAAAGCCTACTACCAATTAAGCATATTAGGTGATGTGCATCTCTGTAATGAGAAGGGGTGTGGTCTAATGACATCAACACCCTATATCAGGTGTGCATAATTATTAGGCAACTTCCTTTCCTTTGGCAAAATGGGTCAAAAGAAGGACTTGACAGGCTCAGAAAAGTCAAAAATAGTGAGATATATTGCAGAGGGATGCAGCAGTCTTAAAATAGCCAAGCTTCTGAAGCGTGATCATCGAACAATCAAGCGTTTCATTCAAAATAGTCGACAGGGTCGCAAGAAGCGTGTGGAAAAACCAAGGCGCAAAATAACTGCCCGTGAACTGAGAAAAGTCAAGCGTGCAGCTGCCAAGATGCCACTTGCCACCAGTTTGGCCATATTTCAGAGCTGCAACATCACTGAGTGCCCAAAAGCACAAGGTGTGCAATACTCAGAGACATGGCCAAGGTAAGAAAGGCAGAAAGTCGACCACCACTGAACAAGACACACAAGCTGAAACGTCAAGACTGGGCCAAGAAATATCTCAAGACTGATTTTTCTAAGGTTTTATGGACTGATGAAATGAGAGTGAGTCTTGATGGGCCAGATGGATGGGCCCGTGGCTGGATTGGTAAAGGGCAGAGAGCTCCAGTCCGACTCAGACGCCAGCAAGGTGGAGGTGGAGTACTGGTTTGGGCTGGTATCATCAAAGATGAGCTTGTGGGGCCTTTTCGGGTTGAGGATGGAGTCAAGCTGAACTCCCAGTCCTACTGCCAGTTTCTGGAAGACACCTTCTTCAAGCAGTGGTACAGGAAGAAGTCTGCATCCTTCAAGAAAAACATGATTTTCATGCAGGACAATGCTCCATCACACACGTCCAAGTACTCCACAGCGTGGCTGGCAAGAAAGGGTATAAAAGAAGAAAATCTAATGATATGGCCTCCTTGTTCACCTGATCTGAACCCCATTGAGAACCTGTGGTCCATCATCAAATGTGCGATTTACAAGGAGGAAAACAGTACACCTCTCTGAACAGTGTCTGGGAGGCTGTGGTTGCTGCTGCACGCAATGTTGATGGTGAACAGATCAAAACACTGACAGAATCCATGGATGGCAGGCTTTTGAGTGTCCTTGCAAAGAAAGGTGGCTATATTGGTCACTGATTTGTTTTTGTTTGGTTTTGAATGTCAGACATGTATATTTGTGAATGTTGAGATGTTATATTGGTTTCACTGGTAAAAATAAATAATTGAAATGGGTATGAATTTGTTTTTTGTTAAGTTGCCTAATAATTATGCACAGTAATAGTCACCTGCACACACAGATATCCCCCTAAAATAGCTAAAACTAAAAACTACTTCCAAAAATATTCAGCTTTGATATTAATGAGTTTTTTGTGTTCATTGAGAACATGGTTGTTGTTCAAATTAAATCCTCAAATAAAATTAATCCTCAAAAATACAACTTGCCTAATAATTCTGCACTCCCTGTATATATATATATATATATATATATATGTAACATACAACTACAGGTACTGATGTAGGTGAGGAGGTCTGGGGTGCAGTCAGTGTTCACATTCATCCCAAAGGTGTTCAGTAGGTTTGAGGTCAGAGCTCTATAGCAGGCCACTCAGGATCTTCCTCTCCAAACCATGTAAAGCAAGATTTTATTATATCGCATCCAAAGACATCCAATAAAATTGTGTGCCTCCAGCTTAGTGCTAACCACATATGGCAGGAAAGGTTAGGTGTCCCAATACTTTTAGCAATATAGTGTATATAGAAAGGGAGTAAAGAACGTGTAGCACAAAACCAGTCAGGAGGGAAAATGTCTGGTCATGGTCTTTCTCTAGAACTTTAGTTATTGCATAATTCCTTTTTTATGACAGAGAGCTGGTCTAAAAGCAGTCTTCTACCTACTGTGTCTGCTGAATATGGTGCTTCTTGGACCTAAAAATTTAAAATTTAGCATCTCTTTGCTGTCCTCCCTTCATTAGTAGAGTTTTATTACTGTATGTCAGTGTCTGTCATTGGGTTCTTAAGCTAGCTTCACTGTCACTCGCTATGTCGATAATATGCTCCGTGGCAGCTGTTATAAAATGCTCAAATGTTCTTGCTGTCTCTCTCTCTGCATAAGTGTATACGTCTATTGGGGGTGGGATGCTGTACTCAGGTATCTTATAGTCTGCAATGCAAAACCAGTTCATTTTGATGTTCTAGCACCACTACGCTCTGCAGAGAAATGACATGTCAGAAATAACTAATGACACATCTCAAAATAGGACCAAGCAGAGAAGTGGCAGAATCAACAAGGACAGGATACTCATTTCTGTGTTCTGAATTGTGATGACAAAGAAAATCCTAAAGAGCATCCTGTCCTCTGTAGTTCTTCTCTTCTCTATCAATGTGCTCTGATAGCTCATCTTATGAGTGACAGGATGTGGTGGACATTTTTTTTTTACTCTCTGCATCCTTTAATCATAGCTAAGCACCATTTAATACTTCCTTTCTAAGCTTGAGCTATTTTTAATATGACATTTCCTCTAAGGAGTGTCATCCTTATCAAATTGTTGGTTGTCTCTGAATAGATCATTTTGGAGTTTTGTGGAACAGGAATTAATAGTCGTAATAAAAAATACATAAAAAAAAGCAGAATAATAAAAGAAGCAAGAGTGGGCAGACCTGCTATCAATTTTTTGTTTTTTTTGTTTTGGTCATTACAATTTTTGGTTTTGGTCATTATGAGAATGCTTTTTTTTTTTTTTTTTTCTTTTTTCAAGAATGTTCCCAAAATATACATTTGTAGGGTTAGATTTTGGTTATAAACATAAAGCTCTAAAGATAACCATTAAAAAAATGTTCTGTATAGTTTCTCTTTAGGTTGTTGAAAAAACATCCGTGCAACACTCTGGAAGGTTAGTTTTTGATTACAAAAAACTTGTCTCTGTTTTGAACAGAGACTGTAAAATTCATCCAGTGACATCAGATGATTACACAGAGTAACACACTCCTAACATTTGATCTTCATTAGGGTTTGTTTTTTGCAGCCAATGTTACTTACATGACCATAACACATTATAAGAAGTGACAGAATAAAAAGCAGATAAATGAAGCATACATTGTACTTTGAACATAAAAGATACATAAGGAAAAACACATAAGGAAGAAACTACAAATGTAAATGTTTTTATTTATTCTTTTTTTTTAATACTGTTTTACTGTTTAAAGTGTTTGGTATTCAGAGGAAACATAGTATGAATCCAGCAGGACATTACAGATTTAGAGCAAAAAAGAAAAAACACTAATGCAGACCTCATGATAAAAGATATAAACTTTCAGAGTTGAGGTATTGATTGATTTTACATCCTCAGCCTTCCTATCTCATACTACAGCCTGCTGTCATGAAGTGGGAGGTCTTAAAGCATATGACCTCCAAGCTCTATTTGCAGCTAGACAATTCACACACACACACACACACACACACATGTCCTCTTTTAAAGGAATTTGGCTGATTTTTTTACAGAAAAGATGAATTGTAACACACTTGAGCATAGTGCTTAGCAGTGTTTAAGGTTAAGTGCTAGTGTTATAATTAGTAGCACCATACAGAAGAAGATGAATGCGACTTTTAAGTGCTGCAGCTACATATCAGAAAGAAGCACACATGTGCTGTATGTACAAGTTTTTCATTTGGGAATTAGCAACAAACGGAGTGTATTACAGGTTTAACTTCTTAAAAAAGATGTAGCCATTTGTGGAACCATGATGAAATTAAACAGGGTGCGCATTGCGGCCAGAGAGACGCTGCTAATCTCCACACCTCCTCTGTATCTGTTATTAATGAGACCTCCGAGTCGGTCCAAGAGCAGGCGAAGAGCTGAAGCCCAACTGATTGTGCCACTGTAATTTATGAACAGGAAACATTAAAGATTCATGACTATCTTTTCTCTGGGATGTCAGCTCGTGTCAGGAGGCGCTATACATCAGCTGGAGAAGGAGAGCAGAGCGGAGCGGAAATGAATGTCTGAAGCTTGTAGTCCTGAGACGGGAGCAGGAGCGCATGCCGATCTGTCCTTGAAGATGTGGGAGGGAAGGAGATGTGAGAAGGTTCATTACTCAGTAACAGTGGCGAGGTTGTCTATGCCTCCAATAAGGAGGGAGAGAGAGAGAGAGAGAGAGAGAGAGAGAGAGATGTGTTTTAAAGTTTCATTGCTCCAGGATTTGCTCATTTCTCTAACAAAAATGTTTCATCTCAACTAGAGTAGCCATCACTCTCTCCTCTGCACCTTTTATCCAGCTGATGAAAATAACATAAACTCCCATTATGGGAAGAGATATTGCTTAATTTTCCAAGGACGCAAGGATGGAATAGCAGCTAAGGTGAATTGCATTTCAGGACTGATGCTGTGCCATTCAAGCATGCCATTTAGCCCAGGCCAACTAAGGGACAGAGAATGCCTCTCAGCCAATCATGCAACATTACACGGCTATGATTAAGCGTGTGATTTGTATAGATGTAATAACCAAAGGCGAGTAAAACAAGGAGGAAGCATTCTGCAATGTACCACTAAGCAGCCCCCGGGCCTTTTTATGTGACATTTGAAATGTGTACACTGCTCTTGAGGGGTAGCCTATTAGGAGAGCAGGGGCTAGTTTGTTCAGGCCGGATGCATTGTGTCTTGTTTCCATGTCGTATTGGGCATTGGACCTGCCCTCTGTGCGTCTTCTGCTGAGCAGCACTGGGGCGACAACGTGTTGGGGTGACAGCATGGGGCGCTGTAAACAAATCGCTTCACTTCTCCACCTCCACCAACTCTACTCTCTCTGTCATCCTGACAGCCTCTGGGCTCTGGCAGCCTGGCATACTGCTGCAGCCAGGCGCAGTCTCACAGCAAGGACAAAAGCCACCCAGCTACCAATGCGAATGAAAGCTCAGCTCCAGAGATGCTGTTGTTTTCCCTCTCAAATAATGTTTTTTTTTTTTTCAGTGACAATAAATGGGCTGTCATGGTTTTTCTTTTTTTTTCTTTTTGCTTCCTCAGCATGTATGTCGGGTTTGCTGTGCTTTTGTGAACAGCAGGAATATGGGTACGCAAGATACTGAAAGAGCAGAAGATAGACCCAAAGCCAGAAGATATTTATAAAGATCTGCTGTTTTTTTGTTTTTAGACAGCAAAGATGAAACAATAAAATGGAACAGAAATGAACAGTAAAGCCAGAGATGTATTTTTTTTCCCCTGACATTTTGCTTTAGTCCCGCACTCTGTTTGTAACAACAAATTACTGTTTGTACCAGCAACTTACTCAACTGACTTTCTATCCTGTTTTCTCCTGACTGCACTGACACTTTTGTGCTGTTTGGTATAATAAGTGCCAGTGCATGCTGGGAGCTGTGTGAGGTTTGTTCTGACTAGCTGCATAAAAGTGAGCTCAGGAAACACCTGCCAACAAGCAGATGTGCCTGCATGAATAGACACAATTATCCGCCATATCATTACTTTGATTTTTGGGTAATTGTATGTTTACTGATATCATGCATTCTGCTTCTGCTTTATGCTTTCTGTCTCTTGTTGTGTAATTAATAATACTACTACTATGGACCCTGACACTAAAACTAATTGTTTTTTCCTCAAGTAAGAGCTTTGTTTTATCATCTTTACCCTTGTTAATGACCCAGTGAGTCCTTATTCCCTAGAGATTGAGGTCATCCTATAACAAAGCACTTCCATTACAATATAAATATTTCACCAGAAGATAAATATGACAGATAAATATCAGAATGATGTTGTATCAAGCTTTGTTGATTGTGCTGTTGACCACATAATGAAGTTTTTTCTCAATTGCTAACACACTATAACTTAGCTTAAATCTAAGTTAGCCCCGTTTTTTGTAATAGAGATGTGAATTGATTTCACTGGTGTTCTCTATGTAGTGGAGTAGTCTTTGTGTTTGCTAGGTGTTGTGTGTTATCTGAAGCTGAATTTTGATTCTGATGCAAGAGAAATTGTTTTCATACCTTTAAGAAAATGGTTACTTGTAACTTGTGTTAGCAACAAGAAAACTCTAATAACTTTCTTTCGGCTTCTCCTGTTAGGGGTCGCCACAGCGGATCCTCCACACGTTCGATTTGCACTGAGAGTAGCTGGGGTTACAACAAGAAAACTCTAATAAAAAATTATATTTTACAGAAGTAAGAGTACTATTGAATAAAAGGCTCTGCCCTGTTATACAATAGCTACCAAACAGGGAGGGTGAATATTAACACATACATCCTCTGAAAAATATGAAGCCAGCCAACTACCTCTTTTCAAACTGCTCCATCACAGAGCTGTTTTATTCATCACTGCATTGAAATGTACATGATTTACCAGGTCCTTCCGGTGCAGCATATTTAATCCTGGCCACACATACGCAGAAAGTTCTAGAGGTAAAAAAAAAAAGTAATTGCAGGTAAACTGATTATGAGGTGCTCCAATTTCACTTATTTTCAGTCATGTCAGCAAAACTGACTGGGTAATTGCTGACTTCGGTGCTTACAAGCAGGTTTCAGACAAATGAAATGTAAATTATAATCATAGAAAAGACACATCGAAACATTGCCTGGAAAGATGCCTTGCCATAAGATTTGTCAATGCAGTTTTGCATAGGGAACGTGTTTGCTGAGGGTGATGAGTGACTCATCAATTGATTGGGACTTTCAGCCATCGCAGGTTTTCCAAATAGGAAAGTAAGGGTCTTATTGTGTCCACACACATAGAGCTTGCTAAATACACAGGCAACTAAATTATTAGTCCTCTAAATCACTCCAATCTTTCACTCAAATGATTAAAAACCTGGCTATCAATTAATTTTAATATATACACAGATGGGTAACGAATTAAAGGAGAAACCGGTAGTGCCCTAATGCTGTGGCAAATTGATACAAAGTTCTTTAGACTGATCATCTTGATCTTATGATGGAATATTTCTATTCTGAAGGGAGTGGTTAGTTTTAAGGATCACACTACAAACATGTACAAGGCATGAGAACTGAAATAGTTTACCAGATATAATGATACGTTTAAAAAGACCGAGCATGTTGGACATTAGATTATTTCCTGCTTAATAAGTGATGGTTTGAAGGGTCTCTTATCAAGCATTTGCTGGTTGATAATAGTCCACATATTACACATGACTCAGTTTCAGTGGTTGATGATGAAGTGTAGTTTGAGTCCATAATCCTGACAATTAGTTAACCTTTAAATCTATGCAAACTCAAAGCATCAGTCTTTGTTCCTTGTTGATTGTTTTTCTATAGAGCCAATTCAGATGTCTAGACTAGCTGATAAGATGCCAATGTAATTCCTCCCATTCCTTAAATGTACAAAAAGCAAACACACACTTATATATGGAATGCTGATGATGAAAGTAATGATAGTGATCATTATGTTTGCTAAACTGCTATCACTTCACTTGGTAACAACCCTTCAAACTCTTATCACCAGAGAGCAACCAGGATTTTTGTCCTATTCAAACTGGTGGATTTGTCACTAAAGGGTGCAGTCTTTGCTCGTGGTAGACTACCTCACTGCTTTACCTCCAATCCTTTTAGATTAGTTTGAACACAAATTTCTCTTTCAACTCTCTGATCTAAAAACATTACACATTATGAATCACTGTTAGTCGTTATTTTTTTCCTGCTGTAGGATTTTGCCAGTTATTATATGGGCATATGTTTGAATGACTGAGCTGCATAGGCAGAACAAACTCACATGGGTCACTGCCTCCGTGCTAATGCATTCGGTTTCAGCGTGGCATTGATGGCATGAGTGACAAATATAATTTGCACTGATGGCCTGAAGGATTCTAATTGCATGAAATGACAAAGACGCAAGAAAATGAGAGACCCAAGCACGGCTGAGGAAGAGAAGACAGCTTCAAGCTGCTGCCAGTAGAGAAGCTGATTACTTGATTTATTGAATTTAGATGCAAATAAATGACATTAAGCATGTACAGGTGTGCCTTTCTCCAAAGCTACACATCCACACACACCCACACACACAGAGCCACACTATGGCTGTAAAGATTCCTCGAAGTAACTCAAGTAATTCGATTACAAAAATTCATCAAATCAAATTATTTTAGTATATTTAACTAAACTAAACTAAACTAAACTGAGTGTCCCACGGACCATTATTACTGATGCACCACCTACTTAACTCTGGAGCACTCTGGACAGGTAAACACAGAAGATGCTGCAAAAGTAAAAATGGAGGAACAAGGAGAACACAGCAAGGGGCGAGAAGATTCATATGGAAGCCAATTTCTGCCACACTAAATAAAAAGTTTGCCTAATTCCTAATTCATATAATTTTAGCCAATCGGGCAGCTTCACCTCTGTAGTGTCAGAAAGCTTTACTCATTGAAAAAAAATAGGCTACAATCAACAGAATCGCATGGGATAAAACTAAGCCTCCGATCACTGGAGAGAGCTCTGTCTAACAATCAGCTCTCAAGAAGACGAAATGAGATGACGCAGAGGAGGCTTCGTTCATACACCAACAGCTTCAAACTTTAGGGCGACAACATGATTACCAGTGGATGCACCAGAAATGTTGAATGTTTACAAGAAAAAAGTCTGAAAAAATGTGGTGGAAACGGACTTCATAGGATTTAGGCCAAAGAAAGAGACAGAATGTTTCCAGAGTTTGGGGTTAATTTCAAACTAAAACAATATATTTTTATGTATGATTTTTTTTTTTATGCATATGTTTGTATTTGCATTTTGATGTAATATGGCAATTAAATGCACTAAATGGGTTTAGTTTTGACAGATATTCTTATATGCAATTTCAACAATATATATATATATATTTTTTTTTTTTCAAGAAAAAAATTACGGTAATTTTAATAGACTCGACTTATTTTTTCTTTTATATTTATTATTGATAAGTACTTCTTATCCGATTACTCGAATAATTGTTGGAATAATTGGTAAAATATTTGATTACTAAAATAATCAATGGCAACAGCCCTAACAGACACACACACACACACACACACACACACACACACACACATACTGTATTCCCTGTATATCAGCCAGCTTTCAATCACAGTTCCAAGCAAGGCATTTTTAGATTTTAGAGGGGTTTTTTTGTGCGTTGAAATAGAGCGCACCACCAAGAGGATATGAAACGCGCTCCGTGACATTTAAACTATTAGCATTTTAGAGCATGGAGGCCTCTTCGGACAGTGGTCTTCCTCTTCACACACACCACCCTATTGTTCACCTGGTTTTGCTCTCTTCTCTCCTTTATTTGCTGGTCCGTTTCATAGTTTTCCTTGCTCAGTGTGCTGGAAAAGCTTAAACAAACGCTCAGTCCATTAGGAAACTGACATAACAATGGACCTTTGCAGCACATCATTAGCTTTGTTTGAGTTTCTGTGAATGGGAGGCACCTTTTAATTACACGTCCACTCAAAGCAAGTGCGACTGGTGAAATAGGCGGACTTGCTTTAATGACCACTTTTAATGACCTAGATGAGCTCATTGATCGGGAATGGAAAAAATTAATTAATGAAATAAGTGCTACGTTGTACTCTGGCTACTGTTCTGTGACAGCCGCAGCAGATTCCAGATTGTTATAATGGGTTGCTTTGAAAAAGGAAGGGGTATACAGCGGCTAATTAAATGGCCTTCGCGTAAAGTAGATTTTTAAGAGGATGAATAGGGAGAGTGTTGTTAATGTCTAAACAGGTCATCACTCTCAAAGAGAGAGAGAGATAGAGAGAGAGAGAGACTCCTCCAGTCACTGGCAGTTTAGTTAGTTTGTGTGCACACATAATTTGTTTTTCTTTTGATTGATTGAATTACATTTGAGCTACAGAATTAGCAGCATGTATTGCAAATTCATTAACAGTGTTTTAAATGCAGTGCAAATTATATAAATGACAAAGGCAGCACTGCAATCGCAAGCTTTAATACAATCGAAATAGTTTCTTATGAAAGCAGATTGTGTGTTTAATATTTTTTGTCTGTGTTTTGGTGTGCAGGAGATCCTGGGTGTCGGAAAGATGACACCTTACAGGTCGAAGAGGTCCCTTTTGGTGCCACCCATGTTTGTGCCTGAGAACCAGCGTGCACCTTTTCCCAGGTCCATTGGAAAGGTAGGATTGTAAGAACACACACACCTAAACACACACAGACAAATATACAGTACAAGGCATGAGTACTATAATATATATTATGCTTTATCTACAGTGTAAATGGTAATTTTGTGCTGAATGAAAAGATATAACAGTTTCATCAAAGTGCTGCTGAATTCTCAAATTTGATTGGTCAGAAGGTATAAGCTAATTTTCTATAAGATTAGCTTGGGCAGTATTCCTCACTGCAATTTAGTAACAAACATATCTAAACATTGAAATAGTAATTTTATATATAAGAAGAGATTTATTTTATGAAACTGCATCGCACCGTCACATCTTGGATTAGATCCTTGTAACAGTCATTATTTCTTTTTTAAATAATTACATTAATAAGGCAGTCAAATACACCAGCATAACAATGCCCCTGTGACAAAACCAGCTCCATGAAGATACAGTATGGTTAACATGGTTTGTAGTAGAAGATCGTGAGTGACCTGCTGTAGGGCTCTGACCTCAACTCTAGTGAACACCCTTGGAATGAATTGGAACACTGACTGAACCCCAAGTTTCCTCACCTACATTACTGAACACATAAATAAACACAAATTTTACAATCTCCACAACCACACTTCAAAATCTAGTGGAATATCCTCTCAGGAGAGTGGAGGTTATTATAACAGCAAATGGGAACATGTCTAACGGGATGTTAAAAAACACATGAATCTTGGTGTCAGGTTTCCACAAACTTTTGTCTCTATAGTATACAATGGATCATTTGATAGGTCATGTATTATTTTTTGTAATATCTTCGATATCCTTGTCTATTATACTGTATGCCTAGAAATAATTTTTTTCTAAAAGAATATTTTGAATTTAACAGTGAAGTAGGACGCTTAGACACTTAGATGTTTCAAACCCCAGGCCTCAATGATTCTCATCAAATCAGACGGTTCTCTGGTCATTTCTGAACAAAAAAGAGAAAGAGAGATAGAGAAAGAAATAGACCTCATTTGATTCCCATTGAGTATTTGTCCAATTTGGCAGCTGCCCTTGTTGGCCATTGTCATAGCTATTAGGGAGAATGAGGGGAGAAAGAATTGAGATCCAATCTGAAAGCTTTCAGTGTTTCTCACAGGAATGCCATCAGAACATGAGGCTGTGCTTCACCTCATTTATTGCTTTAGACATTCTGCTGCAGGTCTTTAATGTCATTAATAGCACCATTTCTAGAAACGATCAGCTGTCATCATTAGCGCCCTCAAAGCTTTTTTCTGGGTCCAGCATGGAGGGTGACCTGTTTTTTTTATACAGATACATAGAGTCCATATATATTCCATTTTCACACTTAGCACATTTGCTGCAGTCTGAATCTGACTGAGAATCTTCCTAGCGACCCTGGTCTGGTTTTAGACTCGATTATATCGAACCTTGTTGTATTGGCATTGATGATCCATTGATGACAGAGTGAAATTCCCCTGAAACTATATTGAAAACCTTTTATTTTTTTCTATGTAATTTAAAAAGATCTAGGAATTGTAAAGTATTTACAAGAAAGAAAGTATTGTATGTAATATCCAGGATTCTGCACTATTTCTGGGCATCTATTTTAATGTAGGCAAATGTGTGATATTGACCATGATAACTGCTTTGTATAAAAAGGTCAGATTTTTTTTCTTGCCTAATCTCTTCTATTGAAGCGTGTTCAGACGGCCCCCTCAATGGTTTTGATCTGCAATGGATCATGAGGTTTGTGGAGTCTGTTCCAGCTCGAGTGCACGCTGTCATTAATAATAAAAGAGGACAAACCAAATACTAAAAATCTCTGAAAATCTGTGTGAATGTTCCAGAGATTCTACTGTCCACTCAATGTGTTATAAATTACAAGTTATAATTATTTGTAATTTGTAAATTGTAAATAAAAAATGAATGCAAAATATTTACATTTTACATTTACATTTACATTTGCGGCATTAAGCAGACGCCCTTATCCAGAGCGATGTACAAAAGTGCTTTGAGTCTCTAGCAATGAATAAATTTACACTGGTACGCAAGATAACAAACGCTATAAAAATGTAACTCTTGAAGTCTACAGAGCAAAATAGGACCATATAATATGTCTTTATCTCTAGATATACAGTATAGTGTTTATGTGTGTTTGATGAAGAAATTATGTTGTATGTGTGTGTGTGTGCGTGTGTGTGTGTGTGTGTGTGTGTGTGTGTGTGTGTGTGTGTGTGTGTGTACTTGCTGTGAGACAAGATTCTCCCACTCGTGTTGCTTCTGAGTCCAAAAGTAAGAAAAAGAAAACAGAAAACAAAAGCATTCATACTATAATAGTACACTGAAGAGAAAAACTTCTGTGGTCTTTCTGCCAGGTTTTGTGTTGTGGTACCCCTTCAGGTAGTGTGAGCTTCTTTTGAGGGTATATAAAGAGTGCACTTGGAGTGTATTCAATGAAGCTTTCTCTATAGCAGCTTACAAGAATAGTGTTAGAGAAAAGCTTGCATAAGATTGAGTTTAATTTACGCTATTCCTGATGGTCACTTTACAAGTAAAAGCATAATATAATAATATATCAAAAATGTGATGGAAAGCAGCATTGTTTTTGTTTAATTAATATTGTAGGTGTGTGTGCGTGTGTGTGTGTGTGTGTGTGTGTGTGTGTGTGTGTGTGTGTGTGTGTGTGTGTGTACTAGTGCTCTAGGCAAAGCAGCCAACCTCATAGCTCTTCCCTTTGTAAAGCATGCTATCTTTCTGTCAGATGAGAGAGGGTCAGAGGTGCTGGTTTGTTTCTTCTTCTATTTTTTTCCACTTCTGAATTAATTTCCCAGACATTGCCTATGGCAGGAAAGAGACCTGTCGTGAGCTGTCATATAGCAGCAGGAGGTCTCCAGCCAACCTTTCTTAAAAACGTATTCTTCCTGTGCAGGGTCCAAAGATAGTGAAAATAAATATAACAAAATGAATCGAATGTTCAAAAGCAGAAAACAAAATAAATGAATTATTGGCTGGTTATTTGTGATTAATATTATAATATCATCATAGTGATATTGTAATATTGCATTGAGTTACGTCATACATTTTCAGTAGATCATCTAGATCAGTGTTGCGGTCTCACCTGGATATGATGTCAGTCCATCACTAACCCAGCAACACATACACACCCTGACATACCTAAAGGCACTTAAGTATTGCACTTTAGTATCATATTTTTGGCATGAAACCAGAAAAGCCAGAGGAAAAGTACATGACACAGTATGAACTGTATTCATATAAAACTGTTTATATGAACATTTTCATACATGAAATTTGGTATTCATTAAAAAGATCCTGCAATTTCAGGGCAAAAGAAGTTCATATCCCTGTTGTGCTGCTGGATGTGTGTAAATGTGTTTACAAAGATATTGACTTCAAACGAGCAAATTCAACTAATACCTTATCCTTAGATTACTATATTTTTGGATATGCATTCTCAAGATCCTTATCTATCGATTCTAAAGTATCAAGAGGATTGATTCTATAAATTATTGATCCTAGGTGAGATTTCTTAAACAAGTAAGCTTAATAATCTCTTAACGTGAATAGAAGCTATTTCTTCTCTTGTTGTGCCTCCGTTCATTGTATAAACGAGTCAGCATTCTGTCAGTCATACAGGTATATACATTAAGACCATGCCATCATCTATATGAAAGGTGGGAGAAGCAGAAGAGTTGATTAGACAAAAAACGTCAACATTCTATTTGGTTTTTTTTTTGTTGTTGTTGTTTTACAAAAACCTAAAAAGAGGAAGATAGTTAAAAAGACTTTATGTCACAGTTTGAATATGGCTTGTGTGACTAATAACTTCAGATTTCAGTCAGCTGGAAACCACAAATGTCAGCAACCACCATAGCCATCACATATGACCAATCCAGACTTAAGCTCCCAAACATTTCACACACTTCAGCATTGTTTCTCCAATCCACTTTTTTCTGTCTATTCCTTGCCCTCTTTTCTCATTGCTGAACTGTTTCGTCTCTGTTTTTATGTCTTTGTTTTGCTTTTCCGTGAAGCAAAGGAGAAAGAGTTTGACAAAACAGAATTGTGATCGGCAGAGAGAGGAGAAAAGTAGGCAGAAGTACAAGGAGATGTGGCAGCAGGTGAAGAGGGGTGTAGCAAAAGCCCAGGATAAGGCATATGAGGAACAAAAAATAGGATTTGTACAGATTGGCCAGGCAGAGGGATCGAGCTGGGAAGGATGTGCTGCAAGTTAGAGCAATAAAGGATGGATATGCAAATGTGTTGACTAGTGAGGAGAGTGTGTTGAGAAGATTGAAGGAGTATTTTGAGCAGCTGATAAATGAGAAAAATGAGAGAGAAGGTTAGATGGTGTGGAGATGGTGAAGCAGGAAGTGGATAAGATTAGTAAGGAGGAAGTGAGAGCAGCGATTAAGAGGATGAAGAGTGGAAATTTGGTTGGACCAGATGACATGAAGCAGGGAGATGTTTATGAGAGATGGCAGTGGAGTTTTTAACCAGGTTGTTCAACAATATTTTGGAAGGTGAGATGATGCATAAGGAATGGAGATAGAATGTGCTGGTATTGGTTTTTAAGTATAAGGGAGATGTGCAGACCTGCAGTAACTACAGGGGAATACATTTGATCAGTCACACCATGAAGTTATGGGAAAGAGTAGTGGAAGCCAGGCTGAGAGAAGAGGTGACCATCTGTGAGCAACATTATGAATATTATTTATTATATCCCCAGCCACTCTCAGTGCCGGTCCCAAGCCCGGATAAATGGGGAGGGTTGCGTTAGGAAGGGCATCCAGCGTAAAAACATGTGCCAAATCAAACATGCGGATGATCCGCTGTGGCGACCCCTAACGGGAGAAGCCGAAAGAAAGTTTATTTATTCTATAATTTCATGCTGAGAAAGAGCACCACAGATGCATTATTTGCTTTGAGAATGTTGATGGAGAAGTATAGAGAAGGTCAGAAAGATTTGCATTGTGTGTTTTTGGATTTAGAGAAAGCTTAGGACAGGGTGCTGTATGGTGGTACTGGATGAGGAAGTCAGATGAGGCAGAGAAGTATGTGAGGCTGGTGCAGGACATTTATGAGGACAACAGGAGGTTGGACTGCATCAAGGATAGGCTCTAAGCCCTTTTCTGTTTGCAGTGGTGATGGACAGGTTGACGGACGAGGTCAGACAGAAGTCTCCATGGACTATGATGTTTGCGGGTGATATTGTGAATTGTGGTAAGAGTAGGGAGCAGGTTGAGAAGAGCCTATAGAGGTGGAAGTATGTGCAGGAGAGAAAGGGAATGAAAGTCAGTAGGAGTAAGACAGAGTACATGTGTGTGAATGAGAGGGAGGGCAGTGGAGTGGTGCGGTTGCAGGGAGAAAATGTGGAGAAGGTGGAGTTGTTCAGGTACCTGGGGTCAACAGTGCAAAGTAATGGAGAGTATGTTAGAGAAGTAAAGAAAAGAGTGCAGGCAGGGTGGAGTGGGTGGAGAAGAGTGGCAGGAATGATTTGTGTTAGAAGGGTATCTGTGAGAGTGAAAGGGAAAGTTTATAGGACTGTGGTAATACCTGCGATGTTGTATCGTTTAGAGACAGTGGCATTGAGTAAAAGACAGAAGGTGGAGCTTGAGGTTTTCATTGGGCAGGATTCATTGGATGGACAGGATTAGAAATCAGTTTAGTTGAGGGACAGTGCATGTAGGACAATATGGGGACAAAGTGAGAGAAGTCTGATTGAGATGGTTTGGTCATGGGCAAAGGAGGGACATGGGGTATATCGGTAGGAGAATGCTGAGGATTGAGCCACCAGGAAGGAGGAAAAGAGGAAGACCAAGGAGGTGGTTTATGGATGTGGTGAGGGAAGACATGCAGGTAGTTGGTTTGAAAGAAGCAGACGTAGAGGACAGAGTAGTAGAGGACAGAGTAGTAGTACATTAGAGTAGTAATGGGAGCAGCCGATAGAAGAAGTTTTGTCTCCCTGACAAAACTGTTTGCCCATTGCCTGACCATTGCTTTTTTATTTTACCATGACTTTGCTTTTCAAGCTGGATTATTCTGCCTTTGTAAAAAAAAAAAAAAAAATGTAAACTGCGTCAACGTAAACTGCACTTGCATTCGCTTTCACAGGTTTCTATCACATTATATGACAATATTTTTTGAATGTGTTTGTTCAGTTAGTACTGGAAACTATTGAATAGTACTACTGGTAGCTTTTAAAAACTGAATAAACTAAACAATTGCACAGAAAAACAATTCACGTCATGTTAGGTATTGGTAAAGTTATTGAAATGTATTGTGAAGGCAGTTTTATATATTTAAAAAAATATTTTAATTTGATTAAAAAAAAGTTATTCTATTACTCTAAGCAGTAAAGAAATGCCTGAGCCAACAAAAGACTATGAATAAAAGGATGTATAAAACTCAGTTTGACTTATAAATCGGGTCCTTTTTTTTTTACATCATATTCTTTTAATGCCATGACACTTCTAGCATGTCAGGTGAGACAGCAGTTTCTCTATGTGCTGTGTTTATTGTGCATGATCACCTTGATAGGTTGTAGATATTTTTTGTCTCTTTTGTTTCCATTGCACACTCGTTTCTTTTCACCTCAATCAATTCACATCTAATTCACCTTTTCTCTAATGTGTCTAAACATTTGAAACTTTGCAGGTGCTGTCATGCTGTCAAGTAATATAGATTGGTAAAGCATGTATAATCGGGATAGATTTAAATCTAAATGGATTTTTTTTTCTTTTTACTTACTATATCTATGCGTCTATGCTTTGCCTTTTAAGTTTTGTGCACATCGCTAAATGGGCTTCAAATGCAGATGAAATGGGCTTGTGCCTGATAATTACCAGGTGATTAGCATTCGCTTACATTCTTCCTCAAACTTTATAATTCTGTCAAGAATGTTTTGATTGAGAAATGCAGGCTGAGTTTAGGATGTCTTTGGAATAGGTAGCATTACATTTTCCCTTTATTCGAAAAAGGATTCCCAAATCTGTTCCAGCATGACAATTTGTCAAAGTCCAGCTCCATAATGATATATTTTATTGATGTTAGGTTATAGATGTATATGTTATAGAGCTCTGACCTCAACCCTATTACACACCTTTGAGACAATTTAGAATGCTGACCTTCAATTTAAAATGCACCCCAGACCTTCTCACCCTACATAAGTACCTGACTTACTAACGCCCTCATGGATGAATTAGCACAAATCCCAACAAGCATACACCAAAATACAGCACAAGGGATGTTTAAAAAAACCAAACAAACAAACTAAAATAATTACATTAAAAACTCCTATCTGCATCATAGACCTTGAGGTCCTGAGTAAGAGATGCTCAGCACGATTGTGACAGAACTGACCCTCTTTAACCTTCTTTAACCTTCAACTTTCTATTACTTTCTCATGTGCTTCTTTCTGTTTGTCTCTCATACTCTGTCTTTCCCTCCTTCACCTTCCTGATCGCTTCTTAGTGACCCTGAATCAAGAAGCAGGCTAATGTGGCTATTTTATCTGACTCTGCAGGTACGAGTGTGGAAAAAATAGATTTTCAGGCACGAATAAAACTCACTTGCTTGTGCACTCTGCGCTCATCACGAGGCACCTTTTCAAGTTTAACGACTCCGGCTTTTGTCTTATTGATGAGGAACAGCGGAGGAAATGTTCCATCTAAAAATAATCGACAGCGATGAACATGCCGGCTTGCTCTGCAGTAGAAAGTGTATGTTTCATTTATTACACATTTACTTGCTCAGTCTGGGGAAGAGGTATTTTACTTTTTAGTGGATTTGTCTTGTCTACGGTCTAGTATGTGAAAGGGCGCTAGGGAAAATGTCATATGTTTGAAAACTTTCATATGAAAGTTAGAGAAAACTGCATTGAAAGACCTATTCCTGTTCCAGTGAAGGACAGCTAGCTATCTTACATTAAAAATCTATTTAAATTCTAAGTTCAGCATCAAGCTGGTTTCATATCAGATTTTTAGGTCTGTGAAACAAATGGCAAAAATATTTTTTTTGAAACCAGGAATAGACTATATGAAGAAAAGTATTGGGACACCTGACCTTTTTAGCTATATATGATTGATCCCCAGACTGTTGAAACATAGTTGGAGGCACACAATTATTTAAAATGCCTTAGCTTTAATTTTTCTCTTCGGAAGGTGACACAAACCTCCCGCATGACAATGCCCCTGTGTACAAAGCCTTGAATATAAAGGATGGAATGGAATATCTTAAATGGCTTGCTATAGATCTCTGACCTGAACCCTACTGAAATCCTTTGTGAAGGATTGGAACAGTGATGATAACAGCATTTGGGGAACTAAATGTTGAAGTGGATGATCAAAAAGCACATACCAATCTTATTGTCAGGTGTTCACAATCTTCTATCCATATAGTATATTTATAAATTATTAAGCTTCACATCAGGTGGTTCTTTTCCTCCACTTCAAGCATTCAAATCATGTAATGGACACAAAGCCATGGATTATCCTATACTCATATTTACAGTGCCTGTGTATCTGAGTTGACAGCACTTAAGACTCTTAATCTTACCAGCATGGGTTCAGGTCCTACATTTGGATCCCATACTGGGCAGAAACAGTATGGATTAGTGTTCACGGACGATTGCATTCAAGTGATAAGAGCAAAACGAGTGTTAACTATGAGTACTCCATGTATAATAAGTCCAACTGCTTAGAGTAGCCATGATTTGGCATCTAATTGTTGGTACCTAGCATAGACACAACATATTTACAATGCAGTGACTCTCGTGTGAAAGAGTTAAACTGTGAAATGCTTCAGTTGAAAAAAAAAAAAAACAGTCTTACTAGGTTTTTGAGAAAACGATATCACATGGTATTGTATCAGCTAAGAATTTATTAACTTGATTGATATTTTGTTATTGTGCTATCTCCACATATTTGGCTACAATGTGATGTATCACTTTGATTATAATCTTATCACTTGCATTAGACAAACTAGAGCCTGGGTTGTCGGCCTACCTCCGTCTCTGCAGAGTGTATTCTAAGTGCCCTTCCCTGTTTTGATGATGTTGTGATGGCACAGGAGCATTGCTGACATATTCACGTTTCTGATTAGAAGCTTAGGTGAGTCTGTTTTGCCATCTCTTGTAACTATCCACAAACTTGCTCACATTTTTATATTATGCCTCCATATGCTACATGATCACTGCAGGCAGACAGCCAAGGCAAGGTTAGAAAATAAATACAAACATTTTCACATCGTTTCGGTAAAAGTATCTATGAGTTTTTAATCTAGAGATGTCAAAGTATATTATTAGTATGAAAGCACATATTTTCCATGTTTCTTTGGCTGTTTTTCAAAAGTCATGGAAAGGGGGATTTTCCTGATCATATCACATATAGTTTATCAGCAGGGCTTTTGCAGAACCATCTGGGGGAGAAACTTCTAACATTTTCTATGATGTTTCATTTTTATAACCCTTGGGGTTCATAGGGGTTCATTGTTTTTTATGGCGGTTATCCATGACATTTAAGTTGAGCAATAATTAGCAGAAAGAAGTATATTGCTGCTAGCCAATTGCTGTGGAGTTCTGCAGCACAATTAAAGGTGTATTCATTCATACATCCATTCCTAGTTGTGTACAGTAACAAAGTATTTTTATTTTGTTACTGCAATTCAGTAAATTATTTTCAATTAGATCTATTATATCAGACTTCTTTCATTGTATGAAAATATATCATGTTCCTCTACGTTCCTCTCCACTTTGAAACAAATACATAAATTGAATTCAATGAGAACCATATAACCTCTATAAGTTCTCCACAGAGTATGGGTTCTCTCTATGTGCCTGTAACAATAGAAAATCTAATCTTGTAATGCACAGGAGAATTTAACAGTGAATTTGCATACATTATTAAAATATAGTTATCATAGACTGAAGTTTTATTTTTGAAATGTAAATACATTCCAAATCTAGTATGTATGTACTTTTCCTCAAGTAGAATTGTAAAAGAAAGACTTTCACTTACGTTTATGTTATTTGGCAGACGCCCATATCCAGAGTGAATTACAATTTTATTTAATTTATACAACTGAGCATTTGAGGGCTATGGCCTTGCTAAAGATCCCAGCAGTAGTAGGTTGGTATAGATGGAATTTAAACTTACAACTTTCCAAACAGAAGACCACCATCTTAGCCACTGTGCTACCGCTTCCACTAGCACTACAACTTAATATTTAAGCAAAGGATTAGAATTTTTTCAAGTACAGAAATGGTATACTTCATTCACCGCAGTTAATTTTCAGTATGAATGAAGTTTTTACCCTGATCAGCATTGCTGGGGATCCAGAGCCTATCTTGGGATTACAGCCTAGTCCATAGCAAAGCCCCAAACACACATTAGAAGCAGTTTAATATAGCATATAGCAGTTTACTTGCTGGCATGTAAATGTAAATGGCATGGACAGTACCCTGAGCTTGGGATCGAACCATAGACCTGTGCAGACACCCTTTCTCAGTTTAACTCACAATTATCTCATTTACACAACTGAACAGTTGAGGATTAATGGCCTTACTCTAGGGCCATTTGAGATTTAAATTTACAATCTTCTGACCAGAAGTCCAATGTGTTAACTGCTGAGCTACTCTTAAAAGAGATACGTTTTTAACCTTGTCTGGTCACCTGAGCCTCATCTTTCCACCTTTCTTCCGCTTTTTTCTTTACTCCTGCTCTTTTTGTACTTCTTTGCTCCTTACGATTCCTTCCACCAGTCTTCCTTCTGCTTCCCCTTTACTGTACCTCACACATAAAACTGTGGAACAAAAACATACCATATCTAAGTCTAGTGTGTATAGCATTAAATCTCTCAGTGTGTATCTGCCTCAGGCCTCACTAAATGACTGTGTTAATTATGCTCACACGGACACAAAAGCAGCTCTTCATAGCGCTCTGTTCTCCTTGATCTTGACTGTTCTCCCGAGGATGAGACATGAGGTATGGGGTGAATCGAGTTATTGCTGCATTTTCCATGGTGAAGCTCCCCAATGGATCATGCTAATGTGAAATTCATGCTGATAAGAAGAGCTTTAAGGAGGGGGGAAAAAAGCAATAAAGGACAGATTTGCCATGATTTCATGCTTGCCGTTATATGACTCTTTGGAATTAGAAGAGATTTAACATGGGACCGTGCTCATGTGTCACGATGCACTTTTGCAAATGGAGTGGCTATTCACCTCCTGATGTTCCTCATTGCTGTCCTGTAGTGCGGCCTGTCTCTCTGATCTTGTGGTTAATTATAGAAGTCACTCTTGCAGTTGATTTTTTTCCTGCCCTTCTCTCTCTCTGCAATGCTCTCAGCAGGGATATTTAATATTTTATTTTTTTTCTTGATACACATTTACATAAGGTGACCTGGAGAAGATTTTCATAGTGCGACCGCCCTTTCCGCTGAGCTGAGTCTTCTGCAAGACCGTAACATAAGTATTTTTCAACTCAGTGCTCAAAAAAAAAAAGTTTGGTCAAGTGTTACTTTTTTACTATTCTCTGCAATCAGGGTCAGAACATGAATCATTTCAGTTTCCTCTCAACATCTTTAAACTGATTTCCAAATTGCTAAACCAATCAGCTGGACTAATTCCCCAATTGTTTTAAACTACTGAAGAGTTGATGAGTGTGTGTGTGTGTGTGTGTGTGTGTGTGTGTGTGTGTGTGTGTGTGTGTGTCAGTGTCATCAGCAAAGTAGAAGACAAGGCCAGTGCTCTTTTCTCTCTGCTATCCTAATAACCATACACCATCTGTGGATAATCAGAATCAACCAGCTTTTACTGCTGATTGCCATTAGACTTCCAGCTTTGACCTCCTCCTGACAAATATTTAAAGCACAGCTGTGTGTGTGTATATGTGTGTGTGTGTGTGTGTGTGTGTGTGAGAGAGAGAGAGAGAGAGAGAGAGAGAGAGAGAGTGATTGCACTTAAGGAAATAATAAAATACTTGTAATGAAATGCTGTCAATTACTGAATCAATAGTAAGACCGTTTGTAATCTCTCTTCACAGTTTATTGGAGATGTGTTTATTCCGCACAAGTACTAAATTAAAACCACAAAATTAACAAACATCAAGCCAAAACAAGTTAATTTTTTAAATTTTCACTACGATTCACAGACCAATACACAAAAAAAATCTGAATTTATTTTCATAATTATTATTTTCTAATTTTCATATACATATATACATGAATAAATTTGTTATATTATTGTTATTGTTATTACTATTATTAATATTATATTACTTTCTGTTCCCTTTTTAACTTTTCCTATAAAAAATAAAATGATTGTATGTTAGTAACATATATAAAATGTAACATAGTAGAGCACTTTCCAGTCAGAAAAAATAAATTAATAAAAAAGAATACAAAAAAGCATAATAATTTAATTTAATTTAATTTAATTCATTTTAATTGTATAGCGCTTTTGACAATGAACATTGTCTTAAACAAAGCAGCTTTACGGTGGCGACTGTGGCAAGGAAAAACTCCCCGAGATGGCATAAGGAAGAAACCTTGAGAGGAACCATACTCAAGAGGGAACCCATCCTCATCTGGGTTGCACCGAATGTCAATAATAAAGGCTGTCAGGGTTTTCCTGCAAAGACACGAAGAAGTTTGACATTCAGAGTCTGCAGAAAAAAAATATTGACAATTGACAAAAACCAACAATAAAAGTGCATAAACTGTACTTGTGGCTACTAGTGCATTTACAGCAAATACTGTTCATTATTCGTTTATTAGTGTTGACTACTCTTTATAGAGTACTTGCACAGGTACAGGTTTGTAATTTGCACAGGTACACTGGGTACTGTTAGATTGCAGCTCCACCGTGACTCCGATTCCCAGCAGGCACTGCAGCCTCTGACTTAAAATCCCAGAACACTCGCACATATTCCCACTTGCCTTCACACATCAACTGATTGAGCACACCCATGCTCAATCTCACACACACACACACACACACACACACATACACACACACAAAGGCACACAAGCACACATATTTCTTGTCTATAAAGTCTTTCTGAAGTATACACTCAATGTGACTTACTTCCATGATGTTACCAAGCCTTTTCTTTACTTTGTTTTGCCACACCATTGTCCTCTGTTGTGTGTTTGCGAATCGCCAGACCATTGCCTGTCTTTTCGACATATTTTTGATTCTCAATTGTATTTGCCTGCCTTATTAAAGCTGCATTTTCCTGCATGTGTCTTGCATTACATAACAGCTGCAGTGGGTATTGAAATGCTTGTGATGATGCTCAGATTCAGGCGTTGACAAGGCAAGCACTTAGATGTGAACAAACACAGATTGAGGTATGAACAGTTGAGATGATGCAGTGATTCGAGTTATTAAATAATTCAGAACATTAGATACAATTACAATAAATATGAACAGTAAATCTGTAGTTATTTCTAAATATCTGTAAAGTTGCACGCTTGGGGAGGGATCAGATCTTCAGCGGCCAGTGTTAGATACAAGAGATTTGTTATGAACTTTCCACTCGAACCAGACTGTGTGTTTGGCAGAGATACATGTGTACATTGCATTTGTAGTGTAAACTCTAATGCACCTCAGTGTATTGAGGCTAGTCATGATCAGGTTCATGGTTTTCAAATTGAATTTCAATAGTTTTAAAGAAAATTAATGCCCAGCCATGATGCTGTTTAGGATTGTTGTGCTGATTTGATTTTTGTTGTTGCTGATTTTTTTTTTTTTTTTGATTGAGTTTGGTGTTTCAAGCAGTACAAGCCATGTGAAGGCCTTAGAATCTGTACATTACTGTCATTGCAAGTAACACTGAATTGTCTTGTATTGAGTGTTGTTTAAGTCAGTGTGTTGTTCAGGTCAAACAAGGATTGTTCTGGTAATTTTTCAGGTAATATATATATTTCTTTCAGGTGAACAGCTTTTTCTAGGATGGTTCAGACGTACTGACAAATCTTTCAATGCTGAATCTTTCATGGCATTAGTTAAATACTGGAATAGTGTAAAATGTAGCAGGGGAGAATGTCAAATAATAAATGCAGTTTATGTGGCAGATTATATTTTGTTAAAACTTCTATTTAATATTAATAATGATAATTTTCAAAAACACTGGTTTTCATATTAGTGTCAATATCGACAATAGATCCTGAAAGTAATGGTATTAGATCATAGAGACAAAGTCATATTGCATCCATAGCTAACAGAAATGAATTTTGTCATGGCTTTATGTTGTTTCCCATTGATGACACCATCCGATTGGGCAAAGATTTTTAAATGCTTAATGATACAATTACTTTTAAATATGGAGATTGCAGTTTAAAATAATGTTTTTTATGATGATTTTATTTTTCATTATCCCACACAAAAGTACAGCAGTCACTGATTTGATACAAACTTTGATGCTAATATTAATACTTAAAGATATTTATTTTTGCTGTTCTTTGACCAGTAAAAAAAAAAAAAAAAAAAGAAAACAGGCTATAGACTCAGTCTGGATGTTTTTTTCATACACTTTGCTTTCTTTTTGTTAACAGCACCTTTCAGTGATTGATGTATAAATTGTTTAGCCGAACTAAAGCTGTGCAAAATGTCACACAGCCTGGTGTTGACAGTACATGTAAAGCTTTTATTGACAAATCCAGGGTCCCGTGGTTTCATTAGAAAATGTTGTCTGACAGCTAAATATACACTTTGTACAAGTTTTGATATTAAGCAAGTAGCGTTAAGGCTGGTTTTGAAGACAACAAATGGCTTCTGGCACAGCTGGCGACCCACTCTAGTGACAAGTGGTCAGTAAAGATGCATTTAAAACACATCAGCAGAACCTAAGTATGATTATTATCCAATTACCCAAAATGCATGTAAATATTAGGTCTAAAGGAATCCTTAAAGATAAAAAAAAAATAAAAATAAAATGATAATAATTGGGGCACAACTTTTCCAGCCATTTGTGGTGCTTCACCAAACTGTTACACAAAGTTGAAGGCACACAATTGTATAGGATGACACTGGATTTAGTATCATTACATTTTTCTTCATTTGAACTTGAAAACACAAATCTGTTCCAGCCTGACAGTGCCCCTGTGCACATGTAGAGCTCCATGAATCTATGGGTTGGAGTCAAAGATCTCATGTGGCCTACTAAAGAGCACTGCCCACACTGGCCACGTTTGGGATGAATTAGAATGCTGACTGCACCCCAGGCCTCATCAGTATCTGACTACTAATTCTTTTGTGGCTGAACGAGCACAAATTTCCACAAGCACACTCCTAAATCAGGTGGAACATCACAAGAGTGGAGGTTTTTACAACAGCAAATGGGGACCAAATATGGAACGGCAATGGGAATCACATGGAATTTTATGGTCAGGTGTCAACACACTTTTGTCCAAATAGTGTATCTATAAGGGGACGAATGCAAAAGGAAACAATGTAATGGTACAGTGGCAGCTACTGCAGAGCCAAATATCTTTTAGCCTATCATTTTATAACTAGCTTTCATTAGTACATTAGTACAATAGAGAGCATGAATTTATAAAGCGATATAATGAATTATAAGTATGTTTTTGATTTATTATTGCAGGGCGATATCCAGCCAAGCATCATTCGAACCAGAGAAGGACTGCAGCATAAATAAACGCAAAAGGAGGCAAATTGAGCTCCAACCCATGCCTCATTAGTCTTCAAAACATAATAAACATGTAATAATTAGCAAGTCTGCTCAAATGATCAAAGCCCCTGTTATGACAGAATACATTTAGAAAATGAGAGCATTCGACACATAGACCAAGCTACACGCCAAGCAGGCACTCCAGGAACAAATGGCAAGCTGGCTAGATGCAGAAAAATTAACTTGCAACGTTTACTTAAGTCTCTCTTTATTAAGGCTCAGGAGAGCAAGAAACTTCTCTTACATGGTTACTTTGGAATATAGCATTTTCATGTGCTGTGCTTCATATTTTTTTATATTTTTACATGCAGCAGTTTACTTAGAAACCTCTTTTGGTCACTACTTTTATGATTTTCTATTAGTGGCTAATTAGCATGTTTTTTTTTTTTGTGCATGAGGAACATGGAAAATGTTGCTTTCAATATTTTTTTTGGTGCATTTATAAATGTCTAGTCTCTGGCTTGATGAACTTCAGTGGAACCTAGTGTTCTCTTCTGCTTTTAAAGTCCATCTGCTTCAACTTTATATGTTTTCATTCTGTGATGCTTTTCTACTTAACATATTTGTAATGAGGGGACATTTGAGGCACTACAGACTGACGGACAAACGGACAGACAGACAGACAGGCAGGCAGGCAGGCAGGCGGGCAGGCAATTGATAATGTTACAGCAGAAATTTACAGATTAGCAAAAAACGCAATGTCAAATAAAGATATGTACAATAATAATAACTACAAGTAAAGTAACAATAACTAAAAGACAAAAACAAATGCCATGGATTTTGTGTGTGTGTGTGTGTGTGTGTGTGTGTGTGTGTGTGTGTGTGTGTGTGTGTGTGTGTGTGCATGCAATTGTGTATAAATAAGATAATAGCAGTTTCTAAAATCTCATTCCAGCCTCAAACCAGGTGCCAGCAATGCCACTAAGACCTGATGATCACATTTTCCCCCATTTTAATATTTCATGATTATTACCTGAAAATCTTATATGATATATCTTTACATGCATTTTTTTTTGTTATAACAGAATATCTAAATATGAGCAAATATTCACCCCAAAATAAGTTTCACTTGGAGTGTGTGGATTCCATCTCTCGCTTATTGATTGCTGCATTGTGTACAACGTCAGAATTTGCAGCTCCTCCTTGCTGTCATACCCCCGCAGTGACACCAGCCTGCTTCTCTTTTATGTTCTCTCTGCTTCTAATGAGAGCTGATAGAAATAGGTGAGCACTTCCCGATAGACTGAGCTCGGCATGCCTTTAATAACTGAGAAGAAAGCTGAACAACACTGTGTGTGTGTGTGTGTGTGTGTGTGTGTGTGTGTGTGTGTGTGTGTGTGTGTGTGTATGCGTGTGTGCGTGCATGTGTGTGTTTAGTGTCACCACGTGTGGCACATGTGCACTGTAAATAGTATAGAGTGCAGGAAGTGACAATTGATCCTCCCGTGATCCATTGCCACAACATCTCAACACCTTCCCCGCACCTCACAGCTAGCCTTGTTCATTCTCAAGCTCTTCTCTCATTCCCATCCTGTCTTCTCAGGGTTTGAGCTCACCTCAGCTCCACTCTTGTCTCTATTCTTCCATCATTATCACCTTCGGCTCCTTGCTGGCATCTCATCAGTCCTCCTGGGGTTTGGTTTTTCTCCAGCTACAGCTCTGATTCTTTCTCTCACTCTTTGCCTCCTCCTACCTCTGCAGAAGCTCATAATGTCTTTAATAACTCAGAGAAAGAAAAACCTTTTTTTTATTGTTACGACAAATCGATAGAAAGGCAGTTTGCTGTGTAAAGCAAAACAGGAAAACAACTTTGTGCATACTTCTACAACAACCACTCCTAAGACAAGAACATGGCCTCTACGAGGTCTACTAGAGAAAGAAAAGAATGAAAATGACATAGGAATGAGCAGAAACTACTGTGAGACTGCTGCAGTCTTGGGTAAAGTAAATAGGAGGCCATGATGGAAAGGCACAAAACACAATTGAGTAAAAAATTACTACTGCAACAATAAAATACTGGTTCAAGTACAAGTAAATCAGGTCAACAAATACAAGTACAAATTAAATTGTATACAATATATAGACAAAAATATTGGGACACCAGTCTTTTCCAGCAATAAGGGGGCTCTGCCTCAAACTGTATCCACAATATTGGGGCAAAATATTATAAAGGATGTATGTGGATGTGGAAGCATTACATTTTCCCTTAACTTAAAACTTGTTCCAGCATTACCCTGCCCTTTTGTACAAAGCCAGCTCTATTAAGATATGATTTACATGGGTTGGAGTAGAAGATCTTAAGTGGCCTGCTATAGAGCTCTGTCCTCAACCCTTATTAATACCTTTGGGATTAATTGGAACACTGACTGCACCCCAAGCCTCCTCACCCTGCATACTAACATGCTTGTGAATAAATGAGCACAAATTTCAACTAGCACACTCCAAAATCTAGAGGAACATCTACCCAGAACAACAGAGCAAATGGGGACAAAATGAGAAATGAAACTTAAAAAGCACATATGAATCTTATAGTCAGGTGTCCACAAACATTTTGTGAATAAATGTGTGCATAACCTACTGTACACTAATATCAGCATTAAAAGTGCTTAACAAGAGTTCCAGATAATAAAAAAAAGTTTGCAGAGTTTGTAATTAACTGTGATAGTATAAAAAGTGCACTAAACATGGTCTGGGAATAAGGAAGTGCATAATGAACATAAAAAATGCTATTTCCTAGATTATTATTTTAATACAGTTTGTTTATAAATGTGGATTTTTCTATTCACTGTAGTTGAATGGTTAAATGTAGCATGCAGTGGTTAAATGAGTGTGTGGGTACTGCATCAAATCTACTATCAGCCTATAGTCATTACATAATATGTAATGCATTTAAACCGCCACTTCAGCCAACATAAAACTGCAGTAAAATAGAAGTGTGCCTGAGGTTAACAGTTATAACTGGGGAGTTTTAAAGGGTGCAATGTGGCCCACAGCTAAGCAGAGTTACTCTTACCACATTGTTGATTATTTTTAAAAAACTGTTCCTCCGACTCCACAACAATCTGATAAAAAAATGTTTTTGGCATGTCTTATATAATTTTTTCGGATAATTGTTTCTTTGCTGTAAAATGTCCACAAAACAAATTATGCTATAAACACTCATCACTCTCTCTTTTTTATTTTTTTTGATACTAATAAAACAAATATTCAGCTTATTATGTTACCAGGAAACAGCAAAGCTCTCCATCCGCATAATAGTTGGAGACAAACTTACAGTTACACTCTTTAGTCATATCCGTTTTTTCTGCCCACTTTATAAGGAACACCTGCACATTCCTGCAGTTATCCAATCAGAAAATCTTGTGACAGTCAGTACCTAAATGTACTAATGCCCTTGTGGTTGAATGAGCACAAATCTCCAAAGATCTAAAAAATGTAGTAGAATATCTTCCCAAAAAATCAGAGGTTCTTATAGCAGCAAATGGGTACAAAATATTAAATGGGATGTTCAAAATAAGCACATATGAATCTTTTGGTCAGGTGTGCACAAACATTTGTCCATATAGTGTATATCACATTGCTACAGTATATTAGAATTTGTACCTGACTTTGTACATTAGTTCTAACTGTGATTCAGAAAGTAAGTAAAGGATACACATAACAGATTTTTGGTGGAGTGTTTGTGGGCTGATGGCTGAGGGTCATAACAAAACAACAATCGCATCACCACTGCTTAACTCCCAGCCCTCCCCAACTTTTCCATACATTTTCTTTCAGTATGAAAGCATGGTTTGGAGTGTGTTATCCATCTTGAAATGCTGTGAAATTATGAATGATTACATTGTTTGATTTGCCAACAAGTAGTGGTTAGGATGCGGCGCTCTCACCGCTGCGGCCCGGGTTCAATCCCTGGTCAGGGAACCAACCCCAGCCGTTAGGGTTGCACAAGCCTTAGTGCTGGTTCCAAGCCCGGATAAATGGGGAGGGTTGTGTTAGGAAGGGCATCCAGCGTAAAAACATGTGCCAAATCAAACATGCAGATGATCCGCTGTGGAGACCCCTAAAGGGAGAAGCCGAAAGAAAGTTTTACATTGTTTGATTTGCCAACAAGTAGCAAGTGACAATTTAGTGGTGTTTTTCTTTTACATTATTCTTTCACCAGCCTCTCTCTCTCTCTCTCTCTCTCTCTCTCTCTCTCTCTCTCTCTCTCTCTCTCGCTCTATCAATTTCCAGTTCAAAGTACTTCATTGGCATGATTCTTTATATCATAATAATGATTGATAGAAATAAAATCCAGACCCATTAATAACAATGACAAAATGACAAAGTAAACAAACTCATGAAAGTATATTGTGCAATATATTTGCATACAGTAATGAAGTACAATCAAATTTAATTGCTATAAATAAAAAAAGAACATCAAAATAAATGTAAAAAATAAATGTAATCTCTTTCTGTTACTCACTCTATGGCCATGCTGTTTGAGACTTCAATAGAGCTGTGGTATAATACGGTTTATTCTATATATTGTACATTATGTTTGTTCAGTACTAAAAGCTGTTTAATAAGCTGTGTAATACGTGTTTGTTCTGTTTGTTCTGGTTTCCTCTAACCTGCCGCCTCCTCCTGGAACGCTTCTGACCTTCCCAGTCTCATGTAAGTACTACAGATCACATATAATCAACCAGATTATACTGTGTTTGTGTTGTCACTTACTATGCCACGGAAATAAATTGTGGTTAACCATCTTCATTAAAACCATAACAATGTCATATTAGTGTGGATGTACACGCAATATAAACATGCCAATATAATCACTCAATCTAATTTGTTCCATTGAAATGATGAGGCTAATCGTTCCTGCTCATCTACACTCATTCTTTACTGATTGAGTTATTTTTGAATAGGAGGCCATTGTTATTGTTGCTTCTTTTTTTTTTTTTTTTTAGAATGTGAATGTTAGAATGTTGAATATTGAATTTCGTGTGCATCGTTGCTGCAGGTCATCTCGTCTGATATGAAAGAGGACCACATTTTTCGATTGATGGGAAAAGGGGCTGATCAGGATCCGAAAGGTGTGTTCAGCATCAACAAACTCACTGGAGAGGTTGCAGTGAGTCGTGCTCTGGACCGAGAGGCCATAGCTTTTTACCATGTAAGTTAACTGCACATTTACATATATATGGTATAGAGACACTGCCATTGACAAAAACACAAGAGGCGGAGCTGGAGTTGTTGAAGATGCTGGGATTGATGAGGATTAGAAATTCGTTTACTATAAGGATCTTACAGGTAGGGCGTTTTAGAGACAAGGTGAGAGAGGTGTGATTTAGATGGTTTGGTCATGTGCAGAAAAATGACATGGGGTATATCGGTAGGAGAATGCTGAGGATGGAGACGCTAGGCAGGATAAAAAGAGGAAGGCCAAGGAGGAAGTTTGTGAGGGAAGACATACAGGTGGTTGGTGTACAAGAGGCAGATGTAGAGGACACATTTATATGGAAATGAATGATCCTCCTGTGGCAACCCCTAACTGGAGCAGCTGAAATAAGATATATCTAAGATACATATATAGAAAGACTCAATATTGATTTCATTTGATGAACTGTGACTTTATTTTGGTATAGTGCCATGAAGGCATAAAAAAAAACCTTGACATACACTGGCCTCCTTAGTTTACCCGGATGTCATATGCACTGAAAGCATCTAAATGTATGTTGATTGTAAAGCACAACTGGATTAACCTTTTAGCTTTTTACCCATCCTGTATTATTCAGCATATACATGCCATTAATAATATTCAAGCAAATGTGACTCCAGACAGAACAAACCAGGCTGAAGTCACATTTTAGGTAAGCACACTTGCTTATGTTATGGTTATACAGTAGATAAAGTGTTTAATAACATATATAAATACAATATATACATATATAAATTCTTTACTCCAAACCAGAATGTTTACTGTAATTCTAGCATTTATATATGCAGGAGGTGGTAGCTAAGTGATTAAGGCATCGGCCTTTGGATCCAAAGGTTGTGGGTTTAAAGCCCAGCCACACCAAGCTGCCCCTCCTGGGCCCCTGAGTAAGGCCCCTAACCCCATTGCTGCTCAGTTGTATAAATGTGATAAATGTAAGTTGACAAAAAATGCTAAAGAGCATTGTTTGTGCTTTTACACATCTGACAATTTAAGATAGAGGATGGATTATCTATTCTATCTATTCAGTACAGTCAGTAATATATATATATATATAGCCCGTTCCAGTCGTATAAAATCAGTAATTTTCTTAAACATAACAACCTGACAGAAAAAAGCCCCCTGGCTACAGCAGATGACGAGAAAGATGATGTGTAGCATTTGATTTGGCAGCGCAGTTGATCGGACAGCTTCTTTCATTTCAGACCTTGGTTCCTTGTAGTTGTCCTTTGTTGCTGTTCTGTTTTGGGGCATTCGAACTAATAAAGTGTTTGAACAATCCGGTCATGCTTGCTAGTCATAGTTTTTTTTTTCTTTCTTTTTGTTCTAAGTATGCATTGTTATCATTCTTTTTGGCTTTTATCTGGGGCCTGAGCATAAGTAAATGGATATTTCAAAAAAAATAAAGTTTTTGGGCCTTTTGATTTAATGCATTATGGCTCACAGACAAAAAAACGTTTTGAAAATAAGATCAAATGATCAAAGTATTTTCATTGTTTTTGCTGGAATAATGTATGATTTTGGGATTTGGCAGATGCCCTTAGCCGAAGCGACTTACATTTATCTCATTCATACAACTGAGCAGCTATGGGGTTAAGGGCCCAGGTGTGGCTGGGATTTAAACTCATGACCTTCTGATCCAAAGTCCAATGTACAATGTTTAATGCCTTAACCTCTAAGCTACCATCAACCCACTACCCACAGTTTGTGGTCTGTAAATACGTATAGTACATTTTAACTATGATCATTATTACACCATTTGTGCAGAGGCATCAGAGCTGTACTGTTTTTGAGATTTGCTGTTTTTCTTTTAGAACTTCTGTGTTTTACTACATTTTGTATTTTCTCCAGCTCAATACACCTGCTCTTGATATTATACCTGAGGTGTTTAAAACACAGTTTATGGTAACAGTTTATACCCGGTCTTGTGTGTATATCTGAACATTCTTGATTTGAGAAAACATCAGGTTAGTGTACAGTATAACAATATACAATACTGTGTGTGTATGTGTTGGAAGCTGCCTGTGTGGTAGCGTGTTCAAAATTTAGGTGGGATCAAAGCCCATGCTCTTGCGCACCACTTGACATTTACATCTCTCTATTTGCTGTCCGCACACAGCCCCGCAATCACGGCCACAACCGGCAGCACTCATGCATCAAAGCCTGCCATATTTGCTGTGATGTTATGAATGAATGAAGGTGACCGTGTCTGACTTTACATGCACACATCTCTCTCTCTCTCTCTCTCTCTCTCTCTCTCTCTCTCTCTCTCTCTCTTTCTTCCTCCCCCCCTCCCTCCCTTCTTCCCTCCCTCGCTCCCTCTCAGCTGGATTGGCAGGTTTGCGAGTGAGTCATGAGTCTCAGTTGTGGTTAAAAAAAAGCAGCACCTCTCTTGGAATGGACTGAAAGCCCTGCTTCCTTAATAGCATATTTTTGTGCTGCGCTACACACTCTCTGTCTAATCAAACAGATGGGCTTGTTCCCTTGCTCTCTTCTTGGCCACCTGACATACACACATGCACACAAGCACACACCCCTATCAGACGGCCACACATTGCCTAATTCTGTGGCAGCAGGAATGACTGCGTTTTTCTGTCTGTTTCCTGTACAGGGCATCAGGAATAATTACAGTTGAGCTAATTCCAACTCATTTTCTAGCAGCAGTAATCATCTTCTTAGATGATAAAGCAGATCGGAGCCAGTCTGTACTCTCTGACGAATGTCATGTCCCAGTCTTCACACAGCTCCAGAAGCTCTAAACCCTCCAGTGCAATTCTGATTCTCTTAATACCCAGATGTGTGAGACTGAGCGTGTGTGTGTGTGCACGCGCTAGGGATCAGCTTTCATGCAAATCTGGACATCTGGACTTTAATTGATGTTTGCTACTATCACCCATAACTGTGATAAAGGGCATCACTGCCAAATTTTAAATCGAGGGAAGACAGAAGACGTGGACCGAAGCATTAATTTGTATAAAAAAACTGATTCGAGATCAAAATGCAGACAGCCATCATGGTGCAGCTGGCGAGTTAGAATAATTTATATCTGCATTAAAGACCAGAGCTGGTGAATAATCAGGGGTTTTTACATTTACAGCCCATATTTTCCATTTGGTACAGTAGTGGTGAGTAAAGCATGCGCCTAGAAATCCTTTTAGGAACACATCCTGTAGTGGAAAGCGGAACATTTTCTACTGAAGGTCCAACTAACCGTGCAATTGACATCTTTGAAGCGCTTTCTCTTCCTGGTCACTGTGTAATTATGCTCTTCACTGTGCTATTCATGGCCAGAGTGCTGCTGGACACTAGGCCGTAATGATAAAAGCCCCATTATTGCACCAGTCTGGAGTCAGGCGTCTATGTCATGCCTGCTTAATTCCCTCTAAAAGCTCCTTCTGCATGTGCTCTGCTTTGTTTGAAACCATAGAGCAGCATGTAGACGGTAGAGCTTTAGTCTCGGCTTATGCTGTGTCCACGGGGGAAAGGGACATTCTCGCATTTAAGTCCAATCCGTGCATGGGTAAATCTGAGCTTATTTTTAGGGGTAGGATATATTGACTGTACATTTTTCTGTCATATGAAACCTCGTTCTTATTTTCACTAAGGTTCCTGAATGTTTTGGTTTCTATAATTGTATTTCGAGTAAAATAGTGCTCCATTCCTCCACTACAATTCCACCGAATTGGAAAATCTCTGCAAAGACTTGTTGAAACTGTTCTCGCTCTTTCGGAGACAGTTTTCCCATTCGCTCATCTGTATTTACTACAGTACTATGTCGTTTGGGGTAGGCACCTTAAATATGTGCAACTGTAAGGATATAAATAATCAGCTAAAATTGATAAAACAGGATAATCATGTGAATAAAAAAGCTCAACACACATTATCCTGACCTATAGTGTGCATTCTATCAGTTATATCCTGCAATATTTCCAAACAGCACCACTGCATAGTTGGAATCCTAGTAGACTTACAGTATGTTGTTCGTGCTAACAGTAATCTTTCTTGTTAATCCTTGTTAGCGTTAATACACTGTAGAGAGCAAAAAAACAATGATGTCCACTTTGCTAAAAGGCACGGCAATGGATGGAAATCATATTCCAATACAAATACAATACAAGAACGAAGCAGAAATAGGCAGCTAGCTATTCATAATGTACAGCAATGGGTGACGTTTACTGTACCTCTTCAAAACAATGCACTGTAAAATGTTTTTAGAAAGCTGATATATGCTTTTTAAATTAATTTATTGAAAGTAAATACTAGTATAGCTACTAATGCGTATTTAAATTGATACTAGTTGCCTTATTTACTGTTAAACAAATTGTCATGATTAACTATATATTGTTTATTTTACAGAAATATCTTTGCACACTAGCTTTGTGTGCTTGTCAATAATGCACTGTTCTCCAAACTGTATTGATCTTTTTTTGGTAACTGTTTTGCATTGCTTGCACACTAGCACTTTATTGTGTATGTCTGTGTGCCCTTAGTTAGTTCTCTGTAGTTTTGTGTTGTTCTGTGCCACACCTTTTTCATGGAGGAACATTGTTTTGTTTTACTGTGTACTGTATGAATGACACAGTATGACAATAAAGCCAGACTTGATGCCTTGGGTAACCAGTGATGAAATTATGTAATATGCTGAACATATAGTAGAAAGGCCTTTTCTGGATTCCCAAGTGTTTGTATGGTTTTTCTCTAGTTAGAGTTTGGGAACTCGGCGTTTCAGTCAAATGCAGCACCTGAAATGAGTGAGTATAAAAAGTCCATGTTATAATCAAAGCATCATGTGATATCTTAACTGAGAAAACAGAAAGGTATTACTTGTTCCGTAAGAAAACAGTCCATAGTCCATAAATCTGAATTTCCATAATGTCTATATTGACTCATTTATTATTTAATGAGCCTTTAATACATAGTGTATTTTACCTCATGCATAAAAATTAAACAGCATGATTTAATTGTTAAGTATTTGGGATTTGAATATAGTTAATGGACCAGTGATTAGTTACATTCTGCAGGGCTTTGACATAATAATAATAATAATAATAATAATAATAATTATTATTATTATTATTATTATTATTATTATTATTATTTCAAAAACTACTATCTGTCCATCTGTCCATCCAGCTATTTATCTACCACACAATTAATTCAAAGTGTAAACTACAGTTCTCACACAGCACATAGTGACGGCTCCAGAAGGTGTGAAGCACGGTGAAGAGGTAGCTGCTGTGAGTTGCACAAAGTTGTGGCAGAAGGTATTAACTGTCACATTTGCACTGCTTCACACTTGCTTCTTCTTCTTCTTTTGGCTTCTCCCATTAGGGGTTGCCACAGCTGATCATCCGTCTTCATACCCCCCTGTCCTCTACATCTGCCTCTTTTACACCAACTACCTGCATGTCTTCCCTCACCACATCCATAAACCTCCTCCTTGGTCTTCCTCTTTTCCTCCTTCCTGGTGGCTCCATCCTCAGCATTCTCCTACCGACATACCCCATGTCCCACCTCTGCACATGTCCAAACCTTCATAATCTCGCCGACCTCACCTTGTCTTCAAAACATCCTACATGCTCTGTCACTTTAATAAACTAATTTCTAATCCTGTCCATCGTCATCACTTCCAACGAAAACATCAACATCTTCAGCTCTGCTACCTCCAGCTCCACCTCCTGTCTTTTACTCAATGCCACAGTCTCTAAACCATACAACATCGCAGGTCACACCACAGTCCTATAAACTTTCCCTTTCACTCTCACAGATACTCTTCTATCACATATCACTCCTGCTATCACTCTTCTCCACCCACTCCACCCTGCCTGCACTCTTTTCTTCACTTCTCTAACACTCTCCATTACTTTGCACAGTTGACCCCAGGTACCTGAACTCATCCACCTTCTCCACCTCTTCTCCCTGCAACTGCACCGCACCACTCCACTCCCCTCCCTCTCATTCACACACACATACTTTGACTTACTGTTACTGACTTTCATTCCCCTTCTCTCCAGCGAGTACCTCCACCTCTCCAGGCTCTTCTCAACCTGCTCCCTACTCTCACCACAAATCCCAATATCATCTGCAAACACCATTATCCAGGGAGACTCCTGTTTGACCTCATCTGTCAACCTGTCCATCACCACTGCAAACATTGCAAACAGGAAAGGGCTCAGAGCCGATCCTTGATGCAGTCCAACCTCCACCTTGAACCAGTCTGTCATTCCTACTGCATACTTCACTGCTGTCACACTGTCCTCATACATGTCCTGCACCACCCTTACATACTTCTCTGACACACCTGACTTCCTTATACAATACCACAACTCCTCTCTCCACTCTGTCTTACGCTTTCTCTAAATCCACATACACACAATGCAACTCTTTTTGACCTTCTCTATACTTCTCCATCAACATTCTCAAAGCACTGCTTCACACTTGCACTTGCACTTATTTACCCCCTTGATTTTTTGTAGTCTCCCAACCTGGATCTTAAATAGACATTATTGGAATTATTTTTAATTTCACATCATAACGTTGCACTCCAAAACCCATAATACTGAACGTGAAGAATAATCAATATAGTTTTCAAAATGAAATAAATAGTTTTTTTTTAATTAAATTTTTTATTCTTTATGTTTTCACATGTTCACATATTAATTATATTCACATTCACAATTTTTTATTGGATACATGTTTATCTGTGTTGCTATATACCCCCTAAATTTGTCTTGGTTTAAACAACCAGTTGTATATTAAATACAACCCACAAATAGGATGTCATTGTTTTTATGTGTGTTGTTACAGGATGTTTTCAGACAGCGGCATTGGACCTAATATATCTCATTACTGGAGTTTATATCAAGGACAAACTTTGGCTTTTATAAGCTTTTTTATGTGTAAATTCCAAAACTAGATGGAAGAAAAGCTCAGCATTTACACACAGGACTTTCATCTCAAGCAGAAAGAAGTCTAAGAAGAGATTGAAAGAATAAGAACATTAGCTTTTTATACCAACATAAATTTTTTTTTTACAGAAATGAACAACAAAAATAGTAAATGAATTAAGGTTTCACTTTAGTTTATTTTTCTTTTAAACTGATATTGTTGAGTGTACAGATAATGAGGATGGTTTAAACACAAATCAGTGTTGGTAAATAGAACTTAAACTTGTTGATTGCACAACGCATCATTAATTAAATTAAAATGTAGCACAATTAAAGAAAGAAATTTTTTTTAAAAATGAAAAGCTAGCCTTAGTTCTTAGAGATAAAGCTCATCAAACTGTATTTTCATGTTTGGGGTCATTGGTTTTCGGATGGGTAATTTGAAGTGTTTGAGAAAATTAAAGTTTAGAAGAATAATGATGAAGAGAAGATGAAATGTTCTTTATGCCAGCGTGAATGTCTACACAGTCTCTATCTCAGTCAGTCTGTCTGTCCTTTTCATAAAATACACTTTAAACGAACAGCACATAGAGAAAGGGAAAACAAGAAGGCAGATTTGATAAGTATTACAAAAAAAAATGACACGTATCTATCTGTAAAGAGCACTTATATGCTGGAGTAAAATAACGACAAATTGCGATAGCAGGCGCTGTTCCGTTGTAGCCATATGACAGCTTTGCTTCATTGCCTGCTGAATAGAGCTAATGGCAAGCAGGGGTGTTCTCTGGTTTCAACTCACACTGTGGGTCCGTTCTCATCTGGCCTCCAGCATGATGGAGTTGAGTTATCACAGCAGTGTGGCTCATCTTCAACTGCCCCAATGCTCGTAGTTTGGCCAGGTTTGCTTACTGCTGGCGCAGGCAATGTTTTGATCCACCGTAGGGAGGTAATGGAATAGCGGTGTCCAACAGCTGTTTGTCTTCCATCGATCCGCCTTACCGTCTGCAGTCCTCAGGCTCTGGCACATTGCTTGAAATTATTGCATTTGCTCTCTCTCTCTCTCTCTCTCTCTCTCTCTCTCTGTGTGTGTGTGTGTGTGTGTGTGTGTGTGTGTGTGTGTGCATAGAGTGATATTTATCTGAAGTTAATTAGAGACAGTGTACTGTGTTGCCACTTTGAAACGGGAAACCCATAGACTGATACAGCACATTAAAGTAACTCGAACAGATTGGAAGGGCTGAGTGGTGGGTATTTACATGCTTCTGCATCCAAATTCATTTTTTTTTTTTTGGTTTAGGAAATCAATAGGAGCTCCCACATGGAGAACGATGACCAAGCCAAGCACATATGGCCTGAGTCCATGCCATATTGTAGAGTCTGTTAGATCTCTCGTTGTGGTCAACCAAGCACTGCTACTTTGCGCAGTAAAGTCACAATCCATATAGTGTCTCAAGATTACTTCTTAATTGTCTCGGAACGTTGAACGGCACTATTAGTCCCATCTTTTTTCTACAGAACCAAATCATGTGTGTAATTTGAAAAATTGGCTGTGATCTTTGGGTTGATGTGTTTCGCACTTCCCAAATTCTTTCTAAAGGGTCCTCTAAGGGCACTGGGGGTGGAAAACTACTGTTCATATTCATCATCATTTACCACTTTAATGTAGTTTGTGTCGTGGTGGATCCAGTGCTTATCCTGGAAATGCAGGAAAGCAGGTATACCACTTTTAATGGGATGCAAATCCATTCACACACAAGAATTAATGATTTTTAAAGTCTGTAATCCATCTACATGCATTTTTGTGAGAGGAAAACAGAGAACGCAGAAAAAAATCCACAAGGCCACGGTAAGAATATGTGTTCAGGATTAAATCAGGGCCTTAGCAGCTTTCACTGTTCAGAACGATGACAAAACTTCACAATTATATAATTATCGCAGAATTATCATAATTGGTCTACTGTGATCAGCTTTGTTAATTTCCCAGCTTTGTTAAATAATAATTTAATGAGTTATGATGCTGAGTTGCTAAGAAGCTAATAATAGCGATGAGAATTTTACTTTCTTTTTGATGAATCTACTTAATTCTAACTTATGCTCCTTCATCAAAAAGCCAGATTTCACCTCATGTTCTTATTCAACTAGTGATATTATAAACACTTAAGGCAACTGCTGCTAAGTGAAATCTTACTCTACCTTCTACATCTGTGTTAATTAATTTAACAATCATTAAAAAACCCAAATTGCTCTAAATAAATATGTAAAAAAGATAAGACATTTGAAAGAAATGAATTAAATACTTTATGCTCAACAGAAATTTAGGTCCATGTAAAACAAATTACCGTAATTTCCGGACTATAAAGCGCACCCATATATAAACCGCACCCACTGAATTTTACAAATATTTTTATTTTGAACATAAATAAGCCGCACCCGTCTATAAGCCACAGGTGTCTATACTGAAACTAATAAACTTTACACAGGCTTTAAAGACAGTGTCTGTTACACGGTGTAACGGGTGAAATATGTTGTGGCTCCTTTAAGAGCAGAGCGGCATTTTGGGAATAGCCTGTCACTGCATTTTTCCGCTATTACTGCATGTGTGCAAGACCGAGGATTATGTCCTTATTATTTTCTGATGCTCATTTCTAAGTTTCTTTGACTAACCGTAACGCTGTTGCCAAGAAAAATAAAAAAAGCACGAGTTTTGGAAACCTGTCTGTGCTTATATGATTTCTGTTGCAATTGGAGTTCTCCCATGACCCAGACTCAACGCGTTACAACGGCTTGTATCTAAACAGTAGCCTACCAAGGAAGTCATTGTTCACTGTCTTACTTCTTTCCTTTCACAACTATTTCTCTCGGGAGTTTATCTTTTGGCATCGCCGTGCGTTTAAAAAAAAATTTTTTCTCCCGATGCCGTGCAGCTCAGAACACAGGTGAGGTGCATTTTTTTCGTTTCCGTTCAAAAATTTCATTGGTCTAATGTTATGTTGCTCAGTTTTTTGGCTTGAAGTTTGTGAAACCGGGAAAAACCCAGGAAAAATTAATAAATAAGCCGATTCGTTGTTTAAGCCGTGGGGTTCAAAACGTGGGAAAAAAGTAGCGGCTTATAGTCCGAAAAATACGGTAAGCTTTTTTCATTCATTTTGATTGACATGTTGATGTGATGTAATTAACTTTTACTAAATATTTGAGAAAAAACAAGCAATTATTTCAAGCATTTCTCTCCCTTGTACTGTAGTTTGTATATTTTGAATTTTTTTCTTAATAAATGAAATAGATGTTATAGAAAGTTACAGTACATGCATTTATTTATGCTCAGAAACTGTAAAAATTCACACAGTCAATTTAGTTCTTGATGGCAGTGATTAGTTCAGAAAGATTCCCAAAAATGTCTATCATTAATCGAAATAGAATTTGAAGACTAAATGAAACAGTGCAAATGTATTGATGTGTCCTTAAAGCAAATACTGTAAAAATGTGATCTATATCTAATATAAAACTACTATTAGATCAATATTAATTGATATTTAAAAAAATGATTTTATCATGTCTGCAAGTGCACAGAAATTGAAATTATTTGCTCTGACATTCTATGACTCCGAAGTGACCTCCAGGCAAAGTAAATTACGCTAAGAATGCAAACTAAATTTGTTTTGTGTTTTGCACTTAAATAAGGCTTATGTTATATCTTTAATAACCCATGGCCTCAGTCTCACTGTGCTGGGGGACTGCTTTCAAACTGGCACTAGTCATGAACTGAAGAGCAGTGAGAATAAACCATTAAGCAACCATTAAACTCTTCATTAGGCTTAGAAGTGCTAAAAGGCAAAAACGAGGATCTAACCTTCCAGGGACAGAAACTGGTTTATAAAGAAAGATCTTTGAAAGTTATTTTTTTCTTTTTTATGAGTCATGTGTTTGTCTTCGCACAGATGTCCATCCTGATTGGATACTTGGTTATTAGACCTCTTAAGCCTGAAAAACAACTTGTTTTTGAATAATTTGATGTGATGTTGCAGCCATGATGAGACTCTGGCAGCAGGAAATTTGTTTAAAGCTAGAAGGTGGGTGAGAAGTGCAGCAAGAGCTCCTGCACTGTGGGTTAATGATGATGGATTATTATTAGCATAGCATTAACACCGGTGGTGATTTGTGCCTGTTTAAGGTCACGGGGAATCCATTTGTTAGTCATGTACAGTAGGTGCAAACCAAAATGTAGTGCATTTATGTGTTTTTGTTTGTTTGTTTCATGGAAAGAATTCAACAAGATGCAACAGAAGCAAATGTACTAAAATAAGAACTAATATATAATTTGTTTCAGGGAAATTAGTTGCTGATGTCATATTTGGCACTCACAAAATATATTGATTAGAACTGATAAAAAAAAAGCTACAATATATGAACAACAGTATTGGGATACCTGAATTTTCAAGCCATATTTCTTTCTTTTACTAACTGTTATCACAAAGTTGGAGACATATATATAAAATGTCTCCAACTTTCTCCAACTGTCTCCAAAATTATATAATTTTTTTTTCCTTCACATGAACTAGGAGAGCCAAACCTGTTCCATCATGACAATGCTCCTGTGCACAAATGTTCAATGGAGAATTAAAAAAACACATACAAATGTTTTAGTGAGGTTTCTACAAACCTTTGTCCATATAGTAAACATAAACATTCATAACTGCTTATTCCAACAGACATTGCCTGACAAATTACTTTAGACACACTTATGGTACTTTAGTAATACACAAGTCAACTGATAAAATTGATACAGTGTAGATACAGCAATATTGAGTTGTGCATATTTCATTTAAACAGCATGAGCCTTTGAGAGCTAGAAAGCTCATTGCTCTCTCTCTCTCTGTCTCTCTCTCTGTCTCTCTCTCTATCTCTCTCTCTCTCTCTCTCTCTCTCTCTCTCTCTCTCTCTATCTAAATATATATATCAGCGTTTCATAATGGTATTGAAGTGAAGTGTAACATGAAGTGTAGAGAGTGTGGCATAGAGCAAGTGCATAGACTCAGTAGCAGTCAATAGTAGTGGTCATAAAATGCTTAACACAGGGTGATCCATAATCAAATACGAGGAGCAATGAAAAAAAGGTTTTTTTTAACAATTGTACACAGAGTATATGTAAATGACAATGTACAAGAACCAAATACAATGCTGAAGAATGCAGTAGTTAATGAGCGACCATTTTTCAGGAAGGGCTCTGCAGTGTATCGTAAATTCTGTGGAAAAATTAATTATCAAATGAACCTTCTGCATAACTGTTACCATTGAAAATCATGAGTGTAAAAATGATTCATGTATACTTTAGGAAACATGTATTTCCTCTGACTTTTAAGCAAATTAATGTTCAATACTTATAAAAGCGATATAGAACGGTATTATTTCTTCAGAAGATTTGAAGTTTTAAAATGATTATTTGAGATTTGAAGATCGTTAGGAAACCTCCAGCTTCGACTGGGGGTTTTATACTATTCAGGAAAAATAGTGTTTATGTCAGATGATGCTTTTTGGAATTAGCCTTAACACTGGTGACACATAACCATATGAACACAACCCTCAAAGGTATAAGTTGAAGTGTTTAAGTATGGTCTATAAAGATTAGACAATAGTTTTTATTTTTATTAAAGGGGATACTTTAGCGCTTCATCTCTATTACAAGAACAAATGTTTAGCGAGGATTGGCCCTACCATTCTTTTCAGCATTTTAATGAGCTCTATTGTAATGTAAATAGCTCATGTCTTTGATCTTAACAGTAGTATAAATGTAATAAGCTGGTAAATGTGCATTAATTGTCACCACTGAAAAGAAAATATGTGCACAGATCATTTTCAAAGGGGCGCACTAAAATACACAGTGATATTTGTACAACTTTCTTCATGTCTTGTAACACTTCATAAATTATTCTGTGTCAGTTAACACAATATCCCAGCCTTTGAAGTACATATGACTCCACTTTAGCAGGCGGGTGAATTGTGTTTGTTATTAAGTCATACACACAAGTATGTGGGCAGATACTGTAGAGAAGTGGTGTTCATAATAACAGACACACATTTTAATAACTGATGTATTATTCATTAAGGTTTAGCCAGAGTGTCACACTTGAGTCTTAGTTTTGACAGGAGCTAAAAAAAAAACTTTGAGTTTTGGAGATTATAAAGGAACCTTGTTTACTGGCTTTACACAAATTCTTAAAAAAAAAAAAAAAATCAGTCATTTTAGGCCCTAACAAAATTCAAATCATTTTTGTTTTGCTGCATATGTCTGTGTTTACACTCTTTCTGTCACTCTATTTTTATAAGTAGTAACAGCAGCTTAGATCTGGAAAACTGCCAAAAAATTGTTCTGAAATATTGGATTTTGGCCAAAATTGTGTTTTTCTGCCAAAAATATTACTTTATCATCAACGTTTTTAATAGACATAACTGTATGTTTTAGATTTAGATTACTTTCCTGCCTTTTCCTTGGCCATCTGCCTGTCAAATGTAGCAGGAAATGCAGTGGGAACTTGCCAGTACTTGCAACTACTCTTGGCAGCCTCCCTTATATCTTTTCTTCATGCCCATTCTTCCATATTTGAAGGGAAATAAGCTTTTTGGTAATGTCACCATGGTGCCCCATTTTCTCCACGTGTTAATAGTGGCCATCGTGATCTGTGGTAAACCTATTTTTTTCTTTTTGTAAAAGGTTTTGTACTTCTCTTCTGATCGATACATTTCCTAGACATGTTATTTAAGCTCAGCAGTCAGATAAAATCAGGATACAGAAAATACAGACACTGCTGATGTTTAATTAGGGTTAATCAGAAAAACTTATTTCATGACAGATCTTTGATAATTCCTTTTAAATATGTTAAATGAATGATGAACATGTGATTGGTTAAGTCGAATGCAAGCAAAGTACATTAAACACACATTATATGAACATTATATGGCTTAGTAACAGATAGGCAGGTGTTATGCTGGCTGATCCATTCTCATGGTCAATCCAAATGCAAGTGGAATTAAAATCAGAAGGCATAAGAATTAGGTAAAGTCCACAATATGGACAAAATTTTAAAGAAAACCTTACTGTAAGATTTATATGTTCTGAACATCCTATTCCAAATGTAGCGTCCATTTGCTATTTGTTATAATAACCTCCACTCTTCTGGAAAGAAGTTATGTTTTTGCTCATTCAGGCTAGGAGGACATTAGTGAAGTCAGGTACTTTAGTGTACTCTAATGTAGAGTGAGAAGGTCTGGGGTGCATTCAGTGTTCAAGTGTATCCCCAATTTGTTCAACAGGATTGAGGTCAGAGCTTTATTGCATGGCACTCAAGATATCCCAATCCAATCTTTGTAAAACATATCTTCATGGAGCTGGCTTTGTGCACAAAGGCATTGTCATGCTGGAACAGGTTTTGGTGTCCTAATTTAGGTGAAGAGAAAATTTAACCCTAATACATCCAAAGACATCCTTTATAATTGTGTGCCTTCAAGTTTGTGGTAAGAAGAACATATGGGTGGAATCTTTTAGTAAAGAAGAACATATGGGTGGAATCCCAATAATTTTGCCCATATAATGTACAAAAAATAGATCCAAAAAAGTAAGGATCAAGAATGCCTGCATAATGCCGAGCTGATGCATTAAAACATAATGTGTTTGTGACGTATCGACCACAAGCAAACTGAAATATTTAACTTAGAGGATGTGATTGTTCCCTGCACAGTGTTTATGGAAGTAAAATGCATAGATAGATAAATAGTATTAAGCACAACCAGATCACCATGTGAACATAACCTATATAGATATAAACTTTTTATGAGGCCACAACTTCTTTTTTTTTTTTTTTCTTCTTCTTCTTCTTCTTCTTAAGCCTTTCCTTTGTTGACATTGTGGCTATGAAAGGTGAAATTAATTTTTATCTTCAGCTGTTTAACAGAGTCCTGCAGCATTTCCAACCTTGTTAGCCAGTACAGGATGATTATCTCCAATGGAAGCTTTGCCAAACATCCATGGCGATATTCATCCAAATATCACTAATCGGCCATTTTCACAAAAGGTGCCAATGATTCTGAGATTGGCTCAGATGTTCAAATGTCTTTACAAGCATACCTACACTGATGCAGCTCTACAGAGGAATATGAGTCATCAGGGGTCTTTTTTTTTGCCGATATTTGATGACTCATTACACACAGAACATCATGAAAAATCAGTAAGCTGTCTAACATAACAAATGAAAAACAAAAATAAAATCCTAAAAAAATCTAAGCTTATATAACAAGAGAAATATGACTATGCTGAAATGGAATGAGAGGAGTTGATTTGATTGCATATCACATAAAGACAGCTCTTAATAGGTCTTAAGTCATGGTTGGGTTTTTTATGCCTGGACCAAAAAAAAAAAACTATATATATATATATATATATATATATATATATATATATATATATATATATATATATATATATATATATATATATTCTACATTGTTGAAGGATTAAAGGACAGGCAGCAGGGGGAAAAGTGGGAAAGCATTAAACTTAGTCATTTTATACAGTTACTGTGTAGAAAATCAGCCTTTACTGCTGCCAGTTCAAAGTTTCTCAGAACCAGCAGTTTATAATTTATCATGTAAGAAAATAAAGGTTATTTTATAACCACTATTATTAGTACAGGTAAAACTAAATAGTGCAGAATAACAATTACATATAGAAACTTTGGTGAAGTCAAATCATGAAGTTACACTCAATTATTGCATAGATCCATTCAAGCCTATACTTTATAAAAACTTAGTCTTTACCCTAAGTAGCAAGTTGCTAATTTTCTAGATACTTTTTCTAGATGCAATTATATGTAAAATAACATTTTTACAAACACTTGATTACGATTATAGAATAACTCACAATAGTGAGTACACCCCTCACATTTCAGCAACTATTTAAGTCATAAATATCATCTCAAGGGACAATACTATAGAAATAAAACGTATGTATTTGAGAGTAGTCAATATGCAGCATGTATAGCAGTACAGATTTGCTGTCCTCTAAATATAATTCAATATACAGCCATTATTGTAAAAATAGCTGGCATCAAAAGTGAGTACACACTAAGTGAACAACCCAAGTACCAGCAGCACTCATGCAGCTCCAGACTGTGATGCTGCTACCACCACAATGTTAGACTGTAGGCAAAACACAATTTTCTTGGTAGTCCTCACCAGGGCATCGCCACACATGCTGAACACAATCTGAGTGAAAGAAGTTTATCTGTGGTCTCCTCAGACCACAGGACATGGTTTTATAAATTCATGCTCTTGGACAGTTTGTCTTCAGCAAACTGTCTGTGGGCTTTCTTGTGAGCCAGTTCCAAAAGAGGCTTTTTTCTGGGACGACGGCCATGCAACCTGACTTGTTACAGTGTGTGGCATATGGTCTGAGCACTGACAAGCAAACCTTTCGGTCCTTTAACCTCTAAAGCAATGCTGGCAACACTCATGCGTCAGTTTTTTTAAGCCAAATTCTGCACCTGACGCACAGCACGAGGACACAACTTTTTTGATCGACCCTTTCAAGGTCTGTTCCAAGTGGAACCCGACTTGGAAAATTTCTGTATGACCCTGGCCACTGTACTGTAACTTAGTTTCAGGGTGTTACTGATCTTCTTATAGCCTAGTCCATCTTTGTGGAGAGCAACAATTTTAATTCTCAAAACCTTAGAGAGTTGTTTGCCATAAGTTGCCATGTTGAACATCTAGTGGTCCGTATGAGAGAATTGTACTCAAAGCGCCAAATCTAAACTAATGTAATACAAGATACACAAATTTGCATGGTCCTGTCAAGCAGACAAAAACTTGATGAAAATAATGAAAATACTGGCTGTATGTTGTGTTATTTTTAGAGGACAATAAATCTGAACTGCTATACGAGCTGCACATTGACTACTCTAAAATATATCCAGGATTCATTTCTATAGTATTGTCCCTTAAGCATATATACTAAAATGGTTGCTGAAATATGAAGGGTATACTCACTTTTAAGATATTGTATGTGTGCATACCCAGTGCAATATAAAACAAAAATAGACACCCTTTTTCATGTCGCTTTATGGTTTGTTACTTGGTTATGGCTATAATATGTATCACTGTTGTCTTTATGCTAAAGCTGAGCTGCCATTTTTGGAAATACGGCAGCAGTCTACTGGTATTGTTTATCTTATACATCTATATGTGGTCATTCATTTAAGGATATTATTTAATTTATTGTTTCCCTTTGTTAGGACTACGCTGGGAAAAAAATGTAAATGTGTTACTCTAATTTATTATCATTAATTGGCTCTTTTTAACTTTTTGCTAATGCCAGGTAAGACTAGCATCAATTCTGGTAGCTAACATAATTGGCTATTGATTTCTATCAATTGAATTAAATGTCCTCTTAACATTTTTACTGTCACCTGATGAACCTTTTTGACTTCCATTTTGAGTAAGATTTTGACACATGATCTATATTTTCACTTAAGTATAATTTCTCTGTATTTTTTTTTTTTCACCATTACATTCTAGATTCTGCCCCTACTGACTTCAAAACATTTATAGATCGCCTGAGTCATTGATTCTTTTCTGGTTTTGATTATTGTCTTGCCCTTTTGGGTTATCTGCTGCGGTTTACATAATAATTCGAGCTCTGTGCTTTTTATTTATCCCGAATTTAGCTATTTGTGAATTCAGAAATACAGCTGTGAGAGCACATGAACTGCATAGTGCAGAGAGACTTGCTATGGAAAAACCTCACTATTCTTGCAGAACAAAAAGTGGTGTGTTTTTGCAAGGACTTTGATTAATCCTGGGAGCAAGCGAAGGGCAAAGCAGAAAAGGGGTTCGATAAAAGTGGGAAGCCTTCACCCGATGACCTCGCCATGGGTGCTGGTGCAAGGAGAATAAACAGGCAGTTGTCCACTTCATTTATGCCTGGCTTTTGGGGATATGGGCAGAGACAGGTGATGCTCGTGTCCAAATCCTGCTCCTTCTTTCTGCTTGACTGGATAATAATTTACTGGGCATTGGAGAGCCGGCATTGCTGGCTTGCACACAGGAAAACCGCCCATCGTATTTTTATTCTCTCCCCCTCTTCTCCTCAAATCCCTCTGTAGTTGTGTGTTAGAGAGATAACACCTGTCTTCTTCTTGCCCTTCACACAAATTGCAATGTCAGGCTGCAAATGTGTTCTGTAAATGTGCATCATGGTAGGAATACCAGTATTATGAGTTTTACTCATGAACCAGCTCTGTTGAATTTGATTCAAATCAAAATCAAATTAAAATTTTATGTCACACAACCAAACACCATGCGACATGCAAGCAAATGTTTTAATAAGTGGTCCAAGAGATAAAATTAAAAAAGATCTGAAAATGTTTTTGAGTAGAATAAAAAAAAAAAAAAAAAAAAAAAAAAAAAAGAATTAGACATAATAATATAAATATGGTAATTTTCCAAAAGAATAATAGAAACGAAAAAAAAAAAAATAATAGAACGGAAAACCAAATATTAAAAGAAATGGATTTAGAATATACAAATAGAATATAGAAATAATATGTAGAATATACATATGAAACAGAAATTATATTCCTTATAAAGAATAGAAGTGTGACTTATTATGAAAGACATAATAATTGCGTGTAATATTTAAAAAAAAAAATGTTCAGGTTGTATGTTGAGGTTCTGACATATAATCAAATTTTAAATCACATTATGCGATGGTGCTGTTGAATTCTCTAACCTGATTGGTCAAAAACTGTTAAAAAATGTCAGAAATCTGTTACAGGGTTGTTTCTGGTGCACACTTTACATAATGTCAGGTACAGTGAAATAGATAGATAGATTATTATGTTATTTTACAACCTTATTCCAAAATGGATTCAATTAATTATTTTCCTCAAAATTCTACAAACAATACCCCATAATTGACAACGTGAAAGAAGTTTGTTTGAAATCTTTGCAAATTTATATATAAAAGAAAAAATTATTAACAGCCTTTGCCATGACACTTAAAATTGAGCTCAGCTGCATCCTGTTTCCAATAATCATCTTTGAGATGTTTCTACAACTTGATTGAAGTCCACCTGTAGTAAATTCAGTTGATTGGTCATGATTTGGAAAGGCACACACCTGTCTATATAAAGTCCCACAGTTAACAGTTAACAGGTCCAACAGTGCATGTCAGAACACAAACCAAGCCATGAAGTTGAAGGAATTGTCTGGAGACTTCTGAGACAGGATTATGGCTGCTTTAGTCACCTATGGCTCACGATTTTCGAACCCTTCTGACAGGGACAAAGCTCTGCTGCTCGGCGCATTTGGCAGTATTTCAGCGAGTCCTCCCATGTTGCTCTCATGGGGCTGCTCTGCTGGCACAGCCCCAAACACAACCCAGCACCTCCCATCATTGGGAGGTACAGAAGCAGAGCGTTCCCCCTGTAAGAGATCCTGTGTGACACTCTGGACCAAGACCCGTAAAATGACAGACTGTCATTTTATTAAGAGGGCTTCGGCCAAGAAGTCCTGACATAGGACGTTCTGGGGAATTAGCGAGAGGGCATGTTGCACTGCATCATACGGTGCTTGCCCAGCCCTGGCACATCCAGGGACCTGGTACATTAACCCTGTAGATCGAGGCTATACGATTTAGTTTGGGTCCTATCCCCCCTGTTTGACAGGTTGTGTCACAACCTTTTGGGAACCAAGCAGGCTCTGGTCATGGAACAGTAAGTATACACTTTCCTGAGGAAGAAGACCATCGAGGTGGTCCCTCCATCAGACAGAGAGTCTGGGTTCTACAGCCAGTACTTCATAGTTCCCAAAAAGGGCTGTGGGTTGCATCCTATTCTAGATCTACGTCAGCTGAACCGCTCACTTATGAGACTCAGGTTCAGGATGCTGACCTTTAAGCAGGTCGTGTCTTAGATCAGATCCAAAGACTGGTTTGTCACAGTAGATCTAAAGTATGAATAGTTTCATGTATCCATCCTCCCTTTTTACAGGATGTTCCTGAGGTCTGCTTTCGGGGTTGAAGCTTACAGGTATTGGGTTCTTCTGTTTGGGCTTGCCCTCACACCCTGCACCTTCATTAAGTTTGTGGATGCGGCTCTGGTTCCCCTGAGTTTTCAGGCATCCACATCATGAACTAAATCGACGATTGGTTGAAATGAGCTCAATCAGAGCAATTATCTGTCTGGCACAGAGGTGTCCTTCTCGCTCACATGAATGCACTGGGGTTTCGACTGAACTCTGAGAAGAGTGTGCTTTCTCTATTACAAAGAACCACTTATCTAGGCGTTGTATGCGATTCAATCTATTGATCCGGTTGGACAATACCTCTGTGGTCTCGTTCATCAACCATCAAGGAGGTCTGCGCTCACACCCCTGTGCAGGCTGGGATGCCAGATCCTCTTGTGGTCCCAAGTGAAGCTTTGGGCAGAGACCCTCTAATAACATGTTTTTTCCGTGGCACCCAGAGGCTGAAGCCCCCTGTGTGACCTGGAGTGATTGTGTGGAGGACCTGGCCGGTTCTGTAACCTTAACCTCAATGCCACTCCTGGCCCCATCGTTCTTCGTTCCCAAAGCGTTGCAACGCAGCTCGAGTACCTGAAAGGAAATGTCTCTAGGTTGCGTATGTAACCCTAGATCCTTGAGGGAACTAGACATTGCCACACTGCCGGTGTCCCTGCAGCGCTTCCTTCTCTTTCACATAAGCTAGTGCCGACTTCACTCCGTGTGCTTTTTATAGCTTTCTGATCATGACGTCACCCCGCCGGTGATGCCACTCTTTCCATTGGACTGATTTCACACGTGATTCAGAGTTTGGACAACACGGAAGCGTTGGAACCTAGAGGCATCCCTGTCTATAATAATAATGTTGTTTTTGTTGTTTTTTTTTTTTTTGGGAACACCACACACCATCATAATTACTTGCATTTTTACACTTTATCGTTACCCAGAATTGTGAGTTCAGAAATGTGGGTTCATAAAGTCAGGTTTACCTGTGAATGAGATTTCCTGTGGTCAGATCACATGCAACTCAGTGCAGTTAAACCTATAATGCACTCTGCATGAAGCCCTACAAAGCCTTGGTATTTAGTCAGGGCTGTAGAAGCTTCCCCCATCCCCAGTCCCCAACCTCTTCTGTTGTTTAGAAACTTTTATAGCGAAGGATGACAACGACTAGAGACTCAAGGAATGAAAACGTAATTGCTTCTTCGCAGAGCGTTTATGGTACATACAGACTTAATTTGTTTTGTCAAGTGCACAAAATTGCGCATTCTTGTTGTTCAGAGCTTCTTTTAACAGGCGTTTTGATGTGCAGTTACATGACTTCCCACTGAGTGCAAGCCCAAACAGCATCGTTAAGTTTTCAAACATCTCCAAAGATGGGGTTTGGGGGGGTTTAAATCTTTTTGCTAATGTTTGTTCGAAATGTTACGACTGGAGTCTTGCGTGTCATTAGCTTGTACTATATAGAGTATTAAAGATGTGTTTTTTCATTAGATCTGCTTTTGGCAACTGAAAATCATCATATTGGTTTGTGTGTAGCAAATAATTTGCTGTTGTTTTCTCATAAAAGGTTGGAATGAATAGCAATACTGGCAGTGGAAGAACAGTTCTCCTGTCAGGAGGTCTAAACACCGAGATCTGAGGCTTGCTTTGAGGCCACTCAGCTGCAGGATCTGCCATATAAAGGCAGATAAATAATACCTTTTGAGAGAATATGGCTGTTCCTGCAGCACGAAGCTTTTTCCAAAGCCCCGGTGACTCTTTCACCACATTTCACTAGGGGATTATTTTTATCTGGTCGCTCCCATAAAAGATCTCCCCTCAGTATCATTATCTTTCTCGCTTTTTTTTTTTTCTTCCCTTTTTTTCCTTCACTTTTCTTTGTCTGATTTTCTTTCATAAGGTCTCTTTTTGCTGCCTTTAAAACTATTTATAGTTTTTTTTATCTACACACATCAGACAATTTGCTTTATCTTTTATGTATTAAAAAGTTTCAAATTAATTTTGACTCCTCTCTCTATTTCCCTGTATCAACTGATAACATCAATGATAGCATATGAGTCAGAAAAAAAAGTCCATGCAAAAGTATTGTACAAAAAAATGTAATAGACTTCATGCATATTTAGAGACAATGGAGATTAATGAAGCTTTTAAATTGCTGTTATCAATATCAGCAAAAATATAAATACGGTGCCTAGCATAATTATTCTCTAGCATGATTGTTTTCCACATTTTGTAGTGCCGCAAGCTGGAATTGAATTGGACTGAAATTGATTATATTTATCAGGAATCTACAGAAAACAGCCACTAATAATGAAATGCTTGTGGAAATTGTATAGTTTTTCTAATTATTATTTAACTAAAAAAGTTAATAATAAAAAATTATTATATGCATCATTTGCCCATTGTCCTGTATATGGCCATGAGCTTCATTACTTATCAGCCCCTATTATTTCAATTATGGGTGTTTCTTGACACCCATAATTAACCCATATATTTAATTCTGAGTTTGCACCTCACAGTTTGTCTTACGTATGCCTTCAATAGTTTTTTTCTTTTAAACCATCTTTGGTTTCTTGCACAGATTATGGTTTTTATGTTTAGTGTTTTGCCCCCTGGCATACCAAGCCTTGTTTAATGATTTCATGGTATTGATCTTGTTCTGTGTCAATGTTTTTATGCTTTGCCCTGCCTACTTTGGTTCTTTTTTGGATTTTATTTCATTGATTAAATGTCTGTCACCTACACTTGCATCTATCCATTTCTCGACAACCATGGTTTTTTCTTTAAAATCACCAAATTAGTTCTGGTGCAAGCAGTTGCCTTTAGATTTTACAGGGCAGTAAGAATAGTCCACAAACGTTTGTTCATATAATGTATAAATGTGGCAGAAGATTGTCTGTTCATTTTTTTTTAAATGCATAACATTTTTTGGCCACCACTGCTCATCACACTGAGAACACCATCCCCTTATTAATATTATATAATAGTTACTGGAAAACTGACAAGGATTGTGGACAAGATGGATATCTTGCCATATATAGGTCAGCTCTAGAAAACAAAAAACTAATGCAATCTTCAAATGATGGGATACATTTTACATTTACAGCATTTGGCATACAATCAAACAAACAAACAAACAAACAAAGACAAACAAAGTGAATTATAATTATCTCATTTATACATTTGAGCAGTTGAGAGATAAGGGCCTTGCCAAAGGACCCAGCAGATTTGTGGCGTTGGAATTTGGTGTTACTCATAAACTTTTTGGTCAGAATTCCAACATCTGGACCACTTGTGCACTGGCAATGTTAAATTGAAGTGATTAAAATCCATTTTAGAATAAAGCCCCAGATCAAAATCCGCATGAGAAACTTTGGCAAGACTTTGATGAAAAAAAAAAAACATATACTGTTCCCCAAAAGCCTCTGAAAATATTTTGTAGAAGTTGAAAAGTTTGATAGCTATTATGGACAAAAATATCAAGATACAGAAGTGCAAAGCTGAGAGAGACATGTGGCAGAAGATGCACTTTTGTAATTGCAACTGAAGGTTGATCTGTCAATGAATACCACAAGGGGAATTTAACTAAGCAAATAAACCAATTAACCTTTTTGTCACTGCAGTAAATGTCGAAATTTGCTCATTTCACCTTCTAACCTTAGACATACTGCTTGAATCTAATATTTCTCAAAATCCTAATTAGGTTGATTTTGATTTTATCATGTAACTATGAATTATATAAATATTTTTTCTTTTAGTTTGCAGATAATTTAATTAGTTTGTAATTCTACTTTAAAAGTACAAGAAGATTTGAAAGTGTTTGTGGTGATTACACAAGCATGATTAAAGATAAGTGAAAACCAAGTGTATGTATTCTTTAAAAAATTTTTTTTTTGATTATGATTTTGGTGAATGTAGGATCAACAATTACCGTAATTTCCGCACCCATATATAAGCCGCACCCACTGAATTTTACAAATGTTTTTATTTTTAACATAAATAAGCCGCACCTGTCTATAAGCTTCAGGTGTCTACACTAATGTACTTTACACAGGCTTTAACGAAAGACACGTTACACACGGTGTAAGGGGTGAAATATGTTGCGCTTCCTTTAGGAGCATAGCGGTATTTTGGGAATAGCCTGCCACTGCATTTTTCCGGTATTACTGCATGTGTGGAGAGCGAGGATCATGTCCTTATTATTTTCTGATGCTGATTTCTAAGTTTCTTTGACTAACCCGTTACGCTTTTGCCAAGAAAAATAAAAAAGCACGCGTTTTGGAAACCTGTCTGTGCTTATATGATTTCTGTTGCTGATTTCTGCTGGAGTTAGTGAGCTCTCCCTTCACCCAGACTCAACGCGTTACAACGGCTTGTATCTAAACAGTAGCCTACCAAGAAAGTCATTGTTCACTGTCTTTCTCCTTCCTTTCACAACTATTTCTCTCAGGAGTTTATCTTTTGGCATCGTCGCGCTTAAAAAACGCTTTTTCTCCCGATGCCGTGCAGCTCAGAACACAGGTGAGGTGCTTTTTTCGTTTCCGTTTGGAAATTTCATTGGTCTAATGTTATGTCGCTCAGTTTTTTGGCTTGAGCTTGTGAAACCAGTAAAAACCCAGGAAAAATTCAGAAATTAGCCGCTTCGTTGTTTAAGCCGCGGGGTTCAAAGCGTAGGAAAAAGCGGCTTATAGTCCGAAAAATACGGTAAAATAAAATGCATTTAAATCTAAAGGTTAATAAGCATTAAAAATAAATGAGTGGATGTTAAAAAGGTATTTTTGTCTGTATAAGCTGACAGGTCAAAAGACAAATCATTAAATGAAAGATTAAGTAATATTATTGTGTTTACATTTAATGTCAGTCGCCACTGTTCACAATATCCTACAAATATGAACCTAAAAAAAAAATTTCCATTTACATTGTCAGTGTGAACCTCTTTCTCTGTTCTTCCTCAGTGAAAAATGTTTCTTTTCCAAACAGATGTGTGAAGCTAGTAAGTGAGACTTCAGCACAGGTTCTGTTACTGACCCACAGGGTAATTCTTGCAGATGGTAATTCTGGAAATCTGGCTTTTAGAATATTTTCACTTCTACAACACTGTTCTTGCCTGTAGGGTCAAAAAGTCTCGTCAAAACACTTGCTATTTTTGGTATATTAAGTGCAATTTTATTCACTCAACCAAACAAGGGAGGAAAATTCTTTCTTTTTATCTCTTTATACTTTATAGAACGTTTATTTTACTCATGCCAAGAACAAGAATTATATTTTTTGGATCATTTACCAATTAGTGAAAGAGAAGGATACACTGAACTTCATAGCCTATTGTACAAATGTAAAAGTATGATTTATTCGGGTTTACTTATAAGAAGGCTGGGGTGCAAGACCCTTAACTCCCTCTAGGATGCTGTTTAATGGCCAACCCTGTGCTTTTACCCGAACTTCCCCCCAACTGCAAAGAAAATAATTATTATGCTATAATGCATGCACAGTATATGTGGCAAATAACAATTTTACACCTCATTTCCACCCAAAGCCATCTCTTCTCATCACATGGCTAGGATAAGTGGTAGAGCCCACTTCCTTCAAAACACACCAAATAAACATTCATGCCTTATCAAATCGCTGATCTTCTATATCACAATGCAGTGGATCACATTTAGAGATAAAGTGCGATCTGCCCTCTTCTATACATGTTTCGCTTTCCACCCAGTGTGCATGTTCTTTTGAACTCCTGGTCAGAGACAGCGGAGGCATCGATGGGGTTCAAACTTGATCTCTTGATCATTGGTTGAATGTGTTTCTTTTGCCCCATTCAGTAACCCGATTGTTCATCCATGCATTGAAATCCCATCTGATACATTTTGTCTTTTTAATTGTCATCTTTATCTCAATTCCAAAAGATTGACACACCATCATGTCACAATGGAATAATTAAAATGTCTCACTTCAGACATCTGGTGGTTTGTTCATAGTTTGCCTCTGCTCTCCAAAGCATACCAAGCTGTTTTTGAATATTAGAAAGGATACTGTATATATACTGTATATACATTATATATACATTACAGACCAAAAGTTTGGACACACCTTCTCATTCAAAGAGTTTTCTTTATTTTCATGACTATGAAAATTGTAGAGTCACACTGAAGGCATCAAAACTATGAATTAACACGTGGAATTATATATGGAATTATATACATAACAAAAAAGTGTGAAACAACTGAAAAATGTCATATTCTAGGTTCTTCAAAGTAGCCACCTTTTGCTTTGATTACTGCTTTGCACACTCTTGGCATTCTCTTGATGAGCTTCAAGAGGTAGTCCCCTGAAATGGTCTTCCAACAGTCTTGAAGGAGTTCCCCGAGAGATGCTTGGCACTTGTTGGCCCTTTTGCCTTCACTCTGCGGTCCAGCTCACCCATAAACCATCTCGATTGGGTTTCGGTCCGGTGACTGTGGAGGCCAGGTCAACTCTTCTTCTTGGTCAAATAGCCCTTGATGCCTTCAGTGTGACTCTACAATTTTCATAGTCATAAAAATAAAGAAAACTCTTTGAATGAGAAGGTGTGTCCAAACTTTTGGTCTGTACTGTATATATATTATTTTTCATATATTGAATATCTTTCCAGATGTCATGCAAACTTCAATATGCATCTTGACGATTAAACATAAAATAATTTTGTTCTCTTGCTTTATTTGCAACATTTAATCCACCTGCAAGACAAGATTCAGCGACACATATTTCAAACCCACATATTCCATGTTTTTGGGTAATTTTGTAAAAACAGTTTTCCAATTAAGCATCTGAAGTCATACCACCAGCATGCCTCAGTCTTGGCTGAAATGAATAACTTTACAGTACAGTAGGTTAAATGTCTTGGTAATGATGAACACTTCTGAAGTAACACTGCACCTTATGTCTCCCCTCGTTCTCATGGCTTATTTAACAGAACTATGAAGTCCCTGAGTCCCTGTACAGGCTGCCAGGAATTCCAGCTTGAAGATTCATAAACTCTCTAAGCTGCCATAATAAACCAGACATAAGTCATACCGTTTGAGTTTTTTTTTTTTTTTTTTTTTTTTTTTATTATCTCTAACCTTCTTTCCTCAATTGTACCACTTTTGACATTGAAAACCCTTTCATTTATTAGGAACAGTGAATGAAAGATTTCAAAAACATTACATCACACACAATGATCTATGTATTCATTAAACATCACCAGCTGAAAAACTAAATTTTGCAAACTCATTCACTGACAAGTGCCTCTTGATAGCACCATTTCAATAAGAGCTTCTCATGATCAGACTGTTGCTAGTATGTGTATTTCATAACTACTTATTACTACTTCTACTGTTGACTTCAACAGGGCCAGCATATTGACGTTTTTGCCACTCGTTTCATCACAGGTTAAATTTAAGAACAGCTATTTTGATTAGTCCTAACTTTCTTGTTTTATATCAGCCTCAGTTTAAACAGCATTTTATGAAATATCCTGATTATCTAACAGTTCTGAAATTTAGAAACCAGGCTAATAAATGCTAAATGCACAGTGATGCAACCTCCACTGAAGATGCTTATATTTTGTAGGTACAATTGTATATGTCTGAGGCAGGATCCTTTTCCATCTTTTGGATTATGACTTAATCCAAGTTCTTTGTTTAGTGAGACCAGCAAAGGCACAATAGTAATGGCAATAACCCTGAAAGAGGACAGCCCTTTCAAATACTCCTAGTGACAAAAAAATAGCCTTGTTAGGGATTAGGGATTGTCACATGGTGTATGTTGTTATATAACATTTAGATGTATGCAAGCATGGCTACAATCCATAAAAAATCCATAAGAGTATATACTGTATAGATAACTAAATGACCAAAGACATTATTTAAGGAAATAAAAAATGGTTTGTGTTTGATATTCATTCTCTTGTCTGTTGTTCAATGCTTTAAATAATCAACATAGAGCCAAAAGATTCTGTCATTCTTGTTTTTTGACCTTATGTTACTTCCATTTGAAGACTCAATGTAAGAGTCCCTTGATTAGTGTACTCAATCAGAACATCATACTGGTTCCGGCCAATCAAGTTTTAGAAACCTTTTGTGGAATTCTGCTGAAAGGCCATTAAAATCCAGGCGAATTGCCATTGTTCTATTTTGGCTAGCCTGGACTTTCATTCTCTAATCACTGTGACAGATTGCAGAGTAACTCATCAGCTACAGTACTAAAGCATGCCTTCGAGCAATAATGTTTAAACCACAGAACCTGTCAATATTCATCCCATTTATTTTTGTATTTGCGGACATTTGCTGACAAAGAGCACTGCTAATCAACTCAGTGATTTAATCTATAGAAATCTTAGACTACTTCATGAAAATATGTAAAGAAACCGAAAAACAAAATATAAAGTAACTTATAGATGGTGCCACTTTTTTTTTTACACACTTATTCACTTACCCAACAGAAAGAGAGAGAGAGAGAGAGAGAGAGAGAGAGACTTACACACAGAAAGAGAGAGAACGAGAGAGAGACACAGAGAGAGAATGTCTGTAACCTTGTAACCTCAATTGTACCAATTTTACTCATGGGTGATTTTAATATGTCTGTTGTCCATAAACCTCAGGTTAATGATTTTATTCAACTTTTGGATTCATTTAATTTTATTCAGAATATTAATAGTGCCACCCATGTGCAAGGACATACATTTGATCTTGTATTCACCATTAGAGAAACTGAGGAGGCCATATTTTGTAGTAAAGGTCATCTTTAGTAGGGTCCCTGTCCCTGATCAAATCAATTTGCTTGATTCTTCCAGTTCCAGTTATGTCTCTGATGTATATTTCGTATATTGTTGATGATACTTGTTGATGATTTAGTCACCATATTTTTCCTCCTGTTTAACCATTCTTGATTCTTTTGCTTATGACATTTAGATGAGCCAAATCCAAAGTCCAGACATGGTTCAATAAAACCAGTCTGATTATTAGGCAAGCTTGAGCAAGGGGAAAAATTATCACAAGTTACCCATGATATTTGTCACACTTGTTAAGCTGACTATCATTCGACTGCCAACACCCCAAATATTAGCTCCAAAATGATACTTACTTTCTCCACTTTAGCACTATTAATATGCAAACCTTATGATTCCTCTGATTCCTGAGAAGCTTTTACAACACATTACTTCTTGTCTTTTGCTTTTGGGCCTGGAGTTTTCATTTTATCAACCTTGCTGACATTTGAATCACTTTGCCGCTGTTTCACATTCCCTGATCTAGAACTAAATACAAAGCCGCTGACCTACCTTCTTAATGTCATTCCCTCACAGCTATTAAAAGGAACATTTTATACTGCAGACCCTTCTGATCCTTCTGTTATTAATATCTGTCTCTGATCTGGTACTCTTCCTATTAGTTGAAAATGCTTCATAAAAATATAATTTTGACAATAAGATTTGTAGCAGCTATTAGCCAATGTCAAATTAGCCATTTATTTAAAAGCGCCTGGAAAAGGTTGTCTACACTCAAGACTGTTAAAAATTATATTTTTTTTGGAATTAAAGCTTAACACAGTGCAGACTCTTTGGTATGGCTCACTCAAGATATAAAGTGACATATACTTGTGGATGATTTAAAGTAAAAACTGGGACATTCTCATGGTATTGGTTCTTATGTCAACTCTTAACTCAGGTTGTTGTCCTGAAATGATTTACCACTTACTTTACATTTAGGGCATTCACAATCAGAATCACCGTTAATGCCAAGTATGATGGGTTGCATGTATAAGGAATTTTTCATGGTGTGCTGGTGCTATATAAATATTAAAAACTATAGAAATTAGGAAGTAATAAAGTCATAAAGAGTTTGTGCAGGTTATGTAAAGTGAGGTATTGTAAATGATAATGTAAGTGAGGCTGTGTAATGATAACATTTCTAAGGTTGACTTTTTGTTTATGGTTTTAATGTAACACATATGAAATGAACAGTGTGAGATTTACATTACTGTAATTATTAGCGTTTATAAAAGGAAGTTCTGGGATGATGTTGTGTACTTTGTATTTCTGCCTAGGACGGTTACTTATATTCTCAGGGAATATAATTTAGTCCTGAATTTCAAGGAAAAAAGGTGTAAAAGTTTTGCACAATGGTGATCAAAACTGGTGGAAAATCAAATGATTGGAGAAGTAAGGCAACGTAGGTTCCATTATCACTGCCCTATCATTAGAACATCAAGAGAACAAGATCCCCCATCAGTCAAAGTCAAACCAGCCAATCATGCAGTCTTTGTACGCAGATGTATAATAAGCAGTGTAGATATATATTTTTTTTTCCCACAGAATGTTACATTGCCTTGTCATGCAGTCTTTGCAGCAGTTACAAACAATGTAGAGATATCCTTTGTGTGTATGGGAGAAAACATGTGTCGGTAGAAATCAATGTAAACCAGAAAAGCTAGGAAAACAATCAGGAAGTAATACCCAGAACTGGCAAAGAATAGCAAAATGAATTAAAGTGAAGTAGATTGAGTGAAAACCTGGAAACAGGAGCACTACAGTTTTGGTAAATGTGTGAGCATAGTGAATTGGGACTATATTGGATTTGGATTAGGATTATCTTTTTTAGGCTTCTCATTGATTGTCTGACAGATATTAAAACATAAATGTCTCCAAATCTTCCAACTTTCCTTCAACTCAAATAATCTTGGTCAACTACCACTGTACTTCTGAAAAGCATTGCATTTGAAATGACTAAAAGTTTAAAGCTCTGGGTTAGTTATCAGAAGGTTGAAGGTTCACGTTAGAGACCTGCACGGGACGGATTTTTCAGTCCCTCTCCCGCCTTCTCCCGCAAGGTTCTGTCCCGCTCTAAATATGTTATTTTTCTCCTACTCCCGCCTGCAAAATGTATGTTTTTTTCCGCTCCTGTGCGCAAAAGCCTGCAGGTAAAATGTATATGTACCGGTAGTTTTATTTTCAATGGACTGACTGCTTCTGTTTGACTTTTTGTTTAAATGATGAACATAGACATGATCTTTTCAGAACATAGAACATCAACTAAATGATACCTTATAAAAACAGGCCATGGTTTTGTTGTGTTGTATGTTCCTTTTTTTAAAAATGAAGTAAAACCTGTAGCACATTTTGCTTCTGTGTGCTCTAGTAGTCTACAGTTGTAGTCACGCATGAACCACGTGAGAGTTCACTTCCGACCTTGTGCCTGTAAATCATTGTGCTTTTGAGCAGTAGAAACATAACAGTTCATTTGTTTTTAGTAATTTATTATTAATTTAAAATATTTTTGCGACCATTTTCCAGGAGTCCCGCAAATGATTTGATTCCCCGCACACACATTAGTATTTTACCCGCGTTCACCCATCAAATCTTTTCCTGCGCCACACTTATTTGCCTCGGGTCCCGTGGGTCCCGTGGTACTCCCGCGGGAGTGCAGGTCTCTAGTTCACACCCCAGCATTGCCAAGATGTATTGCTGGTCCCTTAAGCAAGGTTTTTAACCCTGCCTGCTCCAGGTGTGATATATGATGGCTGACACTACACTCTGATCCAAGGAAAAATTTCACTGCACTGTAATGTGGCATGTAACGTCTAACTTAGAACCACCAGCAAACTCAGTGTTTCCTAATGTTTTTATGATCTGGAGAAAATTATGCATACATTTTTCCCTCTTGTGTTAATGGCAAATTACTGTTCATCGTTATTAACTGGTCCTTATTTTTCTGTTTACAGTTAGTGCAGACTACTTCTGCCATGGTTGCTCACTTGTACAAAGGAGAGCAATCAATTCATTAAACCACTTCATTGGTTCTCAGTCCATTATAGAGTTCAATATAAAGTGCATTTATTTGTATAAGCTTTTAATGAATTATAGTTGCTGATACCCTTGCACTTTTCATTATTTCAATATCTGTACAGTCTTCCACTAAGAATCTGTTGGATTGTCAGGGGCAAGACTGAAGTCTAAGGGTACATCCAAAGATTATAAAACGGACTACTATTCACTAACAGGCAAGCCTTTACCAGCCTTTTAATCTAATTTTTTTTTTAGGGATCAGTTAACATTTTTGTTATAGTCATGCCATTGCACAATTGTTTCTGAAATCCTTGTCTTAAATGGTAATGCAAATGATGCATCCCAAACCACAGATAAATTATATATTGATATAAATGATACGTTGATATATTACTTACATGTGCAAGCAAAGCACTGTGACAGAAGGAGAGGAAAATAAGGCTAGAACCTTTTCATCACAGCTTTGCAGGATGATATGCAGATGTGCTGATAAACATGGTGTAAAAGTGCCTGAGTGTTAATTTCCACTGTGACAGCGAGTGAACTTTTTTTTTCACCCAACTCTGCTATTAAAGTCGTTTCCAATTGAAGCTACGTGTGAAGTTAGAGACATTAATTGTCTGTAAATTGTCAAATAGTTTCTAATATAAATGCCATTTGAAACAAGACTTCCTGGAATTAAGGATCAGAAGACTGTAACATTAGCCCTCCTTCTTTTCAGATCCCAGGCACCGCTCTGATAGCCTTTTGTAGCCCTAAGCATTTAGAGCAGACTGTCGTGAGAGATACTTGGATTTTTTTTTTTTTTTTAGGAGCTGCATTGACGTGTGTATAAAAATGGGTGCTTTTAAAATTTGATCGACTTCTTGGCACTGGGTTTTTCCTTTTATTTATGAAACGTGATCACCAATGGCTCTCCTGGATATGGTGCAGAACAATTCTATGTCTAAAAATAATTCAGAAATGCATTGCGTTGTATTTAACCCCAGCCATTAGGGTTGCACAAGCCTTAGTGCCGGTCCCAAGGCCTGGATAAATGGGGAGGGTTTATGAGGGTCCCTGTGGTGTAGTGGTTAGGATGCGACGCTCTCACCGCTGCGGCCCGGGTTTGATCCCCGGTCAGGGAACCAACCCCAGCCACTCTTAGTGCCGGTCCCAAGCCCGGATAAATGGGGAGGGTTGCGTTAGGAAGGGCATCCAACGTAAAAACATGTGCCAAATCAAACATGCGGATGATCCGCTGTGGCGACCCCTAATGGGAGAAGCTCAAAGTTTTTATTGCGTTGTATTTCAACTGAAAAATGTATCCCAAATTCCGAACTACCTACTAAGTATCAATGTATAACCCCAGATGACAAATGCTAATGTAGAGTAAAGATAAATCTGAGTGATATATGTACTACATATGTAAAAGGAGAATTAATATCACTCATTTGCAACTTGTTTCTGTCCTAGTGTACTGTAGTTTCCAACAACTATTCCTATGCTGCAACATGCAATCATATGCTGCATGGTTTAAACAAAGAATGAAGCCTACATGAAGTATACATTTTCTTGAGAACTGTCCATTCTGTGTCAAAGGCTGAACTGTACAGCATGTCAGCATTTTGGATGTGGCTGGGTTAGAGGAGGTAGATAGTCTAGTAAGCAGAAAAACACATTTTTAGGATCAAAAGTAATTAAATGATATACACTTGCTGATGCAGGAAAGAATGATACAGTTGCATTATATACAGTTGCCTGATGATTCTCACAACCGCAGGGTTAAAGGTCAGGAGTATACATTTAACATGTCGGAATTGTGTGATAGAACTTGAAGAAGTCATTGTGGCATAATACAATCATGCAACTACAGAAAAAAAGTCACAACTGCTTGATATGATCTGCACTACAAAATTACAGGGAGTGCAGAATTATTAGGCAAGTTGTATTTTTGAGGATTAATTTTATTTGAGGATTTAATTTGAACAACAACCATGTTCTCAATGAACACAAAAAACTCATTAATATCAAAGCTGAATATTTTTGGAAGTAGTTTTTAGTTTTAGCTATTTTAGGGGGATATCTGTGTGTGCAGGTGACTATTACTGTGCATAATTATTAGGCAACTTAACAAAAAACAAATTCATACCCATTTCAATTATTTATTTTTACCAGTGAAACCAATATAACATCTCAACATTCACAAATATACATGTCTGACATTCAAAACCAAACAAAACAAATCAGTGACCAATATAGCCACCTTTCTTTGCAAGGACACTCAAAAGCCTGCCATCCATGGATTCGGTCAGTGTTTTGATCTGTTCACCATCAACATTGCAGCAGCAACCACAGCCTCCCAGACACTGTTCAGAGAGGTGTACTGTTTTCCTCCTTGTAAATCGCACATTTGATGATGGACCACAGGTTCTCAATGGGGTTCAGATCAGGTGAACAAGGAGGCCATATCATTAGATTTTCTTCTTTTATACCCTTTCTTGCCAGCCACGCTGTGGAGTACTTGGACGTGTGTGATGGAGCATTGTCCTGCATGAAAATCATGTTTTTCTTGAAGGATGCAGACTTCTTCCTGTACCACTGCTTGAAGAAGGTGTCTTCCAGAAACTGGCAGTAGGACTGGGAGTTCAGCTTGACTCCATCCTCAACCCGAAAAGGCCCCACAAGCTCATCTTTGATGATACCAGCCCAAACCAGTACTCCACCTCCACCTTGCTGGCGCCTGAGTCGGACTGGAGCTCTCTGCCCTTTACCAATCCAGCCACGGGCCCATCCATCTGGCCCATCAAGACTCACTCTCATTTCATCAGTCCATAAAACCTTAGAAAATCAGTCTTGAGATATTTCTTGGCCCAGTCTTGACGCTTTCAGCTTGTGTGTCTTGTTCAGTGGTGGTCGACTTTCTGCCTTTCTTACCTTGGCCATGTCTCTGAGTATTGCACACCTTGTGCTTTTGGGCACCCAGTGATGTTGCAGCTCTGAAATATGGCCAAACTGGTGGCAAGTGGCATCTTGGCAGCTGCACGCTTGACTTTTCTCAGTTCACGGGCAGTTATTTTGCGCCTTGGTTTTTCCACACGCTTCTTGCGACCCTGTTGACTATTTTGAATGAAACGCTTGATTGTTCGATGATCACGCTCAGAAGCTTGGCTATTTTAAGACTGCTGCATCCTCTGCAATATATCTCACTATTTTTGACTTTTCTGAGCCTGTCAAGTCCTTCTTTTGACCCATTTTGCCAAAGGAAAGGAAGTTGCCTAATAATTATGCACACCTGATATAGGGTGTTGATGTCATTAGACCACACCCCTTCTCATTACAGAGATGCACATCACCTAATATGCTTAATTGGTAGTAGGCTTTCCAGCCTATACAGCTTGGAGTAAGACAACATGCATAACGAGGATGATGTGGTCAAAATACTCATTTGCCTAATAATTCTGCACTCCCTGTATATTTCTAGCATGATTGTATTATTCAAACTCAAAGGAACAAACAAAAAGGGCATTCATGGGGTCAACTATGCTGCTATTTAACCTAGATACTTTTGCTATATGATAATAGCAGGATAACACAAACTATTTGAAGCATAAAATAAGAGGCTCTGAGTTTTATATAATGTCCCTGAATGGACTCTTGAGTCATGAATAATTTTATATAACGTAAGCGCTGTGAGAGGCTGCAGAGTGTGCAGTGCTAAAATGGGCTTGTGTTTGTGAAGCATGTCAGAGTAGCACTTATGATCTCAGATCACAGCTCTCTCTCTCTCTTTTCCCCTCAATCTAGTTTTAGTCACACGGATGTCAAAGGATTGAAGATCAAAAAACAAAACAAACAACAAAAAAATTGGACCTGTGTGAAGAAAACTCATCATCTTGCAGGATACGTGCCTAATGAATCACCCAAGCAAAGATAATAGTCAGGACCAAATTTAGAAGCAGAATCTGTTCTGTAAGAAAACACATCTGATTCATATCTGAAAATGAGGGGGAGGCTACAGGAAGATAGAATGAGAAAAAAAAAGAGAAAATTTGAAAAAATTGATAAATAGTGACGGATCGAGTGTGACTTCATGGCCTACAGTGAGAGTAACATTAACCATGCAGGCGAGATTGTAAATGCAGATTCAAAAGGAGTGACAGATAGCAAAGCAGTGTGTTGGCTTTAACGGGCCAGCGGAGTGTCGCTGCTTGGTCTTCATGCTCCGATGTGAAAGGCAAATTGCTGTGTCTTTGCACCTCTGTTCATGACTGAGAACAGAGCCAGGCTTAGAGCATGTAGTGTGAAAACACTGGGTGACCTTGCTAGTCCTGCAGGCCAGCCGTGTCTTGAAATGGAACACTGATGTGAGCACAGTTTCGTGGGAGCTCACCTTAAGCTGTCTCTGTCTCTCCATCTCTCCTTCTTTCTCCGTCTCTCTTTCTTTGTCTCTCTCTCTCCTCCTATCAGCACCTGCGGATGCACTTGGAGAACACGATGAGTGCAAAACACACTTGACAGGAATTTAAACACTCCTCAGATGGGTGTCAAGAGGGTGAGAGAGCAAAACCGATGGCTGCAAGAATAACACAGGATACTGGCTAGACACCTGTGCTAGAGTGGGAGGGGCCAATGTGAATCTTCAGCCCTATCAAAAGTAGTTTGATGTAAAAAAGACAGATGCAGACGCAAAAGCTTTAACGTTCCCAGCTTATCTCAAATGCAGTTGATGCAAAGGTTGATAATGAAAGGAATAATATACAAAGGAGAGTGCTGTGATAGAAAAATAATCAAGACTTAGGTGGTGTGATGCAACCAGACGCAAACATCCTGAAGTTGATTTTTATTTTCCTTAAGCAGTTTGTGCTGGAGCGTTGTATTCTTCTTACACCAGGGCAATTCCCCAATGATCAAAATTTTTAATTCGTAATGAGCGAAACGTCATGTTTTTTTTAACGGTTTGAGTCACAGCTCCTTCACCAGGCATTTTTTTCCCCTGCTTTCTGAAGATGATAAGAAAAAAAACTAGTTTTACTGATGCGCCAAGTCTCAAGTCAAGCACCAAAATCCGCCATGATGCACACATCCGGCAAATGAGACCACCAGTGTGGAAACATAGCAAAAGTTTAGTTTGGTATCTTGATGATTTACGTAATTTAAAACATAATTATTTTCATTTTTTTATATCATTTGAATAATGAATTTAAAACATTTAATATTTTGATTTCATGCACTGTGTTGAGTATGGTTCCACTAATAACATCCACTAATAATAAACATTTGCATAAAGCATTCACATTGGAAAGTATTCATTTCAGGTATATTTAGAACAGATAAAATGTGTTAATAATTATAAAATATATATATATATATATATATATATATATATATATATATATATACACACACACACACAGCACACACAGTATATATTATTAACATTAGAAAGTGTTGAACAATTATCTGATGTGTTTTGCTAACAAGCTGCACCAGGGAGACGGAGGGAACATGAACATGATCACTGTGATTATGTGTGAGGTGTGATGTTTAAAGTGTAATTTGCTATTATTTGTGCATGCAAGAGGGTTTTGCAGTGTGAGTAGACATGCTGAGATATAATTATTTTAATATTTTACAGTTATTACCTTGTGGCTAGTCAGAGAAGAACATCTGATTTTTTTTTTTATAAAAATTTTTAATACAATAAATAAATAAATCAGTTCCTGTTTTTATGCTACAATTAAATTTGGGCAAAACCCGAATCAGCTGCATTAATAATGATCCTTTTATTGACATTTTACTAGACAGCGATCTATAATCCATTTCACTAAAACACTTTAAATCACATTTTCGAGTAGAAATGCATAAAAAATGTAAATTAGATGTAAGCGAAAAACCTGTTAATGAGTGTGAATGTGAATTATCAGCTTTAGTCCTCCATAAAGTGTACAGCGATCGTGACGATTTTGCCTGAGACATTACAGCTAAAGTTATGCAGAGTCAGGACTCTGTGTGATGGGATGAAAAGGAGAATGAATTCTCATAAATTTGTCCTATTCCCATCTGCCTGTAATAGTAGGAGAATGCAGCGGATAATGTATAGACCATTAGTGGTGTAACCCCTGACGCAGGGACTTGCTGTACATCTCCATTGCCTGGACCATTAATCATGTCCAACAGGCCTGTGCTTGAGATGGCCGGAGCCAAACGGTGCAGCTGACCCCGGCCTTGGAATGATGGAGAGACAAGGAGAGGCAGGGAGAGTGATGCCATGCATTATTGATAGTGATAGCAAACTGTGGTAATGTGTTGGCATGCCTCGGAAACGCCCACACACAGGCTACTCGGTGTAATGGAGCATTCTGGATGGGCTCGTAAGGTAATGCACGATGGCAAGTCCTATAATTGGTCATTCTCTCTCAGGTGAAAAGGGTGAAGACAGTCATTATTGCTCATAGCATCATGGCTACAATCTTGCCGGTTCCAAGTTTTTAAATCTCTTTTCTCTTTTTTTTTTTTTTCCTCAAGTTCCATGGTATGTGAACTGCCTGAAGCGAGCGATTTGGCCCAAGTATAATAGCCACTGACTGTTTTTTCCCAATCTTCAGTTGTCTAGTTTGGGTGCCACTTTCTGTTTGTGGCTGTCAGAAATGGAGCCTGATGTGGTCTTTTGCTGCTGTAGCACATAAGCTTTAATAAGCTTCAGACTTTTAGGGCAAGAGGTAGCTTAGTGTTTAAGACGTTGCACTTCTGTTCAGGAGGTGGTGAGTTCGTATCCTATCAATGCTGGGCCCTTGAGCAAGACCCTTAAAGTTCAAATGTAAGATGCGTTATAAGATGCTTTCATGCTCAACATGCTTGTAAAGAGTAGTTAATTGCAGATCTACAACCTTCCTGTCAATCTTAACCAGTTTGGCCATAACGCATTTCTGCCCACAGACTTGTCACTTGTGATTTTTTTTGTTGTTTTTTTTTCCACAACATTTTGTCTTAATAAATAAGAAATGGGTGTGTGTGAAAATCCCAGTAAATCAGTAGTTTTTAAAAAATCCCCAAGCATACAAGATTCACTGACATTGCACTTCTCAATGTTCTGATGACTGATATGAACATTAACTAAAGCTATAGTTATACATACCTGATTTTATACATTGTGCCAGTGCTACATGTTTGTTTGGAAAATTGCCTGATTTTAATATACTTAAAAATAAAGCAACTTGTATACCAAATCCAAAGGACACATTAAGAACCTTGATGTGATCTACAAACACTAAAAAAGTGTTTTGAATGCAGTTTTGATATCTAACTTGGCCATGGCCTGAAGTATTTCATCATGTGCAATTTTGCATGTGTAAATCAGATGAGGAGGCAGGTAGAATTTTGGTTTGCTCCATTTGGCTGTGTGAGGTTTGCTGATAATGCAGAATAAATTAATACGTGATTCAGTATTTAGCAGGTCCAACCCACAGGCAGCCCGTTTTAACTTGTAGATGTACAATTGAATCGCCTTTGTCTCTGCACTAAAACTCTGTAGATACTGTGAACAACAGATCAATCTGTCTTGTATGAATCTGTGCTTTTCACTTTATTGCTTTTTTTATACTTATATTTACTTTCTTTAAACACCTCTCTGGCTTTCTTCAGTGTCTTCTTCTTATGCTGTCACAGCAGTGTTTCACGGTTTTTTTGGTTGATGCATATGACCTAGATTTCTTATTTGTCTCACACCACAGTTGGATTACGAGAAGCTTCTTGAATGGAGCTGAGGCTTAACGAGCTGAAATTGTAGATCAAGACACAGTAAAAGCACAAAGCACACATTAGTTACAGATGCACCTGATTTTAGCACAGAAGGCTGTCAGTTATGATGACTGAAGTAACATATATAAGTATAAAAACTTCAGTCATAATGGGGAATTTGAGTGAGAAAAACAGAGTGTTTTAGTTGTCTCACATTCTGATCTTAGACATATATCTGCTCAGGCAGTGACCGGGAGCAGCCCTGCACCATTGTCTGGCAATTTAATGTAACCACACTACAGCATATCACGTTGACATTTATGTTCTGGGCTGTAAATACACTCACTGTTTAAAGTCATTTATAACCAGCAATATTGTGTGCAAGAGTAAATGTTGGCTCAAAAATTTTATATATATATATATATATATATATATATATATATATATATATATATATATATATATATATATATATATTTTTATACACATTATATGTACATTTTTTGAGCCAACATTTACTCATACACTCAATATTGCTCAATATACTGTATGCACTCTCTCTCTTTATATATATATATATATATATATATATATATATATATATATATATATATATATATATATATATACTGCTAGACTATAGACTGCTATATGCTAGACTGTCAGATGTTTATTTCTTTATTGACATTGTCTTAATAAACATTGTTTTAGTAATTTAGTGACAATGGTGACAATAGTCATTGTTTATTTTTTTGTTTCATTTATTTATATTACTTTGTCTTCTTCAGTCCATATTTTCGATACCATTTTTAATATTTAAAGGCAGGCGTTTGTGTTTAATAATAATGGTCTGCAAATTTCTTCTCAAGAAAACCTTTGCCATCTCAGATGAATGAACATTCACATGTATAAATGTTATACTCAGAATTAACAAATCAAGTTGCAAACCACTGTAACTTTTGAGTTCATTTTTTATCTTGGACCTATACCATAACACCAGGTTAGTCCAAAACCACTGTGTCACACTGTGCAAGATCTTAGCACAAGCTAAACAGCATCGCTCTCATTTTCCCTGCATGTAAGAGCTGCTGTGCTCAGGCCTAATTTGTCCTGTCACTGTATATCTTAGTCACTCCCGCTCCCTCTGTCAGGCAGATAAGGCTTTGTAAAACAGATCTGTGGCAGTTAGGAACAAGCACCCGTGTGTCTATGGTTTACTTCATAATAAATGCCAAGCACAGTCAACAAAACACAGTGATTATCATAGAACCATTGTTTTTTTATATTTTCTTCTTGTCGGTTAAGATAAGATAAATGGTACTTGCATAATGTGTGCTTAAATTGCAGTCTTTGGGCTTTGTCTCTGTCCATCTTTATTATCATTCATCTTCTGAAAGGAAAGTGTATGTGGGACAAGAGAGAAATCATGTAAAACATAGTTGCTGTATTGAGGGTTTTTTTAATATAATGGTTGCGCATTACTGTTAAAATGTTGCACTTACTGAGGATTGTTTTGTATTACTATTTTAAATGTTTTGTGTGATTTAGAAATTACTACTCAAGGACACTTTCTGAATAGATGAAGCCTCTTAGAGGAGGGGTGAAAAAGCTTACAGTACAGTGTCCCCTCGAAACCTACAGGGGTTACATTCTAAAACCTGTTATGTTATTCCTAACGTTCCTGAACATCCGGTCCCACCGCGGATTTCCGCAAATTTGAAGATAATTCGCAACTTTCTGTTGGTTAGGTTCCAAATGAGAACCCGCAAATTTTCCGAGCCACAAGTTCGGACCTGCGAATTATCTGGGGATGACTGTATATCCAAAGTCCAGTATTACAGAGCACCCACTGGATAACCCCCATGCATGACAAAAGGGAAACAATATTTATCCTGACTGCAGTTACCGGTACCACAGGCTAATTGTAATGCTTGACCCGGCTTGTATTCTTTCCCTTTCAGCTCCAAGTGTCGACCACAGACATGACTGGCAGGTTAGTGGAAGGACCTGTGGATCTGGACGTGTTTGTAATTGACCAAAATGATAACAGACCCATCTTCAAGGAAACCCGCTATTCCGGAGAGGTTCTGGAGGGCTCTCCTACAGGTATGAACTATTATTTATCTCTCTCTTTCTCTCTCTCTCTCTCTCTCTCTCTCTCTCTCTCTCTCTCTCTCTCTCACACACACACACACACACACACACACACACACACACACACACACACACACACACACACACACACACACACACACTTCCAACTGCATATAAGCCATTTAGAAGGGATGTGATAATTATGTTCTCTCTGTCTGATGAAGCTTAATGGTCAAGAAGTAAAAATGGAAGAGCCCAGGGACAGATTCTTAGTAACCAGGCCATGCAGTCTGAGAGTATTAGCGGTATAATTTTGATAATTCCCCCTTATTTTAAAAAAAGGAACAGACAGACCTTTTCCTGTTGTTACTTATTTGGTTTGTTTGGAAGCTATGTTTTCTGCTATAATGCTCATGTAAAGGAACCGTGGACACTGAGACATTACAATTCAACTAATTCAACTACTAAAAGTGTAATGTTTTACATTAGCTACAAGCAAGAATGATGGGGTCCAAGCTCAATTAATGTGAGGTCATCCATTAGGACCCATGGGTGATTAGAATATATGTTTAAAGTGGGTTATTTGAAGACTATTGGATGTTCTTAATCTCTTTAGCCAGCACTGATTACTTTTGAGAAATGCTTTAATACTGAAACAAGTAATTGGAATGGTGCACTACAAGAAGAGGAGCAACAAAAAAGCTAAAAGTAGTGTATTCCTTATGCTAACAGACAATTTAAAGCTATCTGTAAGTATATTTTTGGAACTGTGTCCTCTCTGGTTGCAGAAAGTACATTTTGTTATCTGGGCTATGGTCTGCTCTTATCCACAGCATTATTTCCAGTGCTGTGAGTCAACACATATTAAGAAAGAATTCAGGGCTGCAACCCAAACTGCATAATGTGCCCTAAATAGTATGCTGAAATAATAATTACCTCAGTGTTGTACTGACAACTGTAGTATTATGCTACTCCGCGGATATTAATAAATGCTGCAATTTCTCTCTCTTATAGAAACATCACAGAGGGAGGGAGAAAAACAATAAAATAAACTTTATTTTGCACATAAAAATGACTGTCACAGCTACTGAGTAAGCTGATAGATGTGAGTTAGGTTTGATTGTCTAATCTAGCATAGTTGATTCTCTAAATCCTATGATGTACTGTTGTTGTACAAATGCAAAGGATGAAAGCTACTCGACATTTGGTCTGACCTGCTCTAAAGAAAGGAAATTCCTCTTTAAACCCTTTTATATCCTGGGAAAACCAGGGTTCTGGCTTCTCTCTTGTCTGTCACATAATCCACCAAATCACTGATTTGATGTTTGTTGCACAAAGCTTTGATTGTTTTGTAGCATTTTTTGTGCGCATTGATTGTAAATGAATGTATGCAGCAAGTTGCATGATGAGAAAAGTGAGCTCACACTGTAATGATACTTTGTCATTGTGGGTGCTGAGGGAAACCTTTCAGTATATAAGAGACATTTTCTACTGTATAAAGTTCGGAAAGCCACTGAACGTAAATCTTTTTCTTATTTGCACTGTGTTTTAACATTGGGTAAATTTACACCATTTTATTGCATATTATAGCAACATATTTGATGCGATTACAAACTATAAAAAAATCCAAACCATATTCATCTTCATACAATTATTTATTCACAGCCTTCACACTGACTGCATCTTCCATTCCATGCTTGTTAGTAAAGCCATCCTTCATTTTTTAGTACAGTTCATTACAGTGACATTATTAACTAGGTTAAAAGATCTCAATTAACATGTTGTCATCTTGATATTTTCCTAGATCGAATTGGTTTAACCTGTTTTAATATAATGCAACTGAATCTCTTTGTTAAAAATAAATAAATAATTGGAATTAGCAGCAAATGTTAATAAATTAAATGTTTACAATGGGAAATTTGTTCTCTTTGATTTTCAGCATCGTTTACATTACTCTCTGTCTCATCGCCCTGGATAAAAGTCACTGGCGGGTTTTAAATGAGATTTATCATAGTCTCTTAATTTTATTCTTTATGCAAATAACAGTGAGGAAAAATAGCTGATTCATTCAGTTTTTTTTTTTTGTGTGTGTGTGTGTGTGTGTGTGTGTGTGTGTGTGTGTGTGTGTGTGTGTGTGTGTGTGTGTGTGTGTTTTTTTCTTTGTCCACAAAGGTGGATTTAGGTAGCAGGCAGAATTTCAGGATAAAAAAGAATAGCTTTCAGCTTTTGGCTCATTCAAGTTCAGGGTTCACCATCAGTTCATAAATAAGTAGCTTACTTGCTAACAAGGCACTGGTGAGAATCATCTCTTTTTATCGGTTGGTTCAACCTGCCTGCTTTCTGTCCATACCTGAGGCTCAGCTATGCCATGACTACTACTGTAACATTATGACAATGTAATCTGACAGCTGGTATCTTATTACAAACTGCAAAGCCGTATGGTTGTTTCACTAAATTGTTTTATTTTTCAATACATTTAACTAAGTGTGACATTCAGTTAGAGAAATTTATACGTTGCCTAAAAACATTTATAATAATATTAGATGAAAAACATTTTCGCAATATTTTCTTAAAAGATGGATGCCAAAGTAAATTATTGGCAGGCACACCAAATTTTGTTTAAAATCAAAAGTTTTCCACAGCCACATTGGCATGAGAGAAGTAAATGTATGGTCTGATTTTTGAGAGTCACAGAGGATGTACTGTATTTCAAATAAATCAATAAATGATTGCAAACAAGCACCCATCACTCTAAAACATACAGATAATAACTAGCTTTTATGCTCTTTAAGTTCTACACCTTTTTTTTTTCTTTTTTTCCCCCTGCAGTTGGTGTGCAACAGAGATTAATGCAGTCCAATGAAATGTCACTGCTACTGCAGCAGTCAGGAAAGCAAAATGAAGTGAGAGCTGTAACAGCAGGATACTTTCACATTGCTTGTACAGCTTCAGTAACTTGGTTAAGCAAAGGGAATTCATCTAATAGCCATGGGAGGAAATAAAATTTGGCCTAAGGGCTTAATGAAGTTACGAGTGAACCTTCCCTCTGTTCATGGCCTCAAATCAGAGAGGTGCTAAACCCCCACAGGCCCTGTGACAGTTCTGCAGGCTTTAGCCAAGCCAAATAGTTTGTTTAGGTTAAGCTGCAGTCACACAAGACATTCAACATGCAAAATTTCTTCGGATACCTGCTGTGAATATGGGAGGCAACTTGATATAACAACGTTAAGATTTACAGTCTGTTCATGTATACAGTGAAACTGCAAACCAAGCAGCCTAAATTAATGATTTTATATTAAAGCTGTGCAGTATAAAACAGAATACTGCAACACTGATATAATCTGTGCTTTCTTTATCTTGTTATAAAGTCCAACAAACCTCAACTTTGGAATGTAGAAAAATACAAAACTTACTTGTGTCAATGCAAGCAAAAAGTGTAGTGTGAATGCAGCTTTACTGAAGTTATAGTTTAAGACTGAGGGCAGGTTTGCATCAGGTTGGTTTATATATTAAGTACACATTTCACCCTACCAGTTTAACTTAACAAGGGGCGTAGCCATTTTGCATATGAGTGGCATTGTGTCTAACAGCCATGCGATCATGAAACCTAAAGTCAACAGTTTTATGCCGTACTGTCATCATGACATAAAAAATCAATGTTTTTACTGTCACGGCTATTATTTTTAAGGTTATGATCTACAGCAACTCCATAAAGCATATTTAATCTCTTTACCCTATGAATTCACCACACAGCAAAATTAGCAGATCCATTGTATATTATTCAATCTTCTTCTATTCCTGTTAGGTGTTTTTTGGTGCAGTTCAGTCTTTTATATATATATATATATATATATATATATATATATATATATATATATATATATATATATATATATATATAATATATATATATATATATATATATATATATATATATATATATATATATATATATATATATATATACTATTTGGAGTCTTGTGAGTGTCTTCCTAACTGGAATTTATATGTGATTGCTGGTGGTAGTGTCATATTGCTATTGATAGCTGCATTTTGTCCATTTTTCAGTATCACTCTGTGGTGTGATATCACAGCATGGGCATGAGCTGGAAATACACCCTGGATGGGATACAGTGCACCATGCACACACATTTGCACCCAGGGACAATTTAATATAGCTAATCCATCTCCAATCCAACTACTGCCATGGTTTTGGCGGTGAAAGGAAATCAGAGAACTTTTAGGAAACCACACAGACAGTATCCTGTACTCAGGATCAAACCAGGGACACTGGCGCTGTGAGGCAGCAGTCACTCTTGTGCATTTGTATTGTCTCTTACAGTGATATGATAAAAAAAATACATATTGATATTGCCAATTGCACACTCTTTGTTCATATGCAACTGCGGAAACAAGTCACTATTGGGGATGCATGTAACCCCAAACTACCACTCTGGCCAATATAATTACAACTCATTACATTTACAGTAAACAACAAAATACACCAAAACCAAAGAAAGTGATTTTTTGTTAACTCCTTATCTTTCAAAGAAAGCGATCATTAGAGTTTCATTGTAAACCTAGGAGATAAAATATGCATGTCTCCAATATGGTAATGAACAGGTTTACACTGCTACACCTCTAAGAACTTATCATTATCTCTGACTCCTAAGGCTCATAATAGAGTCAACAGAACTTGCTCACTAGGGAATGACTGCAAGTCCTTCTATGACAATCCATCCTCGTACAGGTGTGCATTGTATATATAATATACATGCACTTTGTATGAAAGCGTAGTGCATTATGTGCGCAGGTGTGCACAGTGGGTACGTGGGTAGTGCTTGGCCTTTCGTCTCTTCTTGGTGAGATGGATGCTTTTCTCCGGTGCAGATGTGCACAGCAGGTTTCGTCTTGCTTTCAAAGCTGTGCTGGGCTGACGGAAGATGAATCGGCACTGCTTTGCTGCTTTGCTACTTCTTTTCAAAGGTCCCATTGAGAACGAGTGAGTGCCTCTGTGTGCCCTGGGGTAAAACGGAGGACTGTAAAACTGGTAACTGAAAAGCTGCAAGAAATTATATATATTGTGTGTGTGTGTGTATATATATATATATATATATATATATATATATATATATATATATATATATATATATATATATAAAAATGGACAAAAGTTTCATATGAGCTTTTTTTTTATATTATTACACATTTAGGTCCAATTTATTGTTATAATAACTTACACTTTTGTTCAAAGATGTTCCACTAGAATTTTGGAATGTAGTTTTTGGAATGAGATTTTTGCTCATTCAGCCATTAGGGCATTAGTAAGTCTGTTATTGTTATTGTTGATACTGTTGTATTTCAGGAGGCCTGAAATGCCGGCGGGTTTCCAATCCAAATAGAGCTAGAATAGGATTGAGGTCAAAGCTCTATAGCAGCCACTCAGGATCTTCCACTCCAAACCATAAACCATATCTCATGATGCTTGCTTTCACTCCGATCCATAAACCATCTTTATGTAGCTGACTTTGTGCACAAGGGCGTTGTCATGCTGAAACAGGTCTGGGACTTCTAGTTCAAGTAAAGTGAAAATTTAAGGCTACAGCATCCAAAGACAGTCTATACAATTGTGTAATTTTGTTATTACAGTTTATATAACATATAACTGGAAAAGTCAGGTGTCCCAAAACTTTTGTCCATATTGTGTATCTGTATTTGAAATATTCTTTTTTTAATAAAGGTGAATCCTGAATTCAGTTTGCCCCTAGTAAAGTAATTTGTGTTTTCCAGTTAGGGAACTATAGCACTAATATATCTAATAAGTTCTCACTGTATCAGAATCTTAGAGTCATTGGGCCCAGTGATATTGCTACTCAAAATGTTTTTTTAACACCTTTCATTCATTCATCTTCAGTAAACGTTTTCCTTTTTGGACACAGTTGTGGTGAATAGTGTATGAATTTCAATTTAATAATGCTGAAGAATGACATAAAGCAGAGGTATTCTGCCCTTTTCGCAGTGTGCTCTGCGTGGGCCATGTAAATGGAGTGGCAGGTCTACATAAAAAAAAAAAAACATTTTTCTTTAGTAAATATTAAGCCACTTTGTATAAAAATAATGGTAAAAATATGGTTTTATTTTGGAGTGGTGTTTAGGTCATGCTACTGAAGCAAACCAAAAAAAACAAAAATTGGCATGCATAACCTGTTTGTGTTTAGCACACTGTCTTCATTCTCCTGTTTCTGTAAATTATAAAAATGAATAAAACAGAAGCTGTGGCCGAACTGGTGGGTTGATCATACATTTTCTAGTTTGACTGTATTAAACTAAAGAATATTCAGGCTCAATGAAGTTAAAATGGCTTTTTAAATGAAAGACAGGCAGTTAGAATGGACAGAGATTAAATGCACTCAGGGCTCTTCACCTTGATTTTAAGTGTAACTCCTTGGTAGAAAGGTACATGCAGGAGGTTCTGTGCTTCAATCTGAGCTCTATTTTATTACCATTCGTTTCTTTAGTGAAGATTAAAGTAAAGACTGACTGACAGCAGTGGCCCTTGTGCATTTCCCTGATAGCAAATAAGCAATGGCCTATAGTGCGAGGTTTCTTATTTAACATACTTTTTGAACTACATACTGCTGTGATCTTAATTAGACGTTTAAGGTGTTGTACAGTATGTGAAGGATTTATAAAAGCTGAATTACTGGCCCATATTTCAAACTTTTCTACATTTTTTTTTATTTTTTATTTCTGGCCACGTTTGCCTAAAACTGGCCATTTTATGAACATTTTTATTTTGTTTTTTTGAGGAGCCGATGTATTTCTCATTATATTCCTTTTCAACATTATATTGTTTCCATGTTTTTTTCTAATGGTTAACTTTATGTGTCTGTGTTTCAATCCAAAATTCAACTTTGAGAATCTGTATCTCATTATATTGATTTATAGTCTGCCATTGGATTGGATGAGCAAATCGTAGACTTTATTTTGCATGACACATAGATCAGGTGTCAATCAGGAATAACTGAAATTTAAAAAAATAGTTTGCTGGTATTGAAATTACTGGATGGCATTTGTACCACATGAACAGTTTTATTGTAATAACTTATTAAGGAGGGATGGATCTTGAGAGGTTTGCTGACATTGTAACCACTGTGATATAGTCACTGAAGAGAATTTGCAGTGTTTATACTGTCCTTTTTGTCTATGCAGTTAATTAGGTAACAGAAATATCCTTGTGTGTTCCCTGGAAGACTTAAAGGAAAGAAAGCATATCTCAAGCATGGCTAAAACTCTGTGAAGTTCCAGGTTCCCTGAGGCATCCCATTTTGCTGGTAGTCTATGTCTGTGTATCAGATAAGTTTCTTCCAATAATCCTGTAAATGGTAAATCTATGATGTATATTTTGAGGTACCTTGTTTTATTTTTATTTTTTAAGTCTGACTCTAAAACCTGATACCATAATCAAATAATTTTGTTGGTTTAAACAATGTTTAAAAAAAAAAAAAGAAAAAAGTGTTCATGGTAAGCTGTACACATGGAAATGGAAAAGTTGCTTATGAAATGCCCAAATTACATCATGTGGTCTGTTCCTGAAGCATCTATGACTTTAGAAGATACAGTATATGAAACTTTGGCTGAAAGAAGGAATTAAACACACCAAAGCACTGACATACACTCCATAATGCACCATCATATTATTTTCTCTCTGTGACTGCTTTAGTAAATATACACTTACAGGACATAACACAGTGTAGAGTGTTAAAATGACCTTGCGATGGCGTTGCTCAGGTGTTTCTCCTCATAGCAGTGACCTTAATCACAGCTTCTTCAACCACAGTTTATCTTCTTTCTTGTGGTGACTGGTCACTGACTGCAACCCTTGTTTCATTCCCTCACCTTCTGACAAGATGCCTTTCTCGGTTCAGGTGTGAACGTGTGAGCGTGTCAAAGCCAGTACTGTGTGCTGCATAACTGACTGGAGCTTCAGCCTCAGAAAATAAAGGGCTAAAAGAAATCAATAGCTAATTGCCAGGACAGGCCCCCAGAGGAGAGGCAGCTAGACCCCAGCTCTGATTGATCCAGCCGAGAAAATGATTGGGCTGTGGGTGACACTAATACCAGCAGGTAATTTGTAGCATAATGCCGTTTTCTGTGTGCCAGGATTTCCCGGCTCTCACACGACGACCCCCTGTTCTCCTCTCAACATGACCTTTCACTCTAACAAAGCCTCATTATCTGTCCTTCAGTCCAGCACCACCAGCTAAATTAAGGGCCGTCACATGTGGCTGAGAAATATCTGAGTATGGACAGGCTGCTGCAGCACCTCTAAACTCTGTCATTTGGCTTGGCTGTTGAGCCTCATTTTCAGGGTTCAGAATCTACACCTACATGGGCTTATGTGATGATGTAATAAGCGCTATATTTGTTTTATGGTATTCTAATTTATTCTGTACACTTTACACTGCATTGTCATCTATGCTATCTACTGTATATGGCCATAATATGTATGATTCTTAACCCACTGCTGCTAAAATATGAGAGACTAAAATGAATGTAATCATTGTAAGTCAGTAATAAGCAAAATTGCTTATCAAAGGTTTATTGGCATGATTAGTCATAAATATTAGGTTAGAATGAATTCTATTTAATTCTCAAACCCATGTCCATGGATTTGCATTACCCTATATCATCATGCCATCACTTTCACACAGTCAATGTAAGCTGTTGATTACAATTTCATTTAGGACATTTGGCAGACGCCCTTATCCAGAGCGACTTGTAATTCTCTTATTTATACAGCTAAGCAGTTGAGTGTTATAGGCTTTGCTCAAGAGCCCAGGAATGGTGGCTAGGTAGTACTTGGATTTTAGTGCTTGGATTTTCCCAGATTTGCAGCTGGGAAGATCATTAATAACAAGCACCTATAAGTACAAACTACAGATTTTTCTCCCCTTGGCATAGCTGATATTCATTTATTGCATTGCTCAGTATTTTTTGCAAGAAAAGGCATCAAACTACTGAGTCTCCTGGTGCTGGCATTTTCATCTGACGAGTGCTGTTGCCCTATCAGTCAACTCATTGTCAATTTATAACACTATCAACACATTAAATGTGTTCTATTTATTCATAGCAATGGTGAAGAGTGCCATTGCTATCCTGATTTATATTGTAATGAGCTCCAAAGTGTTTTTTTGTTTACTATTCAGAATCTATGTTAACCACTTGACATCATTAACTAACTCCTAGGCAGCTAACTACCGGTAGTTAAAAATTGATTCTGATTTTCTGCTGTGTGAATGGTTAAAAGTGTCTTTGCTATCCTGGCTTTCTTTGTAATGAACTTTCATTAGCTTCTAAGCTGACCACCACCAGTAATGTAAGATATTTTGCATTATTATCTGCAATGCAGAACTGCATGGTCTTTAGGTAGAATCTCATAAATTTTTGTGAAGGTGGCTTTCTACAGAAAAAAAAATGTCATCTACTTTATTTATTACAGAAAACTAGACGTTTAAACCACTTTAACACAGGCTTCGTTTATTAATACCTGTGCAGGAGTAATGTGGCTAATTTCACGTGCGGTTCCATAGGCAGTAATTCGTTTCTCCATCATGGAAAAACACTACCAAAGTTTATTCTATTATTTTTTTTCTGAAATGACTGAGACGGGGGTGGAGTGAGTTGGAAATGCCTATAAAAAGCAGGACAGAAAGTCCAGGTAAACACAGCCAAGCACGTCCGCACGTAATCTTTTGCGGTTGCTGATTCCTTTAATGAAACATATTTTTAGCATATTCTACATATTTGTTTCAAGTAGTGGTCCAAACTCACATCTTCATATATATTTTTACTTTACTTTTTGCTTAAAGTAGATATATACAGGGAGTGCAGAATTATTAGGCAAATGAGTATTTTGACCACATCATCCTCGTTATGCATGTTGTCTTACTCCAAGCTGTATAGGCTGGAAAGCCTACTACCAATTAAGCATATTAGGTGATGTGCATCTCTGTAATGAGAAGGGGTGTGGTCTAATGACATCAACACCCTATATCAGGTGTGCATAATTATTAGGCAACTTCCTTTCCTTTGGCAAAATGGGTCAAAAGAAGGACTTGACAGGCTCAGAAAAGTCAAAAATAGTGAGATATATTGCAGAGGGATGCAGCAGTCTTAAAATAGCCAAGCTTCTGAAGCGTGATCATCGAACAATCAAGCGTTTCATTCAAAATAGTCGACAGGGTCGCAAGAAGCGTGTGGAAAACCAAGGCGCAAAATAACTGCCCGTGAACTGAGAAAAGTCAAGCGTGCAGCTGCCAAGATGCCACTTGCCACCAGTTTGGCCATATTTCAGAGCTGCAACATCACTGGAGTGCCCAAAAGCACAAGGTGTGCAATACTCAGAGACATGGCCAAGGTAAGAAAGGCAGAAAGTCGACCACCACTGAACAAGACACACAAGCTGAAACGTCAAGACTGGGCCAAGAAATATCTCAAGACTGATTTTTCTAAGGTTTTATGGACTGATGAAATGAGAGTGAGTCTTGATGGGCCAGATGGATGGGCCCGTGGCTGGATTGGTAAAGGGCAGAGAGCTCCAGTCCGACTCAGGCGCCAGCAAGGTGGAGGTGGAGTACTGGTTTGGGCTGGTATCATCAAAGATGAGCTTGTGGGGCCTTTTCGGGTTGAGGATGGAGTCAAGCTGAACTCCCAGTCCTACTGCCAGTTTCTGGAAGACACCTTCTTCAAGCAGTGGTACAGGAAGAAGTCTGCATCCTTCAAGAAAAACATGATTTTCATGCAGGACAATGCTCCATCACACACGTCCAAGTACTCCACAGCGTGGCTGGCAAGAAAGGGTATAAAAGAAGAAAATCTAATGATATGGCCTCCTTGTTCACCTGATCTGAACCCCATTGAGAACCTGTGGTCCATCATCAAATGTGCGATTTACAAGGAGGAAAACAGTACACCTCTCTGAACAGTGTCTGGGAGGCTGTGGTTGCTGCTGCACGCAATGTTGATGGTGAACAGATCAAAACACTGACAGAATCCATGGATGGCAGGCTTTTGAGTGTCCTTGCAAAGAAAGGTGGCTATATTGGTCACTGATTTGTTTTTGTTTGGTTTTTGAATGTCAGACATGTATATTTGTGAATGTTGAGATGTTATATTGGTTTCACTGGTAAAAATAAATAATTGAAATGGGTATGAATTTGTTTTTTGTTAAGTTGCCTAATAATTATGCACAGTAATAGTCACCTGCACACACAGATATCCCCCTAAAATAGCTAAAACTAAAAACTACTTCCAAAAATATTCAGCTTTGATATTAATGAGTTTTTTGTGTTCATTGAGAACATGGTTGTTGTTCAAATTAAATCCTCAAATAAAATTAATCCTCAAAAATACAACTTGCCTAATAATTCTGCACTCCCTGTATACTTGTGTGTGTGTGTGTGTGTTCTTATTGCTGTTGTATGAAACATAAACACTTCTTATTCTCTTATTTAAGCATTAAGACTTAAATAAATGGAATGTGTTTGGCAGGAGACTCACAGACCTAATGTAGGCTACCAGGTGCTTTTGGGAAACATCTTGAAAACCAGTGCAATAGGGATTTTGTGGTAAAGATTCTCTGTCTCTCTGATAGGATTTTCTGGTTGGGCATCTCTGCATCTGTAAAAGTCCTCTATTGTGTCATAAATATCTGAACTCTTCCTTAGATTCTTTGGCATGGCAGAATTTTACTTGACGTTAACGGAATTACTCCCGCCCGGAGGCAGTCTCGTCTTGATTGTTCTTGAGTGTGTTCACGTTTTAAACGTGTCATATCACACACACACACACACACACACACACACACACACACACACACACACACACACAATCACATACACACACACACACTCACACACACACACACATATATATATACACAGCTGGTGGGCTGTTAGTGAGGACAGAAAGAAAACTTCAGCACAGCCAGGGGTCTGTTCATACCCTCAATATAAGCTTACAATCTTATTCACTACTATCAAGATTCAAATGTGGCTAAAGTAACTGCAATGAACATTAAATCTGATGAGCACTGAGCCATTCATGCAACTATATTTCAGTATTCAAAGTTCATCAGTATTTGGTTTATTTTTCCACTTCTTTAGATTAGGATTCCATTCTCTTTAAATTTTTCTTCATCTGAATATAGTTTACTATTTGGATGTAAATCAAATCAGTGAGTTTGATGGGGTGGCCTGCTTCACTTTACAATCAAATTGCATCATTATCGTCCACTCAGATAAACTCTCCCCCTTTTGATTCCCTTTTTTTTCACTTTTAGTCTCTTTCCTTGATGGTCCTGGGTGAGTGCTAATGCAAATGGCAGAGGGACTCCCAGACTAGCTGACGACAATCAAGCAAGCTCACTGTGCAAGATGTGAGCACTCGTTCCATGGGTCTCTCCCTGCGGGGGTTTCGCTACACGGCCACTGCTAATCTATTAGAGACTTTCTATTCTTTTTTTTTTGTCCCAGTATCCACCAGAGCGCTGAACATGTACTCGATTAACCTACCCCTTTCCTTTTCCAGAGAGTGAAGAAAAAGAGAAAAAAAAATTGGAGAGATGTATAATGAGAATCCTATCCGCCTGTCCCTTTTAGTCCCTATGTTACATGTCTCTGATGCCCTGAACCTTTTTAAAGGCTCTTTCCAGTTCCTACTTTCCACTTTACATTTATCCTTCTTTATTGTTTCACTGGAATGTTCCCAGACAAGATAACTAGATTAAACGTGGACCGAAGTCCCTGCGACGACTCTTTAAAAGGTTCCGGATGAAATGGAAAGAGAAGAGCAGTCTTGAGAGAGATAATATTCCAATTGCCTGGTCTTAACTTTGAAGTGAAGGTAGTACATAATTTCATCAGCATGGCAGGTCAGGAAAGAGGTATAAAGCATCCTGTCTCCCACAGGTACAGAGGTTTAACTGGTCTGTGCTGTGGGGAAGGAGGCCTTTAATGCTTCACTGAAGCTTGCTAAGGTTTTCACACTCTCAGCTTTTTTTCCTGGCTGTTTGGCACCACCTACGGATTAAGCACTCCCCCAGGAAGTGCTGGAGCATGAAGAGAAATGTGACATCATATAGTGGAGATAGAGGGAAGTGAGAACATATAGAAATGCTTGCACAAGTTCACACTAATTCATGCACTCAGGGCATCTTATAGCACTAAAGGCTGCTAAATAATTTTGTCAGAGGAGTTTTTCTAGATTTTTCTTTTTTTACAGGAAACATGCTGGATATGGAATCAGGATTTTTAGCCTGCTGTCATCTATTTAAATCCAGAAACTTTGAGTCTTCCAGTTTTTGTATGTCAGTTCAGATGTCAGATATGACACTCAGCTAAAAGAAAGGCTTGGTAAAAAGAACCAAAGCTGTCAAGATCGCTTTTCAGTTTTCGTCCTCCAACCCCCTCTACAGTCCATCTCAACCACGCTAATACTTCTTCCTGTCTTAAACCCCTCACTCAGTATATAGGATGATATGGATGTGTGAAGACAAGCGTGATCGCCAAACTCATATTGGAGATTGTTCAGGGTCGATGCCACCAGCTGCCTACTAGTGCTGATTTTTGTACAAATTGCATCAGCGCAGCTTGTTTGAACAATGAATTTATCATAAATAAACCAAATGAGTGCTTTAGAGAGTGCACTGCTGTAGGAATGTGACAGGATTGCCTAGTTTCAGGAGCATGCTGCATGTTTTCCTTTGGGGTATGAAGACTTTGATTGGGTATTGATCTGGAATGAAAGTTTCCCGATGAATGTGAGATGATTTCTTCAGGGATGATGGAGAAGGGTTTTATTACCGCAAGTTATATCCACTCTGCATGGTGGTGCGGGGGATAGTGTTGTCGCCTCACAGCCCCAGAGATCGATCCTGAGATCAGGTTTTACTCTCTGTGTCCATGTGGGTTCTCCAATTTCATTCCACCACCCTAAACCTTAGCTAGGGAATTGGATATGTGAAATTGTCCTAAGTGTGAATGATATTGCATCTTATTTAGGATGGATTCCTTGTGATAGCTCAAGAGAGGTTCCGGATCCATTGCAAGGATAAAGTGGTTTCTGAAGCTGAATGAGTGAATGAACTAATTATTCCACTCCCTTGACAGAATCATACAAGTGTCCTCAATAACTTTTTAGATGATAAGATTTATACACATGTATACAGGCATGTGTATATATATATATTTTTACCAAACTAAACAGAGCTGAGAGTATTTCTAACAGGCCTGGTAGGAATTGCTCAGAATTTTTTATGCCTCTGTTTATTAGGAAATAAAAGGAGTTTATTAATTGTCTGTTAAACCCACCTACTGAGCTGCAGCCGAATAAAGGAGTTCTAACATGCTGATAGTGAAAAGATCGATGCCATGGTTTTGTAAACCAACAAAAAAACGAAAGAAGCAAATAGGAAAAAGTCTTGAAAGAAGGGCTTTTTAATGCTTGTACACTCATTGGCTACTTTATTGGTAACACCTTATGAATACGGTGCCGTCACTTAGTAAACAGCCTTAGATCTTGCCATGAAATCAACAACATGTAGCCATTATAAGCTGGGTAAATTGTGGCCATAATTGTGCCATTATAACATTACACCATCAAGGCCAGCCTAAACTGTTAACAAAAATCTATGGACTAATACTAATGTTAAATTATGACATCACAGAAATATGAAGATTCATCACACCAGCCAGCGCTTCTGATGTTATTTTCTGACGTCTAATGTTGTCCCATCCGCCTCAGCGTTTGGAGTGCTGTGCCACCTGAGATGTATTTACGCTCATCATAGTTGGAGAGGGGTTATTTAAGTTCTTGCAGCCTTTCTGGCAGCTGGAAGCAGTCTGAAAAGACATTGCACTGCATTTTCACTTACAGCAGTGTTGCTCACTTTTTATTTTCCACATATTTCTGATTAAACTCTGTATAAAGTGTTGTGTATAAAACTTAACTGTCAAAGAAATGCTTAGACCAGTCTATCTGGCAGCAACAACCATGCCTTTGTTTAAAGTGGTCTGTACTTGAATAGTTTTGTGTTTTACCTTATGATTGGCTAGTTAGAGTGCTTGAGAAGTTATGTAGGTGTTTCTAATACAGGGAACAGAGAGAAGGAGTGCAGTGAGACACAGCAGTTTATAAGTAAATGTTTTTCTTTATTATTTGTATTGATTAATTAATAAAAAAATATTATTTTAATTTCCTTGACATATTCCCTGCTGCTTTAACAGATGGCAGGATGGATTTTGATAAAGCACCCCAAGGCACAATCAGACAGAATAAAAGCGAAGACTTGCCGAAACTGTATTTCTCCAATGTTTCCAACTAAATCACATTGAATTGCCATGGCGTCTTTCTTTTGTCAAGACACGTGTATGTTTATTTGTTCCCCTGGGGGGACAGGGATGACAAGTATGCCATTGCAGTTCCAGACACAAGTGAAAAAGCCTCTTAATTACTTAGTGAGCCTTTTACAGTTTCCACTGTCGTAGTTCTGAATGTCAAAAGTGATTTCCAGACAGCTCTCTAGAGAGAAGCAAAAAAAAACCTTGCACGAGTTAGTTTATGTGGGGAAATGAAAGAACGAAAAGCAATTTTTCAGGTCGACTGACAGTCTTGACTGTGACAAAAGCAATCTAAGTGGGCAGCATTTAGATTTTTTATTTTTATTTTTTGCATTAGCAGCATGTATCAGAAGCGCAATTGTTTTTTAGGTGAAGGAAGTTGAAGGAAGTGCGAAGTTGTCGCTGTTTCATGCAGAGCTCTATCACAGGATGTGCGCTATACAGTCAGGCAGCTGAGTCGGGATGTACTTTCCGAAGCTTCACTTCCCATTCTACTCTAAACCGGCACTGTACATCTCAGGGTTTGATAAAACTGAATGAATAATACATATCCAAGTGTCAGCAACTTCAGGTTGGGATTTATGCTGCCTCAGCCATGACTTTGGTGCACTCTGAATGAATTTCAGGGGCACAACAAGATGGAATATTTTTCAGATTAGGGCCCTTAAAGCATGCCATAGAGACCCCCAGTCTCCTTCTTGATTGGTCCTGGGACCGGCACTGTTAGCAATGAAGACGTTGCAACCAATGCATTATTATTATTATTACTTTTTATTATTTTTTGCCTTTATCTAAGTGTATATATAGATGCATCTGTACCATGCCTTAGGTCAGTGCTTCCCAGACTAGTCCTCAGGGTCCACTAGTTTAAATGTCTGCTTTAAATTGTCTCTTTTATTTTAACACCTATACACTGTTATTAATTATAAATGCAGTGGTTAAAATACACATTAGGATAAACAGACAGCCCACACAAGTTACCTAAAAGGAGATGTGGCAAATAAATAATTTATAATGAAATGTAAATATATGCTATAATTATGCCACATTGGTGTATTCTTTTTTTAAGTAAACCTTCTTAAACAACCAACTACATTTTACATACTTATCAATTTTGTTTATATGTGTATGTTATACATGCTGTACATATATACATTTATAAATGACATGATATATGACACGTGTACATAAATACACACAACTACCGAGAGACAAGGTGTGGTAAAAGCCGAAAGGTTTGGCATATTTATACGAGTGCTACTGATTGTGAATGTGAAACAGGTGCACAAACAGATGACATAATTGAGTGGCGGATGTAAAGTGTAGTTTGTGTCTCTGGGAATATTCCTGACACTAACAGTTTCATAATTCTAGAAAGAACATGAGTGATACCTATGATTGACATTTTCCCTTATCTTGTCAGTGTTATCAAGATGAAAATACTATATGAGTCATGCTGTTAGGAGCACTTTTATGACACATTAGTACATAACTTGATGACGAGTAAAAGAAATAGCTTTTTTTTCCTTACCTCTGTTATTTAGAGTAACAGTTTTAGCATTTTTATCGATTGTTTAATTTAGTTTGATTTGATCCACAACAGCCATCATTATTTACTGATGCTAAGTGGAGAAAACACTTCACATAATTTTTGATTTGATCATGGTTTTGATCATTTGTGTGTGTAGAAGATGAAAGGCAACAGTTAATTTGAATTTAAATAAAAAATTATATTTGTGTACATTTCGTAATGTGGAAAGAAGGGGTAGAAATCAGCATGTTAATAAGATCTTGCATGTGCTGTATGTTCTGGGGCATGTCAGATCTCTAAAGAAAGCATCAAAATAAAACTAAACTGTATTGCCTTTGCTGCATGTACTGTACAACACCAACCACAGTGATATCTGTCTCTTAAAAAGACTCTCTCTCGCTTTCTTTTTTTATAATTTTTAAAACAATTTGGTAAAAAACCTGTTCCAACAAGACCTGTTCCGAAATAGACCTGTGGCATATTAATAACATTGATCTGTTTATATCACTTCGATGTATAAATGATCCATATTGCAAATATATTAAGGCAAACTATTCAACACTGACAACACTCATCATTTAAAGATACAATCCACTATACACATTTTTTGTGGGTTTAAAGTGTCTCTACACATGCAAGCCTGAGGTAATTCAGGGCTTTATTGTAATTTAGGGCTAACACTATTCTTTGATCAAATACACTATGATCTCATGGCTACAATAGGCAATCATTATGAGTGAACTCAGTCAAGCATGTTACCAGAAAAGAAAGTTCAAAGTTAAAAGGAAATCTGTGCCTCTTGGATCGTAAATGAAGTTGATCTCATCTGTCTGTGTCTCATTTGACCTAGACTAAAGTGTGTAATTGAGCCCTTGGTACACTGTACTCTGGCACTTTCTCAGTGATGCTTCTACATCATTGGTTCTCAGCTGACCTGTACAATTATGAGATTACCTTTCTCACATCACACCTGATCCGGCTCATTACGATTGTGATAAGTGATGAGCTGGATCAGGGGTGTTATAGGCAGCACTGTGTAGCTTTTCCACATAGCCTTGACTAACAGCTTCTCTATGATTCAAACACGATAGGCATGGATCATGTGGTATGCCCCCCCACCCATCACACATGCTCATGTTATTCAGCTCTGGCCAGCTATATAGACAAAATACATTGTCACCTGCCGAAAATCTGGATCTGTCATGGATAAAGAGCGATAGCCTATTTTTCATGTGAATTTGACACTTTCCTCAGGTTGCATCATCAGGGAAATCAAGTCACACAATGCAATATAAGGACAAAGCAACAGACAGTTGTCTCAGGAATGTAGTTATTTGTTATTGTTGTCATTGTACTTAAATGGAAATAAATGTTCTAACATTTTCACTTTCTACTTTTTTCTATCCGGTCTCTTTGTAGAAAGAAATGCCTATTCATGCGAATGTTACTTAATGTCTGATTACTTTGTTGAAAAGAAATTAATGTCAGACATCCACTCTAAAATAACATTCTTGTTTAATCCAACAAAATAAGGGCCAAGATTAAAGAAAGCTGCATAACCCAAGTGCTAAAAAATGGGGTTTAAAAAAGGTACATTTGCCATGACTCTGTTTCCATGGCACCTGTAGTCAGAGAGACCTGCCAAACTGCTATTTCCATATTCTCGAACTTTTTACTCAACATCCAAACTTCTGCATTAGTATCTATTTCTGTTTACTTAATAGAGTGTTGCAGTTCACCCTCAGGATGTGTAATGGCTCTGCAATGGAGAACAGATCTTGTGAGAAGTTCTGCAGAGGTTTTGCCACACACTGCAAAGGCCATGGAGTGTAGGAGTGGGAGTGGGAGGGAGGCTGTGCCCAATGTAAAAGGGAAAGTAAGCCTAACATGTTAGTGCAAGCTTAAGAGCTCTTCGAGTAATCAAAAGTACTTAGACACAAGGCTGCTTTGGCTCACTGAAACAGGTGGGATATCTTTTCTTTTTTTTTTTATTGTGAGAAGAACTGTCACACACCGAAATAAAACACTTGCGCCTCATTCAATAACATCCAAAATAATGAGGACTAATTTGCATTTGCAATCAGAGAAATTGTGTTTGCAGTTGGTGGGTGTATGGGAAGTTATTTACAAAAAAGAATAGTGTGAATTTTGTCAAAGCATGTGGAGAAAGCAATATGTAAATGAGAACTAACATGTGCTGTTTGTTCTTGATAGGTAATGCAAGTTTGGATTTGCTAAATATTTTCGAAATAGGATATCCGTCTAAAACTAAATAGCGAAGTTGATGTAGAAGTGTATCACAAAGTAAATCTTCAGCACTGGTAAATTGGAGGTTGTTATTTCTAGGTGTTTAGAGGCAATACAGCTTAAAATGTGCTGATTCCCCTGGTCATTACTGGCACTATTCACTTAGCAGGAGGTACCATTACATTTTAGTGACAGTTGCTAATTCCCTTTAAAATTATTGCTGGAAGCAATTTTTTTTTTTACAAGACTACTACAGATTAGCAGAAAATACGCTTCTTACTGATGACCATGTCTACAACCTGACATATCCTCACAGAACCTCTTCCTTTAGGGGTCAATTTTTTTCATAAACATGTAAACACCAATAAGTGGTAGCTTGAATGAATTAGGCTACACATCTTTAGAAATGATCCATAGGTGATATTGTTCATAAGTATATATCTAAACACCTTTTATTCAAATTTTTGGAGGGAATTCTTATTGAAATTATCTGGTAGCATCACACTTCTAAATATATGGTTTGCAATGTAAAATGCGCTGCTTCTTTATAAAATCAGAGTTGAGGAAATCATTGTGTCAAGTCATTTTGCATTTTTGAGTGGAGTAAAGGGAGTCCTAAAGAATGCCCAAGTTAAATGTCTCTAACACATATAGTATGCTTTAATCTGAATTACATTTTTATGGATATTAATCTATGTAGGTCATTCTGTGGAAACTTCACAACCAATCAAACAGGTGTATACAGACACACTACAGGAGGAGTTATTCAGTTAGGGTGAATGGATAGATAGATAGATAGATAGATAGATAGATAGATAGATAGATAGATAGATAGATAGATAGATAGATAGATAGATAGACAGACAGACAGACAGACAGACAGACAGACAGACAGACAGATGCAGTATACATGATATACCGTAATATAAGGTTAATATAAATACAGTACACAGGATATACAGTATTTAAGGTATATATAGATGCAGTATACAGGATACGGTAAGGTAAGGTGTATATACAGATACACATACATATAAATGCAGATGTATATAAGGCACAATATGTGAAGAGAATGAGGGGTATACAGATTTACAATATGCAATATTTACATTGTATGTACAACTGTACAGAAGTTATACACAATGTTTACACCGTGTTCTAACGGTGTAGTGTAGAGTTCAGTAGTATGATTGTGGATGGAAAAAAGCTGTCCCTGGACCTGCAGGTTCTGGTGCGTATGTTCCTGTATCTCTTTTTTTTTTTATGAAAGGAGGCTAAACAGTTTGTTACTGGGATGTAAATTGTCCTTGGTGATGTTGTGAGCTCTGTGCAGACATCTTTTGTGGTAAAGGTGCTTAATGGCAGGTAGTTGGGTGCCAGTGGTGCGTGGGGTTTTTTGTTTATAATAAAAGAAAATGTGTACCCTGTAATGTTTCAGGTTCAAAAGGGAAACAAAGCTAATTTATCTAATATAAAAACCCAAATAACCTTTAATAATAAGGCAGAGCTTTGAGAACATTTCTTATTAATGTTTTTGTTCACCCTGTAACAAAAACACATTTTCACCTATTATTATGACTTTTTTGTTTTTATTTTGTCTGGCAATATGACTGAAGTTGCTGCCCTTTGGTTGTATGTACAGAATTTCTTTCTGCAACAACTGTCCGCACACACTTTCTCAGTCAAATTGCTGGTGAATTTATTTGTATCAACTAGGCCACCATTAGGTAGAAACACTCCAAAGTGCATATTCATTAAGACAACCATACAAAATGAACTCATGTTATTTCTCTCATTTGAAAAGCACAACCCTGAATAGACTCTGAAGTGAATTGGAGCCTTATCTTCCTATTGCCTTAAGAGTTGGTACACATTTCTTTTTTAGAATTTGTTATAATTTGTTTGTGCAATACACATTATTCATATGAAGTATTTAGGTAAACATTTTAACAACCACCTCAAAAGAGTTTTCTAATCTAGTGTCTAGAGAAGTAGACTTTATTGCCAGTTCTCTTTATATAATTGTATACATGTCTGACAAGTGCAAAAATTACATATGAATCTTATGGACAGGTGATCAAACATTTATTCATGCCGTATAGCTGAAGAAGAGTTGAGCATGGCTGGACAGTTGTGTAGCATATAATTAGAACCTGTCTGTAACCCAAGCAATTTAAGTGAAAAACTGTCCCATGTATGAGTAGCATTGAAAGTAAAAATGATAGTAGCATTGATATGAAATACTTAATATAGTTCATGAGGTATTAGTGTGTTTTTAAACTGCAGGTCTGCAGTAATGGTAGATGTTGGGAATGATCTTGATTTGTCCAGATACAGTAGGGGTTTTGGGGCATTGAATGGACACTGCCTCAGGAAAGAAGCTGTTCTGTAGATTGGTTGTAGTAACATGAATATTTTTCTAGCTTTTGCCAGGCAGTTGGGTGTAAAGGGTCATCCATAATGCTGGTGGCACTATGACTGTAGGCTTTGCGGTTTGTTTTGATGCCTATTAATGTTTGGTTTTTTTTCTACAGTGTTTGCTTGGTCTGTTCCTAGGAGAACAGCCAACCCATATATTATATGCTGGCAAATACTAGCTGGAGTGATTTTGAAAAAAAAAAAAAAAAAAAAAAAAATTATCATTGCATTCATCAAAAAAGCAAGTACAAGGTCATGGTGTCTGATGAAATCTCCCTCTCATCTAGTGCCAGAATTGCTTGAAGCCTTGCTTGAAGGAATATTCATTATATGTGTGATAATCAGGAAGATTTAGAGTTGTACTTTTTTCCCTTTTTTTTTTTTTTTTATTATTATGTTTTGTTATTTGCTAATTTTATATTATGAATCTGGTTACAATGTATTGCAAAGGATTTTTGCTCAAATTTAATGTACCACAAAGGTTAGCCATTCATTTTATTTGAAGTGTGTTGTTTTTATGTTTTAAATCTTGACTTATAGAATTTATAATTATTTGTCTTGGAAGTTTAATCTCTTAATTTTAAAAGTAATACAGTTTCAGGAAGCTCTAGTATTGTTCAAGCTTCAGAGCAGTAAACAACCATACATCATCTGAGTACAACACACACAAATCCAGGCCAGTCCATTGTGTAGTAGGTACTCTTCATTTTTTATATATTATTTTTTTTTTTATTATTCCTCCTATCTGATGCTTTTTCATTGTGAGTGCTTATTTATTGATTGATTGATTGATTGATTGATTGATTGATTGATTGATTGATTTAATGCATCGTGCATCTTCACACAACTGAGCATCTATTATGTGTCTGAGACGTTCATGTGAATGATATTTACTATGAGTATAAACTGCTTTGATGGCTCATGCCCTCAACAGAACTGTGTAAGAAATGATACCTGGCTTCAATAGCTGTGATTGATACCAAACACATATTGCTGCATTAAATTCAAATTCAAGATTTTATTAAAACAGGACATATTTACGGTTTTTGAGGCATCTGTTGAGAGATTCAGGGGTTATTTATACACATCTTAAATGTTTTTACATCTCCTTTGGCTGGTTTGAAAGAATAGCACTAGAGAAAGCAATATAATTTTAAATAGGAGTTTTGTTCAAAGTGACTTTACTTGTTCAAGTAAAAGGTAGAGCAATCTCTCGAAAGACTATTCAAGTTTGAAAGTGTCTGCTATATTTATTTAAGCCCTTTGCTATCAGAGAGACACAGCAGTGTTTTTTTCTAATAATATTCCACAGTTTATATACTGTATATTAACAAAAGAAAGACCTGTGCATCACAAAGCTTCTTAAAACAGAAGCTACATAGCACCACATCATAAACTTTTACTTGTGTAGACACTTGGCTTATTATTATTTATTATGCAATTATTGTATTCAGTCATTATTTGGATAAACTGACCCTTTTCTGCCGGACATGAATTCATGAACATCATTAGAGACATGTTAACCCTGATCTGATGTCAATATTTTTGCACAGATCCACCCACTTTTGCACAATTAATATGGGTTATAGGTATATGTTGTTCTGTTTACCCATAAATTTTATCTGACATATTGGAGGAGACTATTATAAGGCCTGCCAATTTGTACACATGTCGTGTATGAATTCAGTGTGTTGTATGAAAGATGTCAAAACTTTCTATTTTTAATTCTATCTATTAATGTGAAACATAAGCTATCACACTGTCTTTTATGTATACAAAATTACGTATATAATGTCTTTTACTTGGAGACCCAAACCTGTTACAGAATGACAATGCCCCTGTGCACAAAGTGAAGATATGGTTTACATGAGCTGGAGTGGAAGATCTTGAGTAGCCTGCTATAGAACTCTCATTTGAACCCTACTGAACACCTTTGAGATAAATTGGAACACTGACTGCATCAAAGGCCTTCTTACCCTACATCAGTACCTGATTTTACTAATACCTTTGTGAGTGAAGGAGCACAAATACCCACAAACACACTCCAGAATTTGTGGAACATCTTCCCAAAAAAGTGTAAGGTTATTGGAACAGCAACTAGATACTAAATGTGGAATAGAATGCTCAAAAAGCACAGAAACATTGTAGGGCTAGGTTATAGTGTATATTTATTAGCAATGCTAGTGAATATCTTGATAGAACATAAACAGGCACACAGACACAACCAAAAGAGAAAAATAACTGTCAAATATAACATTTTGGAAATCATTTGAATAGTAATAAGACAAAGTTCAAACACCGATATCCTGCTTATATATTATATAAAAATAATACAAATAAAATTAGGCTGATCTGTTTTAGCTAATTCACAAATGCAGTGAATGGTTTCTTTATATTTACATTTACGGCATTTAGCAGAAGCCCTTGTTCAGAGCAACGTACAAAAGTGCTTTGAGCCTCAATCAATAAATAAATCTACACTGGAATGCAAGATTACAAACTTAAGATAAATGTATGCTGAACAAAGCAAACTTGGAAAGTGTTAGTTTTATTGTTTCAGGAAGAGGAAGGTCTTCACCCGTCACATAAGGATAGCCAGGGATTCTGCTGTTCAGACATTTAGGGGACGTTCATACCACCATCTTGGTGCCAGAACAGAGAAGTGCCTGAAGTATACTTACCTCTTACCCTGAGAGAAGGTAGTACCAGTCGAGCAGTGCTGGAGGATCTTAGACAGCGTGGTGCAGTGTGAGGAGTGATGAGGTCTCTGAGGTGAGATGGTGCTGGTCCATTTTTGGCCTTTAAGGCAAGCATCAGTGTTTTGAATTTGATATGTATACCTACTGGAAGCCAGTGGATGGAGTGCAGCAGTGGGGTGGTGTGGGAGAACTTGGGCAGATTAAACACAAGTCGTGCAGTTTTTTTATTACCTATATTTACACAGGCTCAAAAGTAATCGGACAAACTGGCAATCATTATAAGAAAATGAACATAACAACATCTTCATTGCTTTATTGCAAACCCTTTGTGGTGGGATAAAACATTAGAAAGATAAGTCAGGGCAAAACCTTTTGGAACTGACTAACATTTTATTCTTAAAATAGTTGGAAAAAAACATGTACATGTGACTGCACACTATTTTTCCAGGCTTGGTACGACAATAATTTAGACTGCCACAGTGGATATGTGTGTTGTGCTGTGTGTGTGTTGGTAATAATCAGACTTGTTCTTTAATCTTTCTGCATTCACGTCCAAGGGATAACAAATGGAAACAGCATCTCAGCTCTCAAATGCCCCAATGTGTTCCTCAAAAACTGTATTGTGAGCACAACACTGACTCCAAAACCATTAATGTTCCCTTTAACGTGAAATATTCACATCAACATGCCAAGCACACTTGTCCAGTGAACAAACCTAGCTCACTGCACTGGTAAATTGAGTACACAGATGTCACAGCGTGCACGCTTGCATTTGTTGCATACAGACGTGACATGAATTATTTACCAAAATTCTGAATAGAAGAAACAAATGAAAATATGAACGCATAAATACATATATAAATAAACAATTTAAAGAATGAATGAATAAAATATATTCTTTTAAATTAATTAATGAATAAAACATGAAAAATAATCTCAGATGTTCATGACAGATGAAAACCACATTATATTTCATAAAGAAAAGTATTTTACAGGATCCCCTTTTGCATTTTTATTCAGCCAGACAACATAGTTTATATGCAGTGTGCTGAGAAAAATGCCTGCCTCCCTCATACACAAATCGCAACTGAGTACATGGTCAACAAGTGGGAATTGAATTTTTATTTAAAACTGTTTATCTTCTTGAGACAGAGTCTTTCTCCTTCTCTAACTCCTACTCTATTGTCTTTTTCTCTTCCTTTCTCTGTCTTCTCTACCATATTAGTTATTTTGTTTATTGTGAGCTGGAGTTTCATGGCTGATAGTCCTGTTTGGAAGAACATCAGCTGAACCTGGATTAGCAGATGTTGCCATTTTCATACACTAAGGTTTTTTATCGATATTTCCTTGCTCACAATATTCCAATTTGAAATATATCTATAAGCAATGGAATCATCCATAACTAAAGGCATTAGAAATTACAGGACACGAGCATTTCCACTAATTCATGTTTAAGGAGAATAGGAGTAGGAGTGCAAATGTCATCAACTGTGCAACATTTCAGTTAGATGGTGATTTCTGTACTAATGCGCAGTGAACAGTGTGCAAAAAAAAAAAAAATTTTTATTTTTTTTTTGTTTATTTGCAAATCGGCTAACAAATGCCCTTTCCCCTGCTGTTTTTAGCTTGTTCAGTGGCTGGCATGTAAGCAAAAGTTTTGAAATCACTTTTTTTTTTTATATATCAACACCATTAACATTATTGTAGCATATTAGACGGCCACTTCATTGCAGGCTTATGAAATACTTTGGATCAAATCCACCCCTTCTTCATTCTTGCCTTTTTTTTTCTGAGGCATTTTTCTGAGGTGTGTATATATATATATATATATATATATATATATATATATATATATACACACACAGACACAGTTCGTTCTGCACATTCTTGCAAATAATTATAACTTCCTTATGCCTCATTGTTACTATTATTTTCTTATTTATTTTTCTCTTTACTGTTATATACTGTTTAATGTCATTCTTAGAGACTTGGGTCCATCTCCATTTGGTCTATTTGAACCTTAATTTTTTTCATTTATATAAAAAAGGGAGGTAAAATAATTTTGTCAGTCATTTCAAGCATCTTGGTAACTCAGTGGTTAAGCTATTGGACCTCTGATTGGAAGGTCATTAGTTTAATTTCCTGCACTGTCAAACTGCCACATTTGGGCCCATGAGCAGGGCCTTTGATTGTTTAGTTCTATTAATAAGATGGTTGTAAGTCATTTTGGATAAAAGTATTTGCTAAATTCTCTAATTGTAGATGTGAGAGATGATAATGACTGTGAAATTTGTTAAAATGTCTTCCAATGTATTATTAATGGCTTGGAAAAAAGCACTGTTTACTGAGTATTGCTTGACAGTGTGTAATGGCAATGTTTAACCATCAATGAAAAAGTGTAAAAGAGATATCAGTTATGACTTGTGCCAGAGAGAACACCGCACTAACTACTGGTTAGACTTTGTTTGCGGTAATATGTGATGGTGTTCTGTGTTCCTGGAAGCAGGTGCTTTTCCACCCACTGAGAAACTATATTGCTTTCCTCATCACTACTACCTGAGGCAGTTGGTAGTTAACACACTCTGGTGTGTTGTGATTGACTTCAGCAGAAAACATCCCTCCTTGGAGTTTTATCTCTGTAATATCTCTCGTTTCCCTACTTTCTCTCTCTCTCTGCTCTTTGTTTATTGCTCATCTGTCTACTTATAGTTTCCCCATAGCATCTTTCTGCTCTCTTTCCTCTGCTTCTATCTTCGATTTTCTTCTTTGAGTTGGTCGAGCGGATGCTCTCTAACAGGTTATCTGTTTTCTGGATTTTTTTTTTTGTACAGCTATATTACTGAATATATGCCTCTTTCAATAGTTATTAGTTACACATATCTGTCTAAATTACTTTTTTCGATCCACAGCAACGCACCGTGCCAGTGTTTCTTTAACTCATCATTTGAAGCAATGACCCGTGTTTATTTTAAAACAGACATAAGAAAAACTGCTTTTGATGAAAGCGCAATTGTCAGCGCATAAAGATATCGGCCTGCAGATGTTGTTTTGACTTACAGATGTTGTTGCAAGAGGCCTGTCAGTTTTTAGCACAAGCACTTTTTACTCAGCAGGAAGGAAGCGAAGAAGATGAGTAATCTCATGTGGCTAATACACGTCTCACTTCCTCTCGTCCTCTATTTCCAGCTTGGCTCACAGGCTTTCTTGAGTGGTTTGGGATTATTCTGATTAAGCCCTCTGCTTGACATGAGTTAGAAGCATACAGAGAGCCTATTATTGTTTTTATTTGTGGGTTTTTTTATGTTAATTTTGTGTACACTATGCACTTCGTGTGGCTAGGACAACTTACTTTAGTCCTTAGTTCTGTGCTCTGTATGTAGCTCTATGTTGTTTTATGTAGCACCAGGGTTCTGGAGAAACGTTGTAGCATTTCACTGTGTACTGCGTCATCTATATTTGGTTAAATGACAATACCAGCTTTTTGACTTGACTTGACTCTTGACAATTGGCAAGCTACTTCTCTGCTTACAGTAGTTTTATTGTTTGCATTGCTTTTCAGTCATGAAGCTTTTATTATAGAAAATGATGCAGTTCTGATCCATGTGTTTAGGACAATCCTATTTGTATTTTTTTTTTTCTGTTTAGTAAGAGATGGTTTTGTACTGGAAAAATCTGACTTGCCCACATAGAGTGAGTTTTTACCCGCTTCACTTTGAGTTTAAAGTGGCATTGGGATAAAGTGACAGGCCGTCTCTACTTATAGTAGTGTCTTTGTTTGCATTTGCAAAAGATGAGGAGTTTCTGTTATTTGACTTTGCTTTCTCAAGGGAATAAAAAATCAAAAGAAAAATCACGTGGCAGTGAAGGATTACAATATGCGCAATAAGACTGACATGCAGGTAAAGCAAGCACTTTAAAGCAAGGTGAAACTGAAGGAGCTTGATGTGTGAAAAAGCTCACTTACTTACCAAAAAAGACAATATTAAACACTAAACTCTTGGAATATCAACTAAGACTAAGACGCTAGACGCCTTGATAATGTAGTACTTATACATCTTACACTTCATAGACATGAATACACTCATACATTCATTTATTCCTTCATCCTAAATATGCTATTATTCCAGTCAGAGTGATGGTGGATTCCTTTCAGGAGCACTGGGCATATGAGGCAGGATCGGACACAAGCTCAACTCAAAATGTCATGTACACACACTTTTACATTCTGATCCACCCCTAAGGGCACTTCAGCATAGGCATGCAACCTATGGCCATGTGTATGTCAGGTTGGAGGAAATCAGAGAACCCAGACCTTACCCATGTGGTCACATAGAGAGAACATTTGAAACTTAAAAAGCATACAATAGCAAGAGCTCATTATCAAATTGGGGACCCTGGAGTTGTGTGCAACATATAAAATATTTGATACATGTAATACAATGCACATTTTATGACATACAGTACTTATAAAATACATGTAATACTTTGAAAGTGCAGCCTGAATCAGAATCAAATCAGAATCAGAATTGAATGCAGACGCCTCCAAACTGCAGGTCAGGTGACACCCAGAGATTTTACATTCCAGTTAAGACTAATTAACTATAAACAGGAAACAAGAACAAAGAACATTGTCCAGGGGGAGCTGGAGAACAGAGAACTCATACATTGGTCTCTTTCCTAGAAGTATTACATATGCAGTGTTGGGGAAAGTTACTTTTAAAAGTTATGCATTACAATATTGAGTTACTCCCCAAACTAATTGCGTTACTTAGTTACTTTTTATGGAAAGTGCGTTACGTTACTTTTGCGTTACTTTTTCTTACCTGGTTAAGGCTTGATCTCTTTCAGGCCTTACAGGTGTAACAGGTGAGAAGTTCTTGTACTCGTGTTTAATTCAGCAATGCATTAAAACAGTGTAATATAGATAATTGCCTTTAAGAAATAAGTTATATTAGGGCAAAATACATTTAAAATGTTTAATAACTGTTTAGAGAACAATAAAATGATCGACTAATTTTGACCACAAGGCTGAACACTTTCCAATCGCATTTCTGTATACTGCTTTGCAATCTGCTTTCACCGTCAGAAATGTAACTACAGTGGTACCTTGACCTACGAGTTTAATTCGTTCCATGCTCGTATCGAGCTCGTATCTCAGTTTGCTCGCACATCAAATCAATTTTCCATATTGAAAATACTTAAAATGGCATTAATCCGTTCCAACCCTCAAAATGACACCCCGTTTTTATGTTTCATGTTATTAAATTAGGAAAATAAATTTCTGAATAACACATCTTGTATAAAAACATAATAGAAAGAGTATGTAAAGATATAATAAGGTTTTATTCAATGTATTTACCTTGGAGATGAGATGACTTAAAGAAGCTAAAGAAGACGCCGGAGGAGGGGGGCGGGGGGGTGTGGTGGAGAGGCGAAAAGCGGCGAAGGAGGGAAAACTCGTTTTTTTACTATCACTCCTGTACACTACATATCCCTAAACTTAAATTTTTTACTTTTTCTTCTTTGCTTATCTTAATTTTCGTCACAATCTTTGCTTTCTGGCTTCGTTTCACTATCTAGCAGCGGCGTCTCGAGCTCGTGTAACAAAGCAAAAAATTCTCGTAGGTAAAGGTACCACTGTATGTTGTTCGTGTATATAAGGTTAAGGGTGTGGGATGCACACCGGTGATGTGGAGGGAGAACATAGCTTTCGCTGTCATCTCATAAAACTTCGTACAATTCCGTAACTATGACCTCGTCCTCGTCTACATCATTCTCTGCTTCATCATCAGCTTGAAACATTCTGAACGCTTTTACAAAGTTCGCGCCATCGCCAGTGACTGTGGCAGTTATCTTACCAGAAAGAGCAAACGAGCTGTGAATTTGCTCTATCTCCGCTGCGATGGCATCCTACGTGTGTCTCCCACGAAATAGTCTGCAGGCAATTGCAGCTTTTTGCCGATGGAGAGTAACAGGATCAATCCAGTGTACAGTAATGCCTAAAAAACTTTTATTCTAAACAGTTCATAGATCTGCAGCGGTGGAAACATATTCCAAGTCGGCAAAAGTTTTCTTTAGTTCTGTCTCCATTTCCACATATGCCTTGTCCATATAGTTTGTAAAGGTTTTGTGATCGGGCAGCACGTCCCCCGGCCTTGTCCCTGTCACGAAGATTTTGCTGATTAAATGTGGGCGCCTCCACAGTGGACAGCGGCTGCATCTCCTCAACTATAAAAGCATTAACCACTTTGTTGAGTTTAGTTGAACTAATTGTTTTACCTGGTGGTGAACGTGAACTGAAATCAAGTCTTTGTTGTTTATCTTGAGGCGGGGTGCAGGTTTCATTCGGCTCCCTCTCTTCCACATCTGTAGTGCTGTGCTTTGCATGCAGATTTTTTTATTTTTATTTCAAGTGGTATTTTTTGCAGTTGAGAAGAGCTTTTAACCAACACATAATCTACACTTAACGATTATTCCCTTCTCCTTTTCCTCGACTATTTCAATATAATGAGAATCCTTCAATCGCAGTAATGTAATGCTCTGGCCTGCCATCGCTTCTGACCCGCGGCTCGCACGTATGAGTGCGCGATACTACGTGACTGCGTTCGTTTTAATTTACTATTTTTTTTTTATGCAAAATAATTTAACTGAAAAGTAAGTCAGATATTAATGTGTAAATTTATAAAGTAAAGCACTACTTTACTCGTTACTCCAGAAAAGTAATATTATTACGTAACGCACGTTACTTGTAATGCGTTACCCCCAACTCTGTACATATGTATTTTAAAGTTTGGTCCATTGACTGAACGAAGCAGCCAATACACAGGTGGCAGATAAGTTCAGATGAACGAGGACACGTGCCGTCCTCTAATTTAATCGCTCGTCTTCTGGTGTGGACAGGAATGATTAAGTAGGGTTTAATGAACTAAAGCAATGCTTTGCCACGTCCTTCTGCAGATTAATTGAGCTGTTTCTCAACTTAATCAGGCACACACATACTTTTTTAAAACAAAAACAAACAAAGAAATAAATAATAGAATAAAACAAATACATAATAAATAATGAGAATTTTGCTGTTCAAATTAAAAACTTTTAGCACCTCGGTTTTATACAAAGCTTTTCAAAGAAGAAGCGTTTCTGTTTTTCTTTTTGTACTCCGATTCTAATGGCAAGCATTTTTATTAGAAGTTATATTAAATAAAATATATTAAATAAAGGGTCTGAAATTTAGTTACCAGTCATTTTGGAACTTTTACTAGTCAAAAACAAACAACAAAAAAAAAAAACCAGAGGAGTCACATTAAAACAGACTAACAGTCATAGCTTATTCAAAAAACTTTCTTTCGGCTTCTCCCGTTAGGGGTCGTCACAGCGGACCATCCGCATGTTTGATTTGGCACTTGTTTTTACGCTGGATGCTCTTCCTAACGCAACCCTCCCCATCTATCTGGGCTTGGGACCGGCACTAAGGCTTTTGCAACCCTAATGGCTGGGGTTGGTTCCCTGACCGGGGCCGCAGCGTTGAGAGCACCGCATCCTAACCACTAGACCACCAGGGAACCTCATAGCTTATACACAATATATTTATTATAAAATCTCATACTATGTATATATATATATATATATATATATATATATATATATATATATATATATATATATATATATATTTTTTTTTTTTTTTTTTTTTGCGTTTGTCCTTGCATATGTTGTTTGTGGAGTCATACATGAGCCACACATGCCCTGCTTTCCACTGACATTAAACTTTTTTTTTTTCCCATTTGCTTCTTCATTGCTTTTTTTTCATTTGCTTTTACGTCATGATGTTTTTGTGTTGTTGCTATTGCTTCAATGCAAATAAACCAGTGTGGCAATATTTGTTGCGAAGTGACTGGTATGTTTAATTAAACCAGATATGTGTTGATGCTGCATAAATAGACTGCATTTAATATATCTTGATGACTCGCGAGTTGAAAATCTGCACTAAATTTGCACAGGTTTGGATTACACAAACTTTTCCAGCAAAGTGAGTGAACAAACTTGATAAAAACATTAGTCACCAGTCACATTGGCGAGTAATTTGACAGCATGACTTACCTTGGTTCATTTATAGCTGCGTTTGTTGTTTTGGCAGGTGTTCATTTGTGTGATTAAATATAGTTGTTACATAATGCTGTTGCATCTAATATTCAGATCATTCAAAATGTGCATAAGCACTGACACATAAAGCTTTCTATTTGTATTTTATTGAAGGAGTCTTCAGTGCTTTAAAAAAATATTCCAGTATGGACAGAATGAGGATTTTGAGGTTTCTAGATTCTCAGTAGAAGAACTTGCTTTTTAAAGAGAGTGTTAGGATAGAGGTGGAAGCCCTTGTTTTATCTGTTCTAACATAAGTAATTGATAAAACTACTTTTTTTTGGACATCAAATGCTATAGAACGTTTAAAATGTGTTCAACAATGAAGTTTAAAAAAGGTTGTGTTGGCAAATTGCTATATTATTTGAAGAAATGAGAAAATAATCATATCCTATAATGTCACACTCATCATGTATTATTCTGCTGTGAAGTGCAATTCCGTGGTCTCTTTTCAAGTTCGAGCTGTTAACAGCTTGGTGCTTCAGATCAAGTTTCAGGCTCCTGTGATCAAGAAAGGGGAAAAGAGACACACCTGGAAGAGCAGGCACATTATCCTGATACAGATTAATCTATTGGGAGCCATACTTGTGAGCTTAAATTAAAGAACGGATGGGAGAGGAGACAGATATGATAACCGACTCTGATCATACTCAGGAGGACAGTCCTAAAAAAACCTCAGACATCCACTTAGATTTCATTTAGCCCAGAGGACTGGTTATCACAGGACTACAGCTTTCAGTCACAATGAAGTTCCGCTGAAGCCCAATTGCTTGAAATAATCTAGTGAGAAGAAGGACAGGTAAAATACCTTTTGCCACAAGTTCTTTTAAATTTGCTAAGTTGCGTTAAAACTCCTTACAGCGCAAAAAGCTTTAAGGTATAAAAGCTACGATACAATACGAGACAGCAGGAGGAGATGATTCGTTACTTCGGTCTGCCAGGAACTCGGCCCGAGATGAGGATGCATATAAGGAGTGAAACACGAGGCTTATTTATCCTTCTGCTATTGTCTTTGCGCATCTCTAATAGGACATTCCTCATTTATATATTCCACTCAAAAGCTGACATGTCAAACAACTCACCGTCTTTACCTCTAGAAGTCCTGAAAAGCCTGTGACAGCGGTCTCAAAGATTCATCGCCTTCTTCGGTATGAACTGCCGCTGCACCTAGAAGACAGGGTTTTTTATCTTCTTGAAGTGAGCCTTATATCTCAGAGGCACTCTTATTTGAATTCCAACAGGCTTGAAGTTGACAGATATTACCATTATTTTTCTTCTGTCCAACTTTTTTTTTCAAATTCTCTTTCCGAAAAAGCTTTTGAGATGTTGTTGTTCTTTATGCCGGACCCTGAGCAGCAGCAGGCCTTTCTGTCTGTAACATCATAAATAACTGAAGGCGCCACTGGCCAGAGGCACACTGCTGGTTGTATGTTTGATTGGCTTTGTGTGTGTGAGCACAGATGTGGCTGCAGTTGCACATGGATTGTCAGAGAGAAAGTGTGTGCGTGTGTGTGTGTGTGTGTGTGTGTGAGTGAGCTGTGCCATCAGGGAACAGATGTAAAAAACACACACTTCAGGCCAGGCCTTATTATTCTTACTCATAGTTCATTTGTAGCTAAAAGCCCCAGACTGTATCTGATTTGAAATGATACAGAAATCATGCAGATCCACCAAATTCTATAGAAAACAGGTGAACGCTGCTTTCCCGACATGTAAACTTGGTCAAGATCTCCAGCCCATCTGCCACAACAGGAACAGCATTTTTTTTAGACAGTCCTTCTTGATAGTGCTTTGTGCCAGCATCTGTATTATTTGTTGCGTAATTGGACACAATTGTATTTAATCAAATTTGCTCGGCGACAATGCCATGTGTATACATTTGCCCAACCTTGTTTTCAGTAATGGCTGTAATATTATGTGCACTTGATATAATTGAAAATCACTCAAGAGCAAATTAGTACACAAAGCATTGTTAATGAGAGATGCTGTCTGGCGTATGCAGTGAATCCTAATATGATGCTGCGATTGTGCCTGCTTCTGTGCTGTGTGTGTGTGTGTGTGTGTGTGTGTGTGTGTGTGTGTGTGTGTGTGTGTGTGTGTGTGTGTGTCTTTCAAGGTCAGCATGGCGTGGTCTAAAGTTGTTCTGAATTCTGAATAGGAACAAAGGGATCAATTGGCGACTAAATAAAACAGCATGTTGCTTGCTTAACGCAATGTTGCGTTCTGGACACACATGGTCATGTTTGCTCCAGAACATCCCAAAGCAAGGGCTGGGCTTGTCTTGGTACTGATTGTTAAAGAGGAAACAGCTGGAACAAGTAGAGAAAACAGTGTGCTGAAAGGGAAATGATAATATGTCAGGGCAGAGGCAGAGAAATGGAGAGGTTAGGAGAAAAAAGCAGTGGGTTGCTGTCACCATGCCCAAAAGATGCTGCATGACCTTTATTGAACCAGGGGCAATTATGCACAGCCCTATCCTCTGCAACTCTGATACATACCTTCCCCTGAGCATTTAGTCTTATATGCATCACTCCTTCACATTTTCTCACATCCACTGCCTCACCTACACTTTTCTATTTTTGTTGCAGTATTCTTTCTTTGCTCTGGATGTTAAACAGCTCTAGCCTTTACACTTCATACTGTGTGAGCAGCTGCCTGGGTATTGCAAGGGACCAAGTTCATAGTTTTTGCATGCTAGCACAAACCACTGGAGGCTTTAGCTGAAAACAAAGCCTAAGTTATTAGCTAACTTATTAACTCATCCGTCCTGTTAATTGTTCCCCGAATTGGGATTTGATTCGACCGTTGTGTTATGCCGAGAGCGGGCGATGCCTACGCAGGGAAAGTAGAGCTATAATCATATCTGTACTCTAATACCTAATGTATTCTACTTGCAGCAAAGAGCAAAGCAGAAATAGAGAGGGTATGCTTATAATTATAGACTTATAGAAGTATAGTGAAGCAGAGAAACAGGATGTTTTGGATAAATGTCCTTATCCGCTGTGCGGTGCTTTTGCTGGGATATACAAGTGCTGGAATTCAGCTGATGTATAAAATGTCAATGTGCCTTTTCTCCAAGCTTCCTCACCACATTCGTTCCATATCATTAACGTGTAACTTCCTAGCGCCCTAACTTTATTCATAGCTGCACTCGAAAGGAGAAACCGTTCGTTCTTTGGTATGATTGCTGCGTGACAAATCAAGTCTCCTCTTGCAGGAGCAAAAAAGTAAACAACTCCTGTGGTGATGCATGCAGAATAGTGGGTGACAGTGGTGATTCTTTGTGGTGGCTGTGCTAATAAATGTCTGTCGCTACAGCCAAGGACAACACACTACTCAACACAATTCTAGTGCAGTTGTTCATTTCTGGTTTACTGATAGTTTCATGAACTGTCAAATCACTTGGCATTCTTACGAAGTCTTGCCAGTTGTTCAAGTTGCATGGTTTCTGAGAGCCTGTGTATGATTATATGTTTTCTGTTTCCTATTTGCACTTTTGGATCATCTCTAGATGTTTTATGCCTGAGTCTTTGTCTGTGTTAAAAGTAAAATTTTGAAGTGGGCTTAAAAGAAACTCTCCGCACGGGGAACTCCGTATTGTTATTGGGTCTGGATTGCTTCAAAGAGTGTTAAAGATTTTATTAGACAGAGCATTTAATTCACAGCAGTTAAGCATGGCTTTAGGGTATTTGTGCCTTCGGTAGATGAATGGAGGTCCGTTAAAAAGGGAAGTAGTTGTGATCCTTGGAGTATGAGGATTTTGTGTGGAAACATAGACATGTAAATTGAGCTTTTATTATAATTTAGAGATTAGCATGAACTTGTAGAGAAACTGGATCTGTTTTAGCAGTGGATAGTTTCCTCAGTGTATGACTTTCTTTGAAAATCCACCGTCTGGAAATAAACAGATGTTTTCTTACTGTATTGAAGGACATCCTCATTCTCTCAGCGAATGCATTTCAGTGTCAGGAGTTGTAAGAAAGTAATGGAATTCTTGCTTGGGATGGGACAAGTCGTACTGCAAGGAGGAGTGAGAATCTGTAGGTTTGGTAGGTTTCAAAGTCTTTCAACTTCAGATAACTCCATGACAATGTCAAAAAAAGTTATGCTAGAGCCTAGATAAGAACTACTCCAAACATACAAAATGCTGGGACTCTCAGTACAGTGTGGTTACTTCTTGCACTTGTTTTCATATATCATGAAGAATAGCTAGTGAATATCTACACACATAAATTTTGTATGATTTACGATGAAATTCAACCCTCCACTTGTTTCATCTTTGTGGTCATATGAAAAAGGAAATAGGAAAAGGCAAGGACTGGTAATTACTAGGTGAAAGAGAGACCCCGCAAAACATCCCCTCGAGGCAAAGACTGACTATCGGAATTCAGCAGGCGTCTAACAGCTTTTCCAGTGAGATTGTGTATTTCCACAGAGAAGCTCGGACTCCATTCTGTCTTCCTTTCCCTGAAGCGCAGCACGCTCTACTTTTGCAACAGGCAGGATACAAGCGTAAATAGCCGAATGTGGAGCACACTGTTTGATGTTTGTTCTGGCACGATTGCTCTCTGACAGAACTGTTTTCCATTTTAATTTGTGATCATTTGTGTTTATTATTGCTCAGCAATTACAGGCTATCCATAATGTAAGAAATAACCTGTGAGTGTGTTATTCCACTTACACCACAGCGATGAGTCAGTGATTTGAATTTTTAGCGTATTAATGAACACCACGTTGCACATTTATCACTGTTTAGATTTAATGTTGTGGAATGCCAAGATCTTTTTCTCTCACACACACACATGAACACACAACACACAGCCAGTCATTTTTACCGCGAAAACGAAGGAAACGCAAAGACACTGAGAAAGGGGTACAACCAAGACTCCTTCCATAAATGTTAAATAAACATACCAAAAGAAAAAATACTACATCAAAGTAAGGGTGTTTTTAGATATGTGGAGTCTTAAATATATAGTGCGTCCTCTGTCCATGTCCCTGTGTATGACCTGTTACTATAGAAACAAGAAGTACGTTTATTTTCACATACATGTTATAGCTGGAACTAGCCCTGCTGTTAGTTGAATATTTTAGCATTCAGCTATGCTCTGGTGTAAAAAGCAATAATTCCTGTTCACTCACTGTAAGATTCTTGAATGTTAGAATAAATGCCCTGGTGAAGGCTTCAATTACTTCTGTATAATTCAACACTAAATGGCCTTGCTAAACCTAAAGTCGGCATTCAGCCAAGCTGGAGAAGTAAAAACAAATTCAAGAAATTATTTGTGTTGTGTTTTGCTCAGTTTGTCCTTCAGCTAGCCAAAGTATAATAGATGAAATCTACTCCACAACCCTCCTTATTTTTTTTTTTTTAGGAAAAGTGCCCAGTCTAGTAAAATGTACATGTTTACATTAGACTGAAATTGTTCCAAAAGTTTTCAGAAGGTAAATTTGTGTTTTAACTGATCAAGTCAATAGCAGTGCGTTTTGTTCCCCCTACAAGGCAAGTTTTTCCCTTAATATAGTGCCAATCTAAATTCGCAAGCAGAAGCATTACCATAATAAACCAGCTTCTTTATTCTCAATAGCAGTTGACCTAATATAAATACTCCATAACTTGTAAGTTGCTCTCTAGAAGCATACTTTAGCCAATTACGTCAAAATAAAAAAAGGTAATATTGAAGTATGCAAAAATAATAATAAAAAAAGGCAAGATTGTATTTTTATCTGATGCTGACAGGACATCAACATCTATTCAGGGGTAACTTTTGACTTAAAAATCAAGCAGCTGTTTGAGCTAGTCAGGATTTATCATGTAACTTCCAGCTGCTAAGCCCTAAAGATATGATTAAGCTGTGTGTGTGTGTGTGTGTGTGTGTGTGTGTGTGTGTGTGTGTGTGTGTGTGTGTGTGTGTGTGTAAAGAAAAGTGTGTGCACACATATGGGTCTCGATTTGTGCACGTGGTGGAACAGGTTTTGGTTCTTCAGGTTTGGGTTCAAATCAATGAGAAATTTAATGCTAATTTAATCCAAAGACATCCTATAGAATTGTATGCCTTCAGCTTTGTGTTAACAACTTTGAGAGAAAAAGAAGAATGTCTCCCAAGATTTTTTTTTTAACTAATTGCACTTCCAAGAGTGATATGTGGTATGTGAATTTAAACATTGCATTGCACATTTAGTCCAAATTTGCTCATATAATTTCCTCCACTCTTCTGGGAAGACTAGAGGACACTAGATTTTGGAGTGCTGCCATATTTGTGGATATTTGTGTTCATCAGCCACAAGAGTATTATGAAAGGCAGGTCCTGATGTAGGTGAGGAGGCCTGGGGTGCATTCAGCATTCCAATCCATCCCCAAGGTGTTCAGTAGGGCAGATCAGAGCTCTATAGCAGACCAAACCAGATCTTTCTCTCCAAAGCATGTAAACCATATCTTCAAGGAGCTTACTTTGTGCACAGGGGCATTGCCATGCGGAACAGGAATCACTGTCAAATCAACACCTATTGACCTACAGACTAAAAGCACTATGAATAAAAAAGAATATAAACCAACTAAAGTTTTGAAGAATATTCCAAGTGACAAACTGTGTGGGAAAAACAGTTGCATGTAATCTACCTCTTGTTTGAGAATTGATTTATTTAGTTTATAAGGAATGCAGACAAGATTCAGATCCCAACACACTGATAATCATCCACAGGCCAGTTTACATTTTGCCGTATCCAAATTATCACTTAGTTCATTTAATTGCAAGGAAGCGAGCACACAAATCTCATTAAGAATTCTCTCTTGACCCTACAAGGTGAATTGAAATGTTTGGATGGCCCACTGCGTAAATAGCTTGCTGACCTCCCTCCGTCTAATCAATATCATTCTTCCAAAACTGGGACTAGTAATTTATTTGAAGGCACTGGCCAGGTCTCAGCATATCTCAGTAACGTCTGTTGCTGCTGTGTTTGCGAATATTGATATTCGGTTTTCATTGGGAGATTGGATATGCTGTTTATAAATGCAGAACTTTAAATTCTAAGTTATTTTGATTTATGTCTTAGCTCATCTATCTATCTATCTATCTATCTATCTATCTATCTATCTATCTATCTATCTATCTATCTATCTATCTATCTATCTATCTATCTATCTATCTTATGCTCTCTCTATCCTTTTTTTCTCTCTCACACACTCACCCTCTACATGTCTGTCATTCTATTTCAAGATGGTTTATAAATCTCAATCACATATATACACCTTCTCCATCATTTTCTCATCCTGCCTTAATCTTAGCCCTGTTCTTTCTTATTACCAAGCCTATCACACAGATGCAGTACCTCCCTGGGGTGAATAAGATCTAGAAGTCATATTGATTTCCCTAGCTCACTGTAATACAGGATGTACTACATGTGGCACTGGCCATTGTGTCGTGGTGCTGCTAATGTACAATTCAGACAGCATATTAGGAGGCAGTTAAGGCAGAAGGGTGAGGTGTGCAAACGCACAGATAGTCTTTACATTCGAAATATTTTATTCACCCAAATCTTGAGGCTGAATTAAGCAAATGTCAGTGTCAATCCCTTGGTAAGTATCAGAGTAGTCTACAAGGTAAAGCAGTAGTCATGGCTGGCAATCACTGGGATTCAGCTGTGGCTGGACTGAGGTCAGGTGTATGCATTCTAAAATCTTATAAAATCAGATTTCTAGTCAGGCATGTGTAGAATAATACAGTAATGCAAGAGGAAAAATTAATAAACTGTAAAAAAGAGATTTAGCTCTAGAGATATATATGTAACCCGCCTTGGTATGGCCAAGGCTAAACACACACACACACACACACACACACACACACACACACACACACACTGGTCCAGCAGCAAAAACTTAGCCAACCTTGTAAATTTTCAGAACAGGAGATCTCTTTTTATTTTATTTTTTTTTGCAAATGATTTTATATAGGTTTTATTTTTTTTCCAGGTAAAGTGCTCTCATATTAATCCCTACACTGTACTGAATAATAATTTTGTATATTTTTCCTGATCTCTTTCCTTAAAAAATACTCTCACATACATTATTCCTGAATAACAACCTTGGGTGCTATGTGGCATGGATGGCAGGAGCCTGTAGAACTTTCCATGACCTTGTCTTTAAAGCGTATATTTATTAACCAGATAAGCTACTCTAGCCAATAGTATTCAGGTTGATGCATTGAGTTTAATTATAGTCTTAGTATAGATTTCAAAGACCTTATATAGGGTATGGTAAGTAAATCGGAAGTGTAGCTATTTGTATTGAAAATAAATAAATAAATAAATAAATAAATAAATAAATAAATAAATAAATAAACAAATAAGAGTCACACACAAGTGTGTACCTAACCAAGAAGATGTGCATTCTAGTGCATGGAGAATAGTGAAACCTAGAAGCAAACCAGGTGGCTGCTTAGTTATTCAGGTTCTGGGCTACTGATTGGAGGTTGTTGGAGTTTGAATTCTGGTACTGCCAAGTTGTTACTTTTGTGGGTCTGCACAAGACTTATCTGATCAAATCAGCTGTAAGTCACTATAGAAAAAAATACAGTCTGCCAAAAAAGTGGCACATAGCTATAATCCATGAAGATGGCTTTGGACTGCAATTAATACGAACAGGTTCACCAGATTGGGTTAGCTTTCAGGGATGGTTAGCAATGCAATTTTACAAAATGGCTTGCTCCAGTACCCATGCTTTCATGGGATATTTCCAGTGGTGGGTCGTGCATTTTGTACCTGGGCCTTCAGTGGGGACTTAATCCGACTTAATCCACCTCTTAATACCACCACTATCACGTCGCGATTATAGAAACCACCGATACTATTCAAAAACGCAATATAACAACGTGTGGCATTACAGAGAGAGAGGCATTTCACATATGGAGGGTGAAAACCATTTTACTAAAGCAAGAAACCCAATTAAGACAACTCCAAACCTCTACACTCCCACCACAACTGTGCCACCTACATCATCTGGAGCAGTTCAGAATCAATATTCGTCTAATAACGTGACAAAAACATAAAAATGTAAATAAAATCCAACCTACTCACCAGAGATGCATATTCATAATTTGCACCGCTCCTCAGAGGCTGTAATCCAGTGGTACCGCTCATATTCACTGATCTGGAAGTGGCGATCAAACCCTTTCCCGGGCTGAGACAAGCTAGCTAGCTTCGCGTTTGGCCGACCTGCTCACCATGTCTAGCTTCTCTGGAAAATGGATTTTTAAGTATGTCCGAGATCAAATCTATTTCTCTTCCTCCGTAGGCATGAAAAAAGTCTAACTCAGATGTATTCATGTGTGCAGCATGCTACACATGTGTTTTGCCAGTCGAGCTTGGCTGTAACAGGTTCCCTCTGACCAACCAATCAGAGGGCGGAAAAATGCTGACGATATTCCGGCCCAGCTAGCTGGCCCTGTAAGAATACGAATATGAAATCTGATTTGTTAAAGAAACAGACCCATTGGTAATATGCAGGCCCTGGGAATATAAAATTGACATGAAAGCACATTGAGACTGAAATCTGATTGGACAAAAAATCTAACATCCACATACACGTACTGGAAGCAGTGCAGCCAAGAGAAACGCTATGAAATGAAGAGAATAAACTGTTGGAAATAAATTTAACAAATTTAATGGAACAAAATTAAAAGTTAGGTTGTAAATGTAGGTCAGTGCTTCTGATAGTGTTTAGGCCAGCAGAGAAAGATTCGCTGGCCCTGACGGCCCACCACTGGATATTTCAGTGGTTCATAAAGAGCGACAGTCTAGCGAAGGGCATGAGATATCTCTTACCCTGCCTGATCTTATAGTCTACATAAGAGAAAGAGCTGATAATACAGTAATCTGGACTTCATGTGTAGCAGTTTGAGGTCATTTTATTACACCTTGCAATGCTGTTAACATTGATTCTGGCTTGGCAATAGGGAGAATATAGAGTTCATAAAGGAAGACAATAGCTGCTAAATTGTGCCCAGTTTCGAAAATGATTGCCGCATAATTGAAGGTTGATGATTTGCATTCACTTTGCTGGCCAGCCCCATTAACCAATTAGCTGTGCTTGCTGATTTATGTGTTAGATGATGAGACTTGATGGCTTTGTCATGGACCGTACTGATACGTGCCTCCAAGCACTCTTTATTTTTATGAGAACAACTCTGGAGACAGGTTAATGTCACAATAATAATCGCTTTTATTAATGTTTGACTACTGACAAAGAGATAATTGGGATTAGCCTGATCGTTTAAATGAGGAGAACAAACTAAAGGTGCAACATAAGAAGCTAGGATTATTCAGTATGTGCTAAATCAGTCTGAAGTGAGGATTTTCATGCTCAAAAAAATTGTAAAGATGCAACTGAAAAAAAATGTATCTAATGAGCAGGAAATGCTCAAAAATATGCAGCAGCATGACCATAAGTATTTACAGGAGCATTTTAGATAGCTTTTGGGTCTTAACTTCTCATAAGAAGGCTTTTTTTTGGCAAAACTGGATGCATTCCAGGCATGCAATCATGCTGAATTTACACAGTCACAGAATTTAATTGAGCAGCACTCTACTTTGGCTTGAAGGAGATTATTGAAGTGGTTATTTTCATCTCTGAGCCAGCACTGAAAATAATATGTCACTGCCCACACTATTAAAGTCCACATATATCATCAGATGTGACCTTTAACGTACTGTCTTTCCTTAGGTACAGCAATGACGTACTTTTATTTTAAGAATTTGTAATGATCTGTAGTGATTAACCTACTGTATATCCGACATGTTGTACTTTCTCTGGATTTGCCTGCCACGAGTTTGAAGATAGAATGAGAAACAAGGATATGTAATACCAATTTGTAGGGATTTCATTCCTTTTGTTCAAATTATTCATTTCCTTTGATAATTCCGAATGAGCGGCATGTATGTATAAGAGGGTGGGCAAGTGTGCTAGTGTTAGTTAGATGAAGCGAGTGCCTTTTAACTTGATTTGGCTGAACAATGAAGTGGAACAGCTCGGCGTGGCTGCGGATGTCACCAGAGAGCCCTTCCACACACCTTGGCATTTGTAATTAATCATTAGAGGTGCTGCAATTGCTGTATGCTAATATCTCTCCTTGAGCATCAGCCACTGGGGAAAACCACACAGCATCAGTGTTTCCTAACCAATTTTAACCCATTTAACTCAAAAAGTATTCTTTATTGTGTTTGACCCGGGGTTGTATATTTCAAGAATCTGTTTGTACATTTTATCTGCCACAGACTTTATGTAGGGCACTAAGCTTAATAAAAGCAAGCATTAAACCTTACTGGCTGTGATTGAGGCCATTAACTCTGGAAGGCGGCTATGATTCAGCCTGGGTCCATGCCCAGTGTGTGATGTTGGCATCTCAGCTGGCTTCATTTGCAAACCTTTTAGGTGAGCAGCTCAATGAGGCAAGGGGAAATGAGTTACCTGGCACCATTGGCTGCAGCTTTGAAATACCACATGGGATCAGAACACCATAATCACCTATGGACAAAAGAGCACAATTGACCCTGTTTGCTGGGTGAGGACAGCTTGTCCACCCTGCCCGAGAGTTAAACACTAGGCAGCGAATGTGTTGCAGTGCTTGTAAACAAAATTGGGCAGTTAGCATTGTCCTTCAAGCAGGATACTCTATACCAGGTTGTGTAGCTGATCTGCTAAGCCTAAATATCACCCTTAACACATGACATGCTGCACCAAGCAGATCAACAAGCACATATTTGCCTTAGCAAAAAAAAAAGCCCCAGGCTTTTTGTTTGACTCCACCCATTAGCTACATGAGGTCAAATACCCCCATGTCCTGGATTTTTTGGTATAAAAAGAACTTGACAGACCTCTTGATATAGCGCTTGTAGGGAATTCAGGAAACTTAAATAACCAAAACTTGTTTTTCTCACATTGTGGATAGTTGGATGTAAAAAGGATACAACTATATTGAGAGGAAAGCACTTTCAATAATAAAAAAAAAAAAAAGAATAATAAAATGCCAATCATCCCACAGTCTGCACTTAGGATATGTCAACCACTGGCCAGTGTGACAGTTCTTCTGGGAGCATGTTTCAATTTCTGATGCATGACAGCATCAGATATGACTATGCTACAAAACCCAAGGACAATAAGTCAATCTATGTCAATCTGCTCAGATTTTATTTTCTCCGGGCAATTAATTTTTTATTTCAGTTCATAAAACGCCAGCTATTTCAGAGGCCTCAATCAAATCCACACTATGCCTGAATATCCACTGCAGTGTCAATGTGAAACCAAAATATTTGAGAGATTTGGTTTAGAAGGACAGAACGAAATACCTTTTTATTTCTTTTTTTTTTTTTTTTTCTAGGCACCACGGTGATGACGATGACCGCTTTTGATGCTGATGATCCCAACACGGACAATGCCGTCCTGCGGTACATAATTGTGAGACAGTCTCCTGAGAAGCCTTCGCCCAACATGTTCTACATTGACCCAGAGAGAGGTGACATTGTTACTGTCATCTCACCATCCCTACTTGACAGAGAGGTATGTGCATTGGTTTATTAAGGCAAAATTATGCTTTATTAAACAGTAACCCTAAAGAAAGCTTCCTTCCTGAAATGTGCTTACAGTACTAACACCCTTGTGGTTGAATATGCACAAAATTCCACAATCACGCTCCAGAATCTAGTAGAACACCTTCTCAGAAGATAAGAGACTATAATAACAGCAAATGGGTACTAAATGTAGAACATGATGTTCAAAAACCACGTATGAATCTTTTGATTAGGTATCTACAAACATTTGTGCATATAGTGTATCTGTATGTTGATCTAAAGCGAATACATTATACTGAATTTTGTATATGAAGTGTAATTAATTTAATAAAGAGGCGCAACTTTTACTAGTCATGCTATGAGCAGCCTTGTTGATTTGACATCACTTGCTGAAGCAGGTCAGAAATGTTGAGTTATTCGCAGAAAGTTGAACATCATTGTGTGTAATATAGCAGCATGTCGGTGACAGGAAATAAACCTCAGAGGATATTGAAGTGAATTCATCCTTTAAGAGATCCATTCATATTTTATTAGCGAATAAACCAGCTATCGGTTTCCACATAGTGTATTTGCATATGATTGAAATTCCGCCCGTTCCTGTTCCCTATGTTATCTGCTTGTTTGATAGTTTTCGAGTGTGGGATTAATTGCTTGTGAGGTCTGATTGTGGGTGTGGAGACAGGAGGAGTAGGTGTGTCTGAAACCATGGTGCAATGTTGTCTTGTGGGTAGCTGGTGCTAGTGGCGTTAGTAGACGAATGCTAATGAGCGACTGGAAGCAGTGTTTCCTGCGTCTCCTCAGCGGAGCGAGACAACGGCATGATTGCTTTTTCAGCGGGGTGACGAATGTAGGAACATCAATTCGGCCCGCTGCTGGAGGAGGAATATTAGCTGTTGTCAGACACTTAGAGCGTGGTTTAATTGAGGTTATACACACTTAGCCACCAGTATCGGCTGTGTCCGACAAGACCGACTGAAAACCCGTCAGCCGGAACAATGTACTTGCATGACATAAACATCAGTATGAGTGAACGTATGGCTGTGTGTGTGTGTGTGTGTGTGTGTGTGTGTGTGTGTGTGTGTGTGTGTGTGTGTGTGTGTGTTTGTGTGTCATAAAGGTGTATATTTTTCCTTTGTTTTTTCAATTTATTTATAGTATTTTCTGACATATTACTTTTGTTGACACACAAGTCAGGATAGCTGAATATTTGTAAGATTTGAGTAGCATCCGGTTCATTCTTTCCATTTATCCTGCAAGCTTCATTTCTTTTTCCGACATGCTTAGGGGTGTAAGATGTGGCAGGTGATGCACGCCACTTTCAAGGTGACATCCGATGGTTTAACTTGAGTGTGTAAAGGTGTGAGGTTTGTGCATGTCGAAGTCTTTAGAGACACAGAAGTGCAAATTAAATAACAGATGTTGCTTGGCTATTGTTGGCAACATGAAAGCGTTTCCTTCATGAGCAACTTTGCTACATCATGAGCTATTAACATCCTTAACCTTCATAAATGAGATGTGGCGACTTGTGTGTTTTAAAACAGCATGAATAGCTGATGTGATTTCACAGCAATATCACAGAGATTTGTGCAAAACCTTTGACTGCATTGAAACCCTGTCTTCAAAAAGATATGAGTCCTTTTGTTTCCCAGTGAACATTTGGATCAATAGAAGGCTGTCATTTTTTAAAATCAGATACACTGATAAGAATGATTATAGTCTGTACAGGTATGTTAATATCCGTCATAAAAGATAATGGTGAAGTGTGTGCGTGTGTGCGTGTGTGCGTGTGTGTGTTCTGCTTGTTAGTCAGAACAGCATGCATGAGTAATGATGTGTTTGACATAAGTGTTTAAAACCTCTGTTAACATATCTGATGGAGCAGATTCTCAGCAGACGTAATTAATTGAGCTGAAAGCCTGGCTGCTATCACTAAGTAGAAAACTTTAACTATCACTAAATCATTTTCCGTCTTTGCTCAAGCTATACGAATACACTCTTCTGTCTACATTGGGTGACCTTTTCTTGGTGACACTGCTTCCGCAGGCGGTTTTCTCAGCACATACTGAGTCGAGTGATTTTTCAATACTCCCACACCAAATATCACAGGATGCTCTGTCAATATCTGATGGTTGGACAAATACAATTGCTTTCATATTATTTCAATTAAATAATACAAAAAAGAAAGAAAATGCTAAGGCAATTCCACTGATGTGCTAAGTGTTTTGATATGTAATTGATTGGATTCACAGCTTGTAAAGCTTGATGAGTTTTTACAGACAGCTGATAATATTCTAGTTTATTTTAAGTACAGTCTATTTCATTTGCACCTGGATCTACAGCATCAAACTGCATATAATGAAGTTTATCATCAATTAGTACACACTTGTCAAGTGTAACGTTTTTATTTTTAGTTTTTATTTACTTTAGAGTTTTGTGAGATTTCCGTCTGTATGGACAAACGTTTGTGAACGGCCAACCATAACATTCATCAATGCTTTTTGAACATCCTCTTTTAGTCCTTATTTGCTGTTAGAATAACCTCGACTCTACTGGAAAGGTCTGAGAAGTAGATTCTGGAGCATAGTTGTGCTAACTCATCTACGAAGGCCTTAATAAAATTAGGTTCTTATGTATGATAAGGAGAGCTGGGGTACAGTCAGCATTCAAATTTATTCCAGTTGTTCAAGGTGTTGAGGTTTAGTATTATTGAGGTCAGAGCTTTATAGCAGGCCACTCAAGAGCTTCAGCTCCATCCCATGCAAACTAATGTAACTCATTCTATGCACAGGGACATTGTCATGCTGGAACAAGTTTGGGTCTTTTAGTTAACGTGAAGGAACATTTTAATTCCACCTCACCCAAAGACATTCTATACAATTGTGTGTCCACAAATTAGTAGTGACAGTTTGGGGAAAATCACATATGGTTAAAAACTCAGGTGTCCCAATACTTTTGTCATAATGTATATACAGTGAGGAAAATAAGTATTTGAACACCCTGCTATTTTGCAAGTTCTCCCACTTAGAAATCATGGAGGGGTCTGAAATTGCCATCGTAGGTGCATGTTCACTGTGAGAGACATAATCTAAAAAAGAAAATCCAGAAATCACAATGTATGATTTTTTAACTATTTATTTGTATGATACAGCTGCAAATAAGTATTTAAACACCTGAGAAAGAGGTCAAACGTTTCCTGTAGTTTTTCACCAGGTTTGCACACACTGCAGGAGGGATTTTGGCCCACTCCTCCACACAGATCTTCTCTAGATCAGTCAGGTTTCTGGCCTGTCACTGAGAAACACGAAGTTTGAGCTCCCTCCAAAGATTTTCTATTGGGTTTAGGTCTGGAGGCCACACCAGAACCTTTATATGCTTCTTACAGAGCCACTCCTTGATTATCCTGGCTGTGTGCTTCGGGTCATTGTCATGTTGGAAGACCCAGCCTCGACACATCTTCAATGCTCTAACTGAGGGAAGTAGGTTGTTCCCCAAAATCTCGCAATACATGGCCCCGGGCATCCTCTCCTTAATACAGTGCAGTCGCCCTGTCCCATGTGCAGAAAAACACCCCCAAAGCATGATGCTACTACCCCCATGCTTCACAGTAGGGATGGTGTTCTTGGGATGGTACTCATCATTCTTCTTCCTCGAAACAGGTTTAGTGGAATTATGACCCAAAAGTTCTATTTTGGTCTCATCTGACCACATGACTTTCTCCCATGACTCCTCTCAATCATCCAAATGGTCATTGCCAAACTTAAGACGTGCCTGGACATGTGCTGGTTTAAGCAGGGGAACCTCCCGTGCCATGCATGATTTTAAACCATGACGTCTTAGTGTATTACCAACAGTAACCTTGGAAACGGTGGTCCCAGCTCTTTTCAGGTCATTGACCAGCTCCTCCCGTGTAGTTCTGGGCTGATTTCTCACCTTCCTTAGGATCATTGCGACCCCACGAGGTGAGATCTTGCATGGAGCCCCAGCCCGAGGGACATTGACAGTCATGTTTAGCTTCTTCCATTTTCTAATGATTGCTCCAACAGTGGACCTTTTTTCACCAAGCTGCTTGGCAATTTCCCCGTAGCCCTTTCCAGCCTTGTGGAGGTGTACAATTTTGTCTCTAGTGTCTTTGGACAGCTCTTTGATCTTGGCCATGTTAGTAGTTGGATTCTTACTGATTGTATGGGGTGGACAGGTGTCTTTATGCAGCTAACGACCTCAAACAGGTGCATCTAATTTAGGATAATAAATGTAGTGGAGGGGGACATTTTAAAGGCAGACTAACAGGTCTTTGAGGGTCAGAATTCTAGCTGATAGACAGGTGTTCAAATACTTATTTGCAGCTGTATCATACAAATAAATAGTTTAAAAATCATATATTGTGATTTCTGGATTTTTTTTTTAGATTATGTCTCTCACAGTAGACATGCACCTACGATGACAATTTCAGACCCCTCCATGATTTCTAAGTGGGAGAACTTGCAAAATAGCAGGGTGTTCAAATACTTATTTTCCTCACTGTATGTGGATATAGTTGATATACAATACTTTGGAATGTGATGTGATCAAAAGGACATTCATTTTTACTTTGACATTTAGTATTTTCTTATAAAAGCTCATTGCACAAGTAGTATATTCCTCTTATACCAATTTTTCAACAATGATTTTTTTTTTTTTTTTTATCAACTACAGAGCTATGTCATACTTTGTATCCATTAACAGTGACATTGGTGTGTTACATTTCAACATTTAGTCATAATGCATAATATAGTGATTTTCCATTAACTTATTTCAGATTGTTTTATTACTTTTATACCACAATAAAACTGTCACTGATTACTGTTATCTTTTAATTAAAGATCGCCAAGTTTGTAGTTACTGGTCATATTATACAACATCCACAAATAACAAGTCAGTTCCCCTTTATCATTTTATTGCAGCAGCTTTTGTCAGCTTTTTCATCACTAGCCTCTATTTAAACACACACACACACACACACACACACACACACACACACACACACACACACAAAGACTAATGAATGAAAATGAAAAATGCAGCTTCTCATCTAACAAAAAAAGTGCAAAGTCATCAATTCTTTTAAAAGTCAAATAAAATCTCGCCACAAAAAAAAGTTGCTACTGTGGAAACAATACCATTAAAATGAGTGGAAATTTAAACATGATCAAGACTTTCTAAACAATCAGAATGGAGAGTTTAACAGTGCATTCTAGAAAGTGTGTCCAAGTTAAATATACTGTATTCCAGTTACATTATAATGACAAAGCAAATGACACCAAGCCATACTGTTAAGTAACTGGTTGAAAGCAAAACATTTTGGTGTACTGAATGGCCCCAAGAGCTCAGTAGTTGTTATCATTCTTAATAATAACCAGGAATCTTTCTAGCAATACAAATCCGACCGAACTAAGTGCTCAGTGGACAAGGGCCATGGTAAAAGATGTGACCAACAACCTAATGAGCTCTAAAGTTGAGCTCCAGAAATCATGTGGAAATGGGAGAAACTTGCAGAAGGTCAACCATCACTTTGACACTCGACTTCCCTATGCAAGACATTGCAAGACACTTGAAAGGAATGTTTGCAATTATTATTATTATTTTATTATAAATCAGTTTTTTGCTTTGTCGTTATGGGATATGAAATGTGCACTGATGTGAAAAAGAAAATCATATAAACAATTGCTGCAACATAGCAAATAATTATGAAATGATCTGACTATTTACACAAGGCACTATGGTAAAAAATAAGTAAATCAATAAAATTGTATGCCCTTTTAAAAAAATCACAGCATCGTTTTAACAGACAAATATACGAAAAGGTACCATTATTTGTCACTGTGCTCTCGGTGGTATATTTGGCTGTGAATATGAATAGTTCCTCATAAACGGATCTCGTTTCAAGGTTCACAAAAGACATAGCCTTAAAGGCACTGCACTGACAAACAGGTACGTTTGTGCCTTATTTCTTTCCCCCGAGAGTGTTGTTACGGCAATAACGATCATGCTCACCTTTCTGTGACTTTTTATCACTTCTTATATTGCTTATTCATGAGCTCACAATACTGTGGTTTTAAAAAATAAAAATAAATAAATAAATACAAACAAAAAACCCTGTATAACAGTTTTGAAGATAGTTGAAGATAGTTGCCTTAAGAACATGGTTCTGCAGTTTGATCAGTAGGTTGCTCTGATGCATGCTGGAATGTTTTCACACTGCTTACACTTTGGTGATGGTCATGTTTCTGATTATATTAGAAGGTGCTGTGTCTTTTGTGCTTTGATATGATTTTTATGCTAATAGCAAACAATATTTAACACACCAATACTTAGAGTTCAGTTTGAGGTTTATATGAGGCAGACTCACTTGGATTTGTGCATTTTAGTGCTTTTTAGGCAAAGCATTCACCTCTGTGAGTGTGTATGAACAGGACAGAGACTATAAGTCTGATACTATATTGGTTTATTTTCACGTTCAACATCCTTCAATAAAAATGTGTGTGTGTGTGTGTGTGTGTGTGTGTGTGTGTGTGTGTGTGTGTGTGCACGTGTGTGTATATTTTGACGGATCTTGTCGCTTCCAAAAGCGACTGCTGCCATTAGGAACTGCTTAAAAACAGGATTTGTGTACCTGACACCATGCAGAATGGTTCACTAATTACCTGGCAATTAGTTTAGTTAATTCAGGATCTGCACCTGCTTTAAAGCACCTGCTGTTATGTCACTGGTAGTGCACTGGTAGTTTTTTTTTTTCCAATCGTGTGTGAGTATCTGCTTTTGTATTACACCAAATCACGTAGCGAGCTCTCTCAGCAGGCAACAATTAACCATGATGGCATATAATGATTTGCTTTTTCTGTTGCCAGGTTGCATGTGCAGTAGCTGTTGTACATCTCCTCAACCTTATTTGGCTCAGAACTTAAACAATGGCTCGGTGAAGAAAATAAAAAATCAACAACCTCTGGCCTGAATAGCGTTACAGTTATAGCATTTATCGTACGCTTATATCCAGGGCAGCTTCCAGAATTCTTTGTAGTCTTTATTAAAACCATAAGTTGCATTCATCCATTTAGTGTCTCGCGGTCACAAAGCGACTCCAGACAATTAATTTCAATGCGAACATTGAATTTGAGCAAAAAGAGTGTAAGCAACTAATGGGGATTAAATATGAGAGTTGAGAAATTTTATTTATGGAAATATGGAGTGATTCTGTACATCTACTACAAACTGGAGTAAAAACAGAAGAGAGCAAGCCACCTGTTTCCTGATTTGTGGAAATCTACTTGCATCACTCACTGAGAAAATTGGAAATAGCTCTTGCCAGCCTCATAGTAAAGTGACGGGTGACTTGCAGCAATAAAATCCTCTTGATCTCATTCTAGATCCCTTTGTCCGAAAATCATCAAGCTAAAAGCCTGTTGAAGGAGGCTAATACAACATGAAGTATGCTTGGAGAGGAGACAGGTCTTGCTATCCCTGTGTCTAGGGACAGTCAAGCTATACTAGAGGAATGACAGAAGCAAGTTGAATAAAGCGCCTTAAAAAAAGCAGCTGCTAGCTCATTTTGGGCTTTTAGATAAGCATGTGTTGTAAATCCTGCAGCTACAGAAAGCCAGTTGGGGAGAGTAGCAGTGGGGTGGTATAGGAAAACTTTGCAGGAGTTGGATGATGCTTAGAGGCAGACATGCCAGAATTGATTCTCAGTGGTTCAATCTGGAGCTTATAAAGGATTGAACAAGCATTTAAATGGCACCTATGAACAGAAAAGGCAGGACACTCCTAATATTGTGAACAAAAAAATATGTTTGTCATGTGAAGCAATATGATATCGGGTTGTCCAGAACTATCCCAGTGTATAAAATTCAGTATTCCAGATTTCTTTTTGCTTTTTTATTCTTAGTAATGTTGTGCTGTGACTGCTTGGTTATACTGTACATTACCTATCCATGATCCAGGAACAGCAGAACACTAGTGAATGTGTGATTCGTTGTAGTTTCATTGTATAGTTGACTAATAAAGTTAAAAAATGACTAATTGTTGTATGTTCAGTAAAGATTGCCACTTTTGGATGGTCATCACTACATTTGATGATTATTCAGGAAAGTTATTAGTTCTTATCACATACTGGGGAAGCAACACAGTTCTTATAAACAGTACTGTGTGTATGCAGTACTTATAAATATATTATGCAACATCACCTGCAGAAACCCTGTTTCACTCAGTGGACATATTCAAGTTATGTTTTATTAAAAGTAACTGAAAAGCCTCTTCTTCACATTACCCACCTCCCCGATCCTTTTGTGTCAAACACACACACATACACACACACACACACACACACACACACACACACACACTCACACACTCACAAGACATCCAATTAATCATGGGTCATAGCATAGTGATTTCACTCCGAGCAGCTTCATTCAGCCAGATCCCAAACAGTCATTCAGATGATGGCCCCTGCCTCTCGGCTGCACTTGCACACCAAATGGCTTTTCAAACATGCTTTTTGGGCCTGTGCCTAATCTGATCTCCCCTCCACGTAATTGAATGTCAGTCGCCATATAAAGATTCTTTCCAGTCTTCAATTAGTGGCTCATTGTGGGTGTCAGAACGGCTAGACAAAACAGACAGCAAAATATTTACTCCTGCAGGTGGGGCCGGAGTTATTATAGCATTTCATCTATATGCAAATAGATTGAGAGCATGAGGGACCCTAGCATCACTTGATAACATTGCATTATTGTATTATTTGGTGGCACTTCACTGTATAAAGTATATAAATTCCCATTCATTCAGCCATTATCATGTCAAGATTGAGCTTCAGTTGGTTGCAAAATAGACTCGTAAGTGGAGTTGAGCGCTGATTTCAGGTTCATGAAGTTGCCTTGGGTAAAGTTTTTGTATGCATTTACTCATCATCCTTTTTCTGGTACATTATTAATTTTTTATGTTTTTCAGGTATTACATTATCTCTTATATTACTTTTAATGAGAGTTTATAGTCAATTTAGTAATTTTGTTTATATTTATGGGTTTGTTTGTGTGTCTGCTTTACTATAATAATATTATTATTATTATTATTATTATTATTATTATTATTATTATTATTATTATTATTATTATATTCTGATAAAATCACATTCCAGTGCGCATGAAAACTCACTTGTGTTTATTCTCCACTTCTCATTTCTCTCACTGCTGGATTTCTGCAGTGAATTGAACAATTTTCTCTTTTTGTTTTGTTAATAATTTTCAATTAAGATTACAGATTCACTGAAGTGGTCTTTAGGAAGTCTTTATAAGTTCATTTGGTTGTGTACTTATCTTTATGGGTAATTATGGGTAATTCTGAATTGGTTGGGTAATTGATGAATGCTCTATTAATAAGGGAATTCATATCATCCAAAAGATTACTAATCCAACTCCATGTTTCACAGTGTCTGTTTGCTGATCTGTATGAAGGATGCCAAAAATTCTGTCCATAAATATTCATAACACCATTAAAATGTCCTTAAAAACCCATATCCAAACCAGCCCTGTCTGTCAGTCTGTCCATAATGAACAGTGGTCACTGAGCTGCTATTATTAGTATATACAGTAGGTCTGTGTTTGCACCCAGTTGAAAAGGTCACTCTTTATACATTCAAAAGATTATTCTACTGACTAATGAGTCTGAAAATGCAGAGACTCGTTTTCCCAACTTTACATCAATGTGTCTTCGCACTCTGGTGGTCCTCATCTCTGGTCACAGACACACTATGCTGTGGAGTTTCAGGTTTTCCCTGCTGTCAACATACATGACACCTAATTATCAAGCACTTCATGAGCTGGATCAGGTGTTAGGAGTAGGAAACTGTGCAAGGTCGTTGGTCCCAATGCCTGGAGAAGTTTGAACTGTTTTTAAAGGACTCTTTTGATAGTTTCTTTTCCATTTCCCATTTTGGTCATTTTCCAATTCCCACCCACCAGACAACTCTCCCATATCACATCACTGCTACCAACTGGGGAGGATAACTTGCGAAGCCAGGAAATTCTTTTTGATCTTAATGTGGTTCGTGATGCCTCACAGGGCAGTGCAGCACTCTTGGGGGTTACACTCTACATACCCTCTTCTGCATCCATGTCACTGTAGTTGACAGGTGTGGGAGCAAGGACAAGATTGCTCTCTTCTGTAGTTCTGATCATGGATGATTGTTGTGTCTCTGTGATTTAAACTCTAGGGCAAAATCTAATTTTGTTAGTTAACTGATACCACCATCTATAAAATGTAAAGTTCTGTTAGTGTTTTATGTGAAATTTGTAAGCATTGCTAAAAATGTATGTGAATATCTATGTTCAGGTATTTGGCCACCAATGATGCGTTTTGACCACCCTTTATAGGGCTTTCCATTCACATACAGTGGAGCTGCCATACCACACGATCATGGTGCTGTTCATGATGCTCCATTGATACAGAGGTAAAAACTCGTTAAAATCCCTGGGGACATATGGATGTTTTTATGTCTCCTCAAGAAGTATAGACGCTGTTGCGCCTTCTTAGAGCTGAAGTGTTCTGTTGCCAGGAAAGATCCTTAGAGATGTGGACTCCTAAGAACTTAAAGCTGGAGATCCGCTCTACCCCAGTTCTATTGATGTAGACAGGGGAGTGTCTCTGTCTGTTGGATTTCTGGAATTCCACATTAGGGGTTCTCAAACTGGTGGTTGCTTTACTTATTTCGTTTCCTGAATATAATTTTTATTATAACAACTGAATTAGTTTGAGTCATGTGTCTTATTTTAAAACATAAAGCTGCTGTGACTCAGTGGAACAGCAGAAGCAAAAAAAGAAAAACTATATAAAAATATGCTGAGACATTTATTAATTATGAATTTCCAAACTGAAAATGTATGTTACATTTAGTGTTGTTCTCCAGCAAAAAAATGGAAACCCTTGGTCTATATTATGTTATCCATCTAAAGCTGAATGTTTTAGACTAAGTTAACTTTAAAATCATTGCAACTTGTAGCACAGGTAATATGCAGTTCACTTTAAATTTTGCAGTTCACTTAAAATTATTATTTATTTATTTATTTCGTTTTTTTAAAGCCGGATTTATGTCTCCCAGTCAAATGTGCAGTACAGTTGATGATTTTGGTGTGTGTAGTAGCAGTCTGGCTGCCCTGTTGTCTGGAATGAGCACTACAGATGGAGTCCAGCTCCAGACATTGATGAGAAATAGCATTCCCTCTTTCTCCCGGCCTTCTCTCTTTTACTTTCCCTACCCTTTTCTCCTCTATCACGCCTCTGTCCACTTGCATTAGCAGGGAAATGAGATTCCACTAATTAATTAGATATCTGAGTGCTAAAGATGAGGATTACATCCCAATGAAGGTTAGGAGTGTCAATCATGTGTTTTTTTTTTCCTTCTTCCTTTCCATGCTGCAAATTCCTGGAGATAAATTGAGCCCCGTGGGCATGGTGGATAGAAAAAAAGGGGCAAGTCGTTAATCTTTTCCTGTTATTAATTGAGTCTTGCTGAGCCACTCGGTCAACGAAGGTGTGAAACATCAGAGAGAAAGAAAATGAAGAAGGAATACTGTCCAATTTGAAACGACGAAGATGGATGCTTGTAACAGACTGGAAAAGAAAGACAGAAATCTTTCTTTTAGGTCTGATTTCAGGACGAATGTGTAGAGTAAACGTTTGCAAGTACGCTGCTATTGACCTTATGGAAAATATGCAAAATAAAACTGCAGTCCACAGTAATAATTGGCCGTCTTGCATTTTTCATGCCGATTGAATCCTCAACCTCTGGAAAACATTTTAGCGTGTTGATAAACTGCACACAATATCAGAGTGCCAGCAATAATTACGCTGTAAAGCATTATCTTAGCCGCTGTTTAAACAAAGTGGTGTGCGGATATTAAATTGCGGGCGGCATTAAGGCTAATCTAAACATTCAATGAAGTATGCAGCTATTAAAAAAAGGAAATTAATATGATATTGCACTATTGAACTTGCAAGGACTTGGCAGTAACTCGGAAAGTTTCAGCGATAAAACACCTTAGTTTTCTTTTTCTTCGCTGGCAAAAAAAAAAAAAGTGCTGCAAGCAATCTCTGTGCAATCTGTCTAGTCACCGCTGTAATATAATGAGCAATTGTTAGCATTTATATGATACGGGCAGGTAAGTGTGCACCTCACAATTTCTTGAGAAGTCTTTTTAGTTGTTCGTTAAGAAAAATGGCCCCAATTACCACATGCTCTGCCAATCTGAGAGGAAATGAAAGGCATGAGTGTTATAAATTTCTCTGGATCCCGGTCTGGGCAATAAAATTGCATTTGCGCTTTATTGGTGCTGTAAAGCAAGGCTATGCTCGAATAGCGAGAAATAAAATGCCTGAATGAGGAGGGGCTGAGGGATAAACGGGGCAAACTGAAGCTGGAAGATAGTGAGGTCCATACAGAGTTTAATGCCACCGATTCTTTTATGTATAGGAGGTTCTGGGTTTCGTCTAAAATGAATGGGTCTTGGAAGAAGTTCTCAACACAGTCTGCTCATTAGTTCTGCTCAGTTCACACGCATGAAGTGCCTTCTGTAACCTTGACTCTATGTCCAATTCATGCTGTGTTTTGTGGCCTTGTGGTGGTGGGTGGGAGTCGGGGAAGATTCGATCCTCGTGCCTGTGTGGGCTGAGATAAGAATGAGGTCAGTGCTCCTCACGTAGCAGGACATTGCAGGATGGATGATGGGTAATGAAGTGAGCGATGAGCCTGCTCTTTCTCTTTTCTGAGCTGCATGTTCAGACATCCTCAGGTAGAGAGTGAGAGACAGATGGAGGGAGAAACAGAAGGATCCTTCTTGTTTCATTTATTAGCCTGACAGGAATGAAATATTGAAGAATAGAGCATGGATTCAATCAGGCCTAATCATTATGATAAGGTCACACGGGTGACACTTTACTCAGTAAAACAGCAATAATGAGGAAAAAGGGATTGTAAAAGTTTATAACCTGAGACACTTATTCAACATTTTTTTTAAGTGCCTCTTCCAGCCAGGTTAGCTTTTAATGTGTCATATATACATTACTCTGATGTGTCCATGAACCTTTACTTGGAGTCGGTGTTCAAACTGCAATGTATTAACTACGTAGGGTATTAAGTGATTATAAATCAAGCCACAGTTGTATTTCCCTGCTTGGAGCAACTCATGATGATACCGTATTTTTCGGACTATAAGCCGCTACTTTTTTCCCACGTTTTGAACCCTTGAAAACGCATGACGATGCCAAAAGATAAACTCCCGAGAGAAATAGTTGTGAAAGGAAGGAGGAAGACAGTAAACAATGATTTACTTGGTCGGCTACTGTTTAGATACAAGCCGTTGTAACGCGTTGAGTCAGGGTTAAGGGAGAGCTCGCTAACTCCAGTTACAACAGAAATCATATAAGCACAGACAGGTTTCCAAAACTCGTGCTTTTTTATTTTTCTTGGCAACAGCATTATGGGTTAGTCAAAGAAACTTAGAAATGAGCATCAGAAAATAATAAGGACATAATCCTCGTCGTGCACACATGCAGTAATAGCGGAAAAATGCGGCGGCAGGCTATTCCCAAAATGCTCTTAAAGCTCTTAAAGGAGCCACAACATATTTCACCCGTTACACCGTGTAACAGACACTGTCTTTCGTTAAAGCCTGTGTAAAGTTCATTAGTTTCAGTGTAAAAGAGACAGGTGCGGCTTATTTATGTTTAAAATAAAAATCTTTGTCAAATTCAGTGGGTGCGGCTTATATATGCGCTTTATAGTCCGGAAATTACGGTAATCACATTTGGTTGTGGAGCAGTTACTTCTCAGTGATCTTCTGAGTGGGGTGATGTTAGTTCGAATTCAAGCACAGTTGCTCTGAGAGTGTCATATGCAGAGCATAATTGATAATGAACCAAAAGAATCAAAAGCAAGTATATAATGTGGATGTGACACACAAACCATTTTGAGGTAAATTTTAAGTTTAAGGCATTAATAAAATGATCCAATTATTCTTTATAATACCACTACTATATTTCAATTAATGCTATAATACATTTACATATTACATTCTTGTACACCGCTCTTTTTGTTGTTTGTTTGTTGTTGATTTTGCATTTTTGCTTGTTTAATTATGTGAAACCAAATTGAACAAAATCAATTGAACAAAATCAATCAAAAAACAAATCAATTTTTTGTCTTTGGATGTAAATGCACTAATAATAAGTATGTGTAGCATATGGAAGTGGTCGCTTGGATGTGTTCATGAGGTCATAAATTCAAATCCTAGTTCAAATCCTTGGCTTATGAGCAAGGTCCTTAATTTTAAACTGATCATGTTATAATTGTAATTTGCTCTATGTAAGAAAGTCTGTGAAATGCCATAGATTGTAAATCTTAAAGTATTTGTGATACTAATACTACCATTTGAAATTTTTCCAACAAAACAAAGACATCGTTCAGTCCTTCCTTATTGTTCTATATTCACATTTATGGCATTTGGCAGATGCCCTTATCCAAAACCGCTTACAACTAAGCAGGGGAGGGTTAAGGTCTTTGCTCAAGGACCCAGCAGTGGAAGCGGGATTTGAACGTGTGACCTTCTGATCCAAAGCCCTATGCCTTAACTACTCAGCTACAATGGGCTGTTGACTGTGCTTGGTTTTTATAGACAGAGATAGACAAAATTGTAAGAGTCGAAAGAAACTGGTTTAGAAATAAGAGAAAACAAGACTTATTCTCTACAGTTTTTCTGAATCATACGTCTCAGAACATTATGTGCAAATGTAGCAAAAAAGAATGAAACAATTATATGAAAGACAAATGGCTTGTGTGACAAAAAGATATGGGTAAATCTAGCTTACTACTGCACACTAAAAAAATCCTCTGTGAAAATAGTTTTAAATCAAATCCTGTGAAATTAAGTTACAAACATTTTCAGTCTGCTCAAGATTTCAGAGAATGGTGAATAATTGGTCAGGTAATATTACAGAAACTTAAATTTCGAAACTATTGTCATGTGTAATGATGTTGTAGCGAAGAAAGACTTTGTGTTCTGGTACCTTAAACACAATGTTCAGACATGCTTCGTGTGTGTGTGTGTGTGTGTGTGTGTGTGTGTGTGTGTGTGTGTGTGTGTGTGTACACGTGTGCACATGTGTTGTGGTCGGATCCATGATTCTTCAAAAGAAAATCAACTTCTGCTCTCTGACAGACGAAGAAGCTCTTAAAGATTATGTGCTTTTGAATGACTGATGGCATGACACTTGCCAAAATACCATAGAGACCTTTTTAAAATTCAAAATTTCAGAAATAATCTTGAGCAGGCAGGCTTTATCACTCTGCCCAAGCATGGGTCTGAAATGGCAAAGAAGAGAGAGGAGGAAAAAAAGGAAGGATGAAGTGCTGGAGGCTAAGGGCATCTCCTAGCCAATGTTGGAGTAAAGCCTTTTGCTTTTTTCTTATATATGCAGTCAATCACACTCTCACTACCTACTGTATTTGAAACACCAGCACTGGTGCCAATCAGCCAATCGTGTAGAAATGCATAAAAGCATGCAGATACAGGTCAAGAGCTTCAGGTAATGCTCATATAAAGCATTGGAATGGCAAAAAAAACAGTGATCTCAGCTACTTTAACCATGGGATATTCGTTGTTACTGCCAGACAGTTTGGTATTTTAGAAACTGCTGATCTTAACAGTTTGGACAGACACAACAGTCTCTAGAGTTTACACAAAATTGTGAGAAAAACAAAGAATAACACACGAGTAAGTGTTCTGCAGGTAGAAACATATTGTTGGAAGAGGTCAGGGGAGAATAGTCAGGCTGGTTGAAGCTATGCAGAAGGCTATAGCAACTCAAATATTATTCGATATTACTGTGTGTGGTTCCATTTAGAAATCATAAGGATGATTTTTGACCACAATTAATACCAGCAGTTTAGGCTTAGGACTATAATTAAGACTAGTTTTGTACTTTTTTGCAAGTCTCCATTTCTGAGCAGTTGATGCAGTGATGAAAATATTATCATCCAATTGAGGATTGAGTCTGGTTTCTCTTAATTTTTCTTCTTCATACTATCTCAGGGAGTTTTTTCTTGTCATCATTGCCTCTGGCTCTGACATTTATTAATTTCAAATGTAGATTCTTCATATATTAAATTCTGGAAAGCTGCTTTGTGACACTGTTCATTGTTAACAGTGCTATACAAATAAAATTAAATCGAAATGAATTAAAAATAACTCCTATTTATAACCATGATGAAGAGAAAATTTATGTTGAGATGAATGGGCTGGGATACAGCAATGAAAGTTTTATTTTTTTTTATTTTTTATGTACACTATCACTATATGGTGTGGTCTAACTCCTGGTCCAGAGTAGTGATGTGGTGTGAAGTGAAGTGTGTTGCAGTAGTGAAGTGAGTTATATGATAAGATGTTTTCTGAGTTTTTCTTCCTGGAGAAGGTTGTGTAAACTGTAAAACCCTAGATTGAAGTGTTTTCATTGAGGAGGCTGTAAATAGAGCTTCTTTTTGAATTGAGAACACTTGAGTATTCAGAGAATCCTCTTCTAAACAATTTAATTTGAAAAATGCAAAAAAAAAAAAATGCTAAGGGGCTAAGTTCAAACTTATGTTTCTTCATGAGAAAAAAAAGAAGTGTGTGTGTGTGTGTGTGTGTGTGTGTGTGTGTGTGTGTGTGTGTGTGTGTGTGTGTGTGTGTAAAAGATAGCTGATGAAGCATTATGAAGAAATCCTTCTTTGTCGTGTCGTCTCCCTATTGATATGTGCATTATGCGCCTGCTGTCCATTATGATCACAGCTGGGAGCCTAAGAGCATTAAAGGCTCAGTCTTAAATATGCACACACATCACAAAGTGCTCTTTACAATGTCAACTTTTCAAAAGGGTGAGTGCAGCGACATCAGAGCAGGCATGCCAAAGTTTACCATTAAACTCCATAATCATTAAACCTCTTTCTAACAGTGCTGAAATGTACTTTCAGCATTATTAAAGCCAAACATGTGATATTACTATGGTTGCTAGGATGTGGATAAAGATTGCTCGAGATGGACTTCAACTGCCAGATATTCTGAGGTGATAGAAAGGAGCATGACCCAGGCATGGGTTAGAATAGCTAATGGAACTTAGCTGATGCTGAAATGCAGGAGATGATGAAATGAATGCTGGGTTATGGAGGTGATGGTCAATATTCTCTAAAAGCACAGCTTCCTGAAAGTCTCTCAGGGTTCTTTCGTAATGTTTTTATTTGTTCACAATCAAGGATTCTTTTTTCACGTACAGGTGTAGGCAAAGAAAGAAAGATTTCACCTTTATTTCACCTTCACTTTTTGTGTTCGTGTGTGTGTCACTTTATGAACGGAAGTTTGTGGACAAATAGGATTTGTGTAACATCTATTAGTCCCCATTTGCTGACCTTTTTATATATATCTTGCTCTCTCTCTCTCTGTCTAGTTTAGCAAATTGGGTCAAAATGTGGAATGGGATGTTTAAATGCACATAAATCTTATGTTCAAATCAGGTTTTCACAGGCTTTTGTCCATATTGTGTATCTGTCCATTTGTAAAAATATAAACCACATGAATGTAGAGATGTCCTGTTCATGCCACCTTTTCGGTCATGCCCTGAATGCCTTGCTGTTTTAACCCTTAGCCTAAAGCAGATGCCCTGTGCCCTTTCATTTTTAAAACAAACTGCCTGTTTATTGCAAATAAAAGATTTGTTTTCTTTCCCTTTTCGGCTGGGTGACTTTCATTTTAATAATTCACCCTCTCTGACATGTAATTCCTAGAATTTTAGACATAATCACACTGAAATTAGGGTCAAATCTCTCTCTCTCTCTCTCTCTCTCTCTCTCTCTCTCTCTCACACACACACACACACACACACACACACACACACACACACACACACACACATTTTTTTCAGCAGTTCCAAATCAGCACACACAAACACCCTCACTCATTTTCCCTGAACACACAGCTGTCAAATATCATATCATTTGCTGTCTGCTAAAACTCAACACACAAACATTCGAAACTTGCATTTTTCATCTTGACAGTGTATAGAAAGAGTGATAGTAGATAAGGCAAATAAATGAAAAGTGAAAACCTTTAGGGGGGTGGGAGGTAGACAATGAGAGAAATTGAGGGCGAGTGGAATAAAAAAAAAAATTGAGATATCAAATAAAAGAAAATGGATGACATGTGCAGGCCTGAGCAGCAAGAGATTTTATGAAAATGTCAAGGGCAACAAAGAGCAAGAGAAGAGGCGAGTGAGAAGAGGTGAAAACGCAAGGGTGGGAAGGAGTTTTGTGCATGGCTACATTTTATGGGGCTTTGCATGGCTTAAATATGTCAATGCATCAAGGCATCCATGTGCCCTGTTGAAATACTGCCATAAAGTAGTTAAAGAGAAAATAAACTTGGATCATAAGTGTAAGAGAAATGGGCTAGATAAATAAAGCCTTCATTAGGCAACTGCAAAAAAAAGTAAAAGCAAATAAGAGTTTTTGAAGAGATGCCAAGCTTGAGAGTTTGTACTGCTCATTATCTGTTTACTTATGATCACCACTTACAATGAAGCTTAAATGTGTGAAAAGCTTGCAGCCTCATTATAGTCCTAAATGCTCCCATTTTGTTGACTGTCATCAGTGCAGTGCCGCAAGGTTCATGCCAAAAGCCCCAAGATTCCCCACAGTTAGCAATATAGCCTAAAATGTATTAACTAGATTTAAGTCAGAGTGAAAACAGTACTTAGTGCCAGCCTTATGTACTTAAAGTCAAGCTTGTCAAATTGACGCATTTGATTTGTCCAATGGCTCTTTTTAATAAATAAAAAATCTATTATATATTATTTCACCCCATTTTAATTTCATTCTATTTTTGCTAAATTGCATGTTCTTGTAAATGAACCTTTCACCCACCTTCCCAGTGGCATTGCAACGGAAACAGCAAGCATCACAATGGTGCAATATACAGTGTTAAATACGGATTTCTGAAGAGTTTGTTACAGCTCGATTATTGACTTGGAAAATGAGGGACCTTTTTCAAATCGTTGCTCACCTTCGCTTGTTAAACTGGTACTTCATTGTGGCTGTTTTTCCCCCCCTCATGTCCATTTTGATATAAATCAATAATGTCTCCTTCACTTTGTGCTACTGTTGCTGCCAAATTGCTGCAGCACAAAGCTGTAAGAGCACTTGGTAAATTGCTGTGAAATTATGAGCCTGCTCTGGCATGTTTAGACTTTATATGTTTACCCTCTCTCTCGCTCTCTCTCTCACTCTCTCTCTCATACATATATATATATATATATATATATATATATATATATATATATATATATATATAAATATAAATATATATATATATATATATATATATATATATATATATATATATATATATATATATATATATATATATATATATATATATATGTGTGTGTGTGTGTGTGTGTGTGTGTATTAGACATTTCTTGCCTTTTATTGTGCTTTAGACCATCAGTTGTCTTGTGCTGAGAAAAGGGTGAGTACAGAGTCAATAGCACTACTGTACAAATCCATATTATGGCAAGAAATACTCAGTTAAGTAAAGAGAAAAGACTTTAAGTGCATCCTCAAGTGCAGTCTCCAAAACCATCAAATGCTATGATCAAACAAGCTCTCATAAGGCCCGTTTTAGGAAAGGAAGACCAAGAGCTACCTTTGCTGCAGAAGATACTTTTATTTGAATTACCAGAATTAGAAACCAAAAAACAGAGTTTAAGTGGCATCCACTGTTCAGTGAAGACTGTGTGAATCAGCCCTTCATGTTCAAATTGCAGCTAAGAAACCATTATTCTAAGTATTGAAACACAAGGAATGGACATTAGATCAGTAGAAAACTGATTTATGGTTTTTATAATTGTATCTATCGTCAACAGTTCCTGAATGTGTGGTAGTTGGGATTTTAATCACAATTGAGGGCACACTTAACCGATATGGCTTTTTGCACCGACGTGCCAAACTTATTTGTTTCGCACATAGTGAGACACTTTGTTTTCCAAAAGGACAATGCCCCCAAACACACTTCTTGGTTAGGTGAGAGCTATTTGTTCAAGAATGAGAGTGATTGAGTGCTACATCAGATGACCTGGCCTCTGCAATCACTCAATCTAAATCCATTTGAGATGGGTCATCTGAGTTGGAATCAATCAACACCTTTGGGATCTCCTCAAGATTGTTGGAAAACCATTCCAGGTGACTACCTAATGGATCTGACTAAGAGAATGCTAAGAATGTGCAAAGCTGTCGTCAAAGCCAAAGATGGCTACTAATCTAAATCATGTTCTGGGTTACACTAGTTTGTTTACTACATAATTCCATAGATGTTCTTTTATAGTTTGGATGTCTTTAGTATTAATGTACAATGTTAAAAATAATTAAAATAAAGAAAAACACTGAAGGAAAAAGTGTATCCAAACTTTTGCTATTATATATACATATACACAGTATGCTGCCAAAGAAAAGCAGATTTATCACTTCAGTGTGTAAGTTTTTAAACATTTACCAAATGGACACAGTAGAATTGAGTTTTCACTCATAACAGATTTTTTTTTTAATAAAATGTAGAGTTTTATAGAGAGGACAACAATTTTATTCATTTCTACTTCTTTGAAAATGAAATTATAAAATGAAAGATTGTTCTCTGATCTTTTACATCTTTTTATCACTTAAAAATGTGTGAAATCCTGCTGAAATTCTGATCTTTACTTTTTAATTCGATGTGTTTCATTTGTCTTTTGTGTGTGTATCTTCATATCCAAATGATTAACCTCCTTATTATTTTAAATGTGGTCTATTATGTGATTAATTAGCAATAATATTAACATTAACTACAAATTAACTTTAATTATTATGTAAATATATAGTCTACAAGTAGGTAATTGAGTCTGATTTAGCATGAAATGTATAAGATGATGCACTGAAAGAGCTGAAACATTCTTAAGAAAAACATATTATTCATGTTTCTGTGCTTCATATATTACTGACTGAGTAAAATAAATACGATTTACTGATATTCTCAGGCCAAGCACGCTTACTTTCAACAAGCTGTTATGTTCATCATTTCGTTACATATTTAATTAAGGGCACATGCCTTTTTTCTTTTTTTTCTTTTTTTCTTTATTTATTTCTGTTTAGTGTTTTTTTTTTTTTTTTTTGCATTTTTCAAGCAGTTTTCTCACAATTTTTACAGACTTGCTTTTTAAGAGTGTGAGTGTTGTGCATTTCTGACTGCAGTAATTAACCTTTGTGCTACTGTGCATGATGTTTGAGCATGTGGCAGGTGTCATACATTTCTTCCCAGAATGATGACTCACAGACAAGAAGCAACATAAGAATTCAACTCTTATCATGTACCCTCCTGAGCAAAAAAAAAAAAAAAAAAAATATATATATATATATATATATATATATATATATATATATATATATATATATATATATATATATATATATATATATATATATATATATATATATATATATATATATATATATATATATATATATATATATATATATATATATATATATATATATATATATATATATATATATATATATATATAATGCTTTAATGGTCTTAGGAACACATTTTCCTGTTAGAAAAGCAGGAGAAAAGCAAGATTGAAACAAGTAGATAATGTAACTTATTATGGGATATAGTAACATATTTCGAATTGACATTTCTCTTTTATTTCTTTAAACATTTACGCCATGTGGCTAAACTTAATTGCAGCTAAGATTTTTTATTGTTCCATTCAATGGTGCTTCGTTTTAAACACTTGATAAGTCGCTAAAACATGTTGTGTACCCAAACGTGTGTTGCATTTTATATCAAACATTTAAATCATTATCATTATTTTATATTGGCATACACAAAGAATATATAAATGATTTTTACTATTTCTAGCATTTCGTCAAACACTTAACTGCAACAAAATAAATGAGCAAATGGGTGGCACAGGAGCTCTCAGGTATGCATATGTATCGCTTATCGGAGCATTTACACGGGAAATTTGATTTGGCAAATCATACAAGTACATTACTGCAAAGTTAAATACAGATTACTATGTCAAATTAAAATAGCATTTTTGTTTTAATGACACCCAGAGTTTACTGGGAAACCATAGTTTTACAATACATTAATGAATGTAAAGGAAGCAAGAGAAAAGTAATTGCTAAATAAAGAGTACTGAGACTCGCCTTGGCATGGTGTTGCGTGCCTGAGTTGAAATATGTACAGCTTCTTTGTGTATCCGATTCTTAGTTTTTCTTCTACCTCCTAAATACATGCTGGTAAATTGCATAAGGTTAACTTACCCTAAGTGTGTATGTCTGCTTGTGTGTGTGTATGTGGTACCCTGTGATGGAGTCTAGTTTTCCCAGTTCCCAGAATAGGCTCTGGACCATATAATAATATAGAATAAAAAAAAAAATACAATAAGTTTAAGATGTTTCAAATAGGAACGTGTGTATTCATGTACAGTAAAAGTGATATTTACAATGTATACAAATTCCCAATGTAAAACCTTTGTCAATCCACACAAAAACAACACTAGGATCAAGATTAACATTATGGATAATCTTTTTAAAAGTTATAGACTGGTGGAGGTCTAGTTAATATTCCTTTCTGCCTTTTATTCAAGCTTAGAATTGCTGTCATGACTCTGATTAAAGTGCTAGTTAGTATGTACTTAAATGGCAATCAAGCCTGAGCCGGTTGTCTGTGTTCTTCTTATTATTGTAATGATTTAAATGCATGTATTATTTGCACCCCTGCTGGAAATTTGCATGTCTGGAAATCGAGTGAAGTGGCTCTTGCGTGCATGTTCATCATTTCGTGCTTCATTACATGCTCACTGGTGAACAGAAATGTTCTATTTTTAATTTGGTTTCCTTTTGCCTTTAAGTAAAAATTGCTCATAATCCACCATGGTGACAGTTTTCCACAATTACATTCTTGCTGTTGATTTCAGACAAATCGTTGCACCTCGTCTTCTGCTGCTGCATGTTGCTTGTTTGTGTGTGTGTGTGTGTGTGTGTGTGTGTGTGTGTGTGTGTGTGTGTGTGTGTGTCCCAGGAGAGCACCACAGGGTTGGCGCTAATCCCATCTGTTCCAAATCAAAGGCTGTGGCATCAATCAGAACTCTATTCTCCGCATCCACACAGCGCTCTCGAACCCGAGTACAGCGCCGCACTCGCTGTACTCATTAGAATTCAAGATCGTTCAGGTGCGAGCGTAGTCCTGTGCCTGCACATACGAGTGTTTCGTGCGGAATTTTAATGCAGCTGCACAGTCTCTGATCATACTCTTTTGTACTCTTTTGTACTCTTTAAACTTTCGTAGAAATCATGAGCATGTCTACTGACCAAAATGATATATTTATTTTTATTTATTTCCTTGCATATTGTAATTTGTTGCTTCCTGGCTTTGACAAACTGCCACAGAGAAAATGTGTCCAGTAGACTATAAAAATGAGTTTCTGTTTCTAAACCATATGTGTATTCAAACAACATGCATAAATCACGGATAATGATCAGAACTTCTTCCTGCTGGAAAATGTTTTTTTTTTAGGCTGAGGAAACTTTTTTCTTTCTTCCGTTTCCTTTTTTTTTTATACAGAGAAATGACACAGAGAAAACCTTCATTGGAAATGGAAGAAGGAGGAAGCTACGCATAGTGTGTCAGGTGTGAAATCAGACAATGGTTCACCATTATGTCTAGCAGACTTGTACATTTCTCATTTCAAAACACCAAGCACCTGTGAAATCTAACCTTAATAGACATACACTTGTTCCACCTATGGTCCAGTACAGCAAATTTTGTCCTCAAATAAATTATGAACCATCATGTTGTCTTTTTTCCCCCAATGCCAAGTGAGCTGTTGTGAAATTGTGGAACCATGCAAGTCTGGACATATACTACTGGTCAACCTGAATTGCTCGAATAATGTTGTTGCCTGAGATACTTTTTCTACCTTTATACTTTTTATAGTCTTTTTTGGTAATATTGTGAGTTTTTTCCAGAGTTGACCTTTAGCTTGAGATGGCATTTTTTAAATCTGTAAAAAAAATCGACAATTGTCACAATAGATCGTTTTTTAAATGGCTTTGATTGTGTTTGCTCCCTGCATATACTGTATGAACAAAAGTTTGTGGCTACCTGACTGCAAGATTACAATGCACTTTTTTAACATCCCATTCCACATTTTGTTCCTATTTTGCCACATAATAACCTTTACTCTTCTGGGAAGTTGTTACACTATATTTTGGACTGTGGTTGTGGAGATTTTTGCTCATCAGTGGTGGACAAAAGACATAAACAATGTTCTGTAACACTAGATAAAATATGACTACAGTGAAAGCAAAAGTGCTCCCTTTAAACTTTCACTTCAGTAAAAGTTCAAAAGTATTTGAATTCAAATGTACTTTAGTATCCAAATTGTTATGATTTATTATAGCTATAATGTTCCTATGATCATTTTTGCCACATTTTCACTCTTGCTTAATTAACACAGTTTATGTGAAAAGACTCTAATGTTACTCTTAGCTCATCAATTTAACACTGATTGATATCTATTTAAAGTATCATGAGCCCAAAATTCTGTTTAACTTCTTAAAAAACAATCTTGCTAATAAGGCCACAGATGTTGTGGCAAGTTAGAGTCAGGAGTTTCTTCCATCATTTATTCCTTCCAAAATGTTCTGCTCGCTGTTATACTGACCCTGTATGAAGTAGATACCACCAAGCATACAAAACAAGGTCAGTGGAGTTTTGATCCACTCATAAAATAAAAGGAACAACTGATTTCACAAAATCAGTCAAAAAAATGTAGTTAAATAAAAAGTTAAAAGAAATTTGACTCTGAAATTGGGAATAGGGTATGTTGAAGTCTCCCTAAATGTAAATACATAAGTAAGATACAGATCAGTATCAGTAATGTAAATACATCAGTAAAATACAGATACGGAGGGCAAAAGTGAAGTAAGAAGGACTCGGGTAGAGTAAGCGTTCCAGCTTATATCGAATGTTCTCAATAGGATTGAGGACTGATCTGGATTGCAGACCTGTCATGATATTCCACAACCCATGTTGTTCCCCACAGAATTAGTCTTTTTTTTTAGTTTTTTTATTTGATTTTATCAAACCCCTGTGAATTTGCATTTATCTTATATCATCACAAACAATTCTGGAAAACACAATATGAAATTTTTTTTTTTGATGTGCAAAAGTTCACACATCTTTCACTCATGTTTTGAAAGACTCTTGTAAAAGTTTAAGTACTGACTATACTTTTTTACTCAAGTTGAAGTAAAGAAGTTTGGGCTCTGACACTTAAGTAAAAAATAGACATTATTACTACCTGTTTTAGTGTCACGCTAGTAACTGGACCTCACATCATATTTATATTAGGGTTATCAAGCGATTAAAATATTTAATCTCACTTAATCGCATAATTGTTATGAGTTAACTCATGATTAATCACGCATTTTTATCTGTTGTAAATGTACCTTAAATTGAAACTTTTTACGTTTCTAATACCGTAATTTCCGGACAATAAAGCGCACCGTTATATAAGCCGTTATATAAGCACTGAATTTTACAAATATTTTTATTTTTAACATAAATAAGCCGCACCTGTGTATAACTGTGATTGCCCTTCTGAGAGAACCCCTGGTCTCTGAGCCACCACTGAAGGGGTCTCATGTACAGGAGGCCAAGTGGAATGACACTGGACACTGCTGCCATGAGTCCGAGCAGTCTCTGGAACTGCTTGACAGTGAGTGACTGCCCTTCTTTGACCTTCCTGACCGCCGTGAGAAAGGACGCTATGTGGGCGGTGATTCTCTGTACGGAGAAAGCACACTCTTCCTGGTACTCAGCTGAGACTCCAGCTCCCTCATGGGAGTTGGAACGCCATCTCGATGCTGGACCGCTAAGTGCTCTGATTAAGCTAATATCAATACTCAATACTTGAGGATACAGATGCCCTGAAGTCTAAGGGGAGCCAGAGCCGCATTGACCATTCGTGAAGGTGCGAGGTAACAGGTTAAGACCGAAAAGAAGGACATGATATTGGAATGCTTTGACCCTCGAAAGCAAACCTCAGGAACTTCCTGTGAAAAGGGAGGATAGGTACGTGAAAGTATGTATCCTTTAGATCTACTGTGACAAACCAATCCTCGGATCTGATCTGAGACACGACCTGGTTGAGGGTCAGCATCCTGAACCGGAGCCTCATCAAAGAGCGGTTCAGCTGACGTAGATCTAGGATAGGACGCAACCCCCCCTCCTTTTTGGGAACTATGAATTACCGGCTGTCGAACCCGGACTCTCTGTCTGACGGAGGGACCACCTCGATGGCCTCCTTCCTCAGGAGAGTATCTACTTCTCGTTCCAGGACCAGAGCCTGATCGCTTTACACTAGAGTGAGAGAGAGAGAGCGTTGAACCGGGGCGGGTGAGACTTGAACTGAATCGCATAGCCTCGCTCTACAGTGCACAGGACCCACTGGGACATGTCTGGCAAAGCCATCCAGGCTGCCAGGTACTCCCATAAGGGTATCAATCTCTCAAGACTGACCTCTGGTGTGTCCAGAGCCTGGGCAGTGCCCAGACACAGCTCTAGAAACGAGACCTCCTGGTCCGCAAGGATGCTGGCCGTGCCCTGAAGCACATTAGAGGCAAAAGAGATGACAGTCCTCAGGTCTATCACCTAAAGGTGCTTGACCCAGGGCGGCGCGTGGGATCCCACAGACGGAAAGCGTGATGTGACGCTCTGTCTCTGCACTTAGCGGTACGAAGTGCTGGGTTGGTGTTGGGGTTGCGCCCGCCGAGCAGCCCCATGAAAGCGGCGTACGGCGGATTTCGTATGCCTGCAGTACCAACATGGTGTGCAAACATCAAGCGGCCTGACTTCTACAGCTACAGTATAGTAACTATTACCATGTATATGATTTCTTTTAACCCTCCCATCACTGACACAGGACATAACAATGTCACTGAGTAGACCCTACTTAGGGCACTATATACACATTATTTGATTACTCCTTTCTCTGTGTTCATACTACTAAGTGACAAAGCAAGAGGTGCCACTTAACTTGTTTTGCTACTGCATGACAGAGTTGCAATTATGGCAACAGCAACAAACAACATTTACATTCAGAGTGTTCAATCCTGCCCGAATGAGATATGATGCAGGAAAGTGAAAAATGTGAAACAATTACTTCAGTCACTTGCTAATATGATACGGCATATGCATGCATTTTAAAGTTTATATATTTTGTTTATTTCCAACTCATATGCGCAGTCATGTCACTGGCTGTCTTTCAAGCATCATTGCTGCACTGTTCTATAAAAGCGAGGGATATGGGTTTCTTTTTCCTATGAGACCAGATACTTCAGGCTAATGAACAAATGTCAGCTTGTCAGTGTAAACCAATTCTTACAACAAAGTGGCACATGTATGTGAAAAAAAAAGGATGGCATGTCTTGCTTCCTGTTTATATTACATACACTCTGTGGCAGGTATTTTGGTCAGATTTTGTGTGCCATCTTTATTAATAATGTAAAGGTTAAAGATTTAGATTTAGACGATTTATATGTTTCTAAATAAGACTTTTGTTTTCCCATAGCTGGACACAGGGTCTACTTCATATGCATGAAAGCTGGAGCCTAATAGGCACTAATAGGAGAAGACTGTGAAAAGAACAGTTTTTCTTTTGTTTTGTTTGTTTTTTTGACTGACAGGAGAAAAATAGTCTGGTGGGCTATGTGATGATGCGATGATGTAGTCTGTCTGCAACTTGCCACACGAGGGACAACGCTTTAATCGCTGGTTGCACACTGGCTTTCCACGAAGATTAAAATATTTTCACGCTTGACTTAATGCGTTGGCCACTGTTAAAACAAACGTGATGTGTGCCGTGCTTAAGGAGAAAGACATTTCCTTAACAGTAATATGTTATTGAAAAGGAGCAGACATGTATATTTACATATATGAATAAGAGGAGCACTATTAACAAAGCCTTGCCAATAACATGTCTTCTACCTTTAGTCATGTAAGCAGTTAAATGCAAAAAAGGTAATTTATCCTTATATATTCATCCTTAAAAAATGTCTGGGTAAATTGTTTATTTATTAGTTTGTTTGTTTGTTTAGAAAATATATAATAACCTTACTATCAGTCTGCATTTAAAACCAGTTATAAATTTAAGTGATATCATTAATGTGGGACAGAATTACTAGGGCATGTGCTGAAAAGCTGGCATTTATACATGCAGGATTTTTCCAGTGTTTTTCAGTGATGGTGTAATAAACACATACATACAGATAGTAACACTGTGTTTTAAACATAGTGCCCAACATTATTATTCACCCCTCAGCCTCTTGAAAACCTTCACAGTGATGTCATATAATGCTATGATGCCATATGATCGGAAATAGCAGAGGTATACAGACTACTTGAAAATCATACCCGAGTAAAAGTATATATACCTTATTGCAAAACTTACTTCAACTTCAAATTAAACGTTACTAAATCCAATATAACTTGTGTAAAATCTTAGAGAATCTGACAGTGATGGACAAAGTACACTAACCATGTGCTTGAGTTAAAGTAGAAATATGCTATGTAAAATATTATTCTAGTAAAAGTAAAAAGCCCCTTTAACTTTCACTTGAGTAAAAGTGCAAAAGTATTTGCTTTCAAATGAACTTAAGTATCTATAATCCTATCTAGTAAGGCTATAATATCTGCCTACCATTTTTGTCACATTTTGACTCAGTTTATGTGAAAAAAAATCAACTCAGTTTATGTAAAAAAACTCTAATATTACTCTTAGCACATCAATCTATTAATAGAATGATGATAATGAGTCAAACACTGATTGAAATCTAATAAAATTATCCTAAAGCCAAAACCTTATTTTTAACTACTTAAAAAAAATCTCACAAATAAGGCGAGGGGTGTTGTGGCAAGTTAAAGTCAGAAGTTTCTTCCATCATTTATTACTTTCAAAATGTTCTGCTTGCTGTTGAACTGATGCTGAACTTTTTGTTCATACTAAGTAGATACCATTACTGAAACACGTTCAAAACAGAGCGCAAGCTCTTCCCTGATTGGTGGCATGCTGTGTGCATGACCAGTTAAGTTTTTATCAACTCAGAAATTAAAAGGAACGACTGATTCACTAAATGTAGTTGAGTGAAAAGTCAACTATTTAACTTTAATTTTGTGAAGTAAATGGATATACCTAATTTAAGTACAGATACACAAAAAGCTACTTGTATACAGTAACAAATTACATTTACTTTGTTACTGTCCACAACTGGTATCTGATTTTCAACAGTACTTGAGTATTTTACTCAGATTAAACGTATGCTCAAAGACGCAAAGTCCTCAACACCAAGCCACGTTAGTGAGGCAAAATCAGTTGATTTATTAGGTTTCTAAAATACATCCAATTGTACAACTCAACACTGCATTAACCAAGATCAACACAACAGCCTCTTCAACATGCCAAAATGAAAAAGATCAAAAAAGTCAGTCAGTCAAAAAAAAAATACTAAGAAGTAAGACAATCTTTCAATAAGGTTGTAACACAATTTTCAAATGCTGCATAAAAAAATTGAGGGTTATCAGGGACTTGCTGCATTTCAATAAGCCAGGTGTATTAAATATATTGAGTTTCACACATCCACACCAAGAAGGCTACAAATACATATTGAGTCTTTTAACATGGAGAAAACTCCAAATGAGTTTTAGTTTGTAGAAAACAATAAATAGAACTTTACCACAGGTAGAGCAGCCTTTAGAGTAGAACCAAAGAGATAAAACAGTTTTTAAGTGTATTAAAGCAGCTGTCCAGTAGTTGACCACCACTGAAGAGAGAACTATTAGCTGGTTGTTGGATGAACAATGGCATTCAGAAGATAATGAGCCCTTTTGGTCCCAATCTTGTTTGTCCCTGTGCTATTCCTCTTTCCCACAAGGAACTTAATATTCAGACTGTTATTTAATGCACCATTCAGTCTCTATTTTATTTCAGCAAAAGCTGTTCTCAAAGTTTTTGGACTGAAAATGACGCCAGCTATGCTAAAAAGTCGCTCACAGGCAGCAGATGCGGGCAGGGTACTGTTGTTAATGACATCTTCAACATTAGTGCGAAATGTACATTTTTTCAATTAAAATGTAGTGAAGTAAAAGTATACATACTGAATCATGGTTGTAGTTAAGTAGAGTGAAAAAGTCGCTTAAATCTTGATACTCAGTAAAACTAGAAAGTATACACAAAATAAATCACTTAAGTACAGTAACAAAGTACATTTACTCAAATACTTGAGTATACATGACCAGGATATATCCTTAAGTTCAGAGGGTTCTCTGTTGTGGGGGGTCTATAAATGGTATGGGAGCTGCATTATCTATGTTATGGGTGTTAACTCACCTTTATTGGCCCATGTATGGACTTGTGAGTATGAAGTTATGGACATGTCATTAAATTAAATGTGCACCTAACAGTATACGGTATGCACAGATCCTTTTCATGATGATGACCACTTATTATAAGTTGCAAACATAGACTTTTCAACCTTTCAGATCTTTCTAGAATTTAAAATTCTTTCTTGCGTAGTCTTAGTGCTTCCAAGAATGCTCAATCACCCACTTTATAATCGGTTGTTTGGTGTAGTGAAGTTGTGAGAAGAGAGCAGTGCTTGAGACTTAGGCAAACGGCCAAACACACACACACACACACACACACACACACACACACACACACACACTACATAAAAGGTAATGCTGCAAAACCTGGTCTACCAACTGCATGGCACAAGAGATGGAGTCCCAATAAGCTTCCCTCTCACGCACCATGAGGCAAACCTAAATCTGCTGCCATGTTGCCATAGCAATGAGTAAGTCCCTGAATTTAGAAGCTAAATAAAGCTAGGTAAACACCTGAGCAGGAGGAAATCCAGGCTTGGTAAATCAAAGGGAGATTGTCAAGACACAGATGCTGTCAGATGCTGTGTGTGTGGGCTTCCCTGCTTTCTGCTGGAGAGATGTACACACTACTATGACTGAAAGATACAGATCATTCAAGCTGGCCTTGGCGGTTTTTTCTTGTCTGAACGACTCGACTGAATCTGCTGGAGTTTTCCATTTGAATAAAAGAAGATTCAGTCACGCTTACAGGCAATGGGATAATGATGCATGTTAATTATAGGAGTGTGCATGAATGTTTCACATCATTTGTGCTCACTGAGCCGATGGTGTGTGCGTCGAGAGGTATTTTGTAGTCTTTCTTTTATCCATGTCGGCTACTTTGCATGGCTGACTACAGCGTCTCTCCAGTCAGGGGTAAACAGTTTGTAATGTCAGCCAATATTGTGGGGAAGTTTACGCTTGTTGAAATTATGTAAGCATTACTTTCTTGCTATTTTCCCCAAATGATCTCCAGTAACTCGAAGTAAAACACTTTTATCAGCTAATGAATCCATTTGATGCTGTCAGCAAAATAAATCGATACCCCCCAACACCCCTCCCCATCCTCCCCAAACCTTCAGTTCCCCGAGGAGCACTCTTCTACTTCTATCCATTCCTCTACTAGCGCTCATGTTCTAGACGTGGCAGGCTGTCTTTGATCCATGCTAATCTAATTAACACTTAAACAGCAACACCTGTGCTCTTCAGCGTAAGTACCGCTGCCACTTCCCAGATGGGTCTTTGAAGGCCCTGATGGAGCTGATGAGGAACGGCCCTATTCCCTCCTCCTCCTCCTCCTCTTTTTATCTCTTTCTTTCCCTCCTCCTTCTCCTCTCTTAACTGGGCCAGGGTTGTAATAGGAGGCTATTTCGAGCCTGGATTCATTTCGAACCGCTTTGTAATTGACAGCGATTAGTCTGTGGCTGGATGATACACCTGATTAGATTAGCCTTGCTCTTTTTTATGCTTTGCACCCCTAAACCCCAACCTTGATCCCAATTAGTCTCACTCTTATCAGCTCTTGAGAGAGTAAGGCACTTATCATCAACTCACTAATTGGCCTGATGAAGCTCGGTAAATATGGTCAATGTAGTTTCACAGTGATGGTGCAGAGGGTCTACAGTAGTGTTTCTGTGTGTGTGTCGTAGTAGTGTGTGGATAATATGTGTACTCATACTCGTAATTATGAATTATTATACTCATTCATTCATTCATTCATTCATTCATTCATTCACCTTCAGTATATTTTTATATTCAAGATCAGTAGCCATTGGTGACTCATATACATGCATACACTCATTCAGTTTATCCAGTTCACCTAGCAACATGTTAGGAGAAAGCTAAAGAACTTGGAGAAAACTGATGGGAAAAACGTAAAATTCTAGTAACCTGAGCTCAGGATCGCACCCTGGAGTTATGAGGTGACAACATCCCAAATCTTGTTTGTTGCATGACACTCTGGTGTGTTGCATGATTTGCTTAGTTGGCATAGGACATGCTTATACATTTGGTTCACAGTCATTTTGTTCTTTCTTGGCATATCCATGAATGTTTATATTCTGGCCAAAATATAAAAACACTGATATCATTGCCAAGGACTAGAGTTTCTAGGCCACATCATTTCATCACTGCAGCAGAGTCTGCAGTTTCACAATATTGCACCTCAGCCCTGTCCCTGGCATCATCTCCTTTCTGCTTGTGTCTTTCTGAGTTTCAGGAAGTTTGTGCTTCCACACTAGAGAGCCACAGGCTCAGTAGATGTTTGAAATATTAGAGGTAGAAAAGAGTGAAAGATCAATCCTTGTTCCACATCTCGTATGTTCCCTTACACACAAACAGATGGCAAGTTTCAGTTTCTGCTGCTGCAAAGCAAAGCACAAACACACCACACCACACACACACACACACACACACACACATAGACAGACACACACTCACACTACAAGATTTGGCATTGTTTCTGGAACTGTACTAGAGGGATGAACTCCAGTGTTCCAAAATATTTTTTCTCAACTATAGTTTTGATGATGCTGATGGAGAGCCTTGTCTAACATGTCAGTCTAAAAGCTCCTGTAGCTCCTCAGTTGCTCATGGTGGAAATACACAAAAGCCTCATTCCAGTAAATAGCAATTTATAGCCTGGTTATGCCCATGGAATGCCCTTGGGGAAAATGGATAATATTTACCACCAATTCAGATACAAGCAACTAAGAGTTTCCAAAAACTAATTTTACTATTATTTAGTTTCAATTAGTTGTGGACAGTAATACATTATTGTTACTCTGTTACTGTACTTAAGTATATTCTTGATAACATACTATTACGTCTATTAACCCCCTTACAAAGAAATGAACAGTCTAGAATTTTATTAGAAGGTTTATTTTTAACAGAGAGACAGAATCTAAAAAAAAAAAAACTTCAAAGAAAGGTTATAAAATTATTTTGTATTTGATCCCGTACAAACCAGCAAGAATTCTGACTCCCACACACCCAAAGTTTAAAGTTCTTTAAAGTTTTTTAATGGATTTCTTTGGATATTCTGTCTCTCTCTGTTAAAATGAGCATACCATAAATATTCTAGACTGTTCATTTCTTTGTAAGGGGAAAAACTCACAAAATCAGCAAGGGACCAAATAATTATTTCCCCCACTGTATCTGTCAGAGAATTTTCATTTTGAAAAGTGTTCTTGTCACTACATTTTAATGTTAACACTGCATTTTCTTTACTTCACTACATCTTAGGGAAAAAACCCTGTTCCTCACTACATTGAAGTGAATACATAAACTGCGTTAAATAAAAACCTATCACAAGACCACAACTAAAATCGCACATTGAAAGTTTGTTTAGAGTAAGGCTTCTCTGACTGTGTGCTAAAATGATAGAAACCTTTCTCCTTAAATAGGTTTGATGCACAGGTGAAGTGAGCATTGAAATTCATATATACTGTATTATTGGATCGTTTTAATTGAGTCCCTGGTGGTCTAGTGGTTCGGATGCGGCGCTCTCACCGCTACGGCCCGGGTTCGATCCCTGGTCAGGAAACCAACCCCAGCCACTCTCAGTGCCGGTCCCAAGCCCGGATAAATGGGGAGGGTTGTGTTAGGACGGGCATCCAGTGTAAAAACATGTACCAAATTAAACATGCGGAGGATCTGCTGTCGCAACCCCTAATGGGAGAAGCCGAAAGAAAGTTTATTGGATTGTTTTAATTGTTCCATTGATGTTGGGTTTTTTCATCTTTGGGATGCTTTAGCATGTTTTAGTTTTAAATCGATTTTTTTTATGTTTTGTTTGGAATTTGGTATTTAAATCGCTTTCAATTAAAAATGGAGGATAATCACCTTATCAGAGATGATAAATCTGGGATGGAAAATGACTAATCACTTTTATGATAAGCATCGTCCACATCAGGTGCTCCACACTCATCTACTAAGGTAAATGTCAGGTTTTGGTGTTGTCTTGACACTGATTAGTGTCTACTCTTACATCAGTGTCACAATAATTGCTGTTTAATTGAGTGATTATGTTTGGTTTGCTAGAGTCTATGTTTTTTTTAATTATTCATCCAGACATAATAAGATAAGGTAAGCTATACCTTTATTTGTCCCACAGTAAGGAAACTTTTTAAAGTATTGGAGTATTACTGCAGATTGCAGTATTAGTGACAGCACATTTACTAAGGTATTAAAAGAGGGAACAAAGATATGCTGATGCATTTTTTTTGCATATCAATATGACCTCTAAGTAGTTAATCGATAAGTCCACCAAAGTGAACTACAGTATGTGCTATGTGTACCTTCTAAGATATACACACTCTTTATTGAGTTGTGTTGTTTGAATACCAATATACACTCATCATTAATCCTCAGACCTCAGTGGAAATGGTCTCCTGGGCCATGCATCCATAATTACACAAAGAGAGCCCTTGTCACGACAGTATTCACGAAGAGCCACTCATCCGAATTGGAATGACATGGCTTTCCCAGATCGATTGTCATGTATTAGCATACTGCAGCGTCAGTGCTTTAGTCATTTGGATTGTTAATACATCTGTGTTCATTTTTCATGCTAATTAGTTTGAGTCTCATGATTCATTTACACACAGAGAGAGGCTTTTTTGGGCTCCATTAGTATGTTATGAATCAACCAGTCAAGCGCAGTAAAATCAATCAGCACAACTCCCCACTTTGCTACTTGAGATCACTGATTAAAGAAATAAGAGAAATGAAAGTGAAAGGCATGATGCATCTTATAATGTAGTTAGGCAAGGCAGTATCATGTATATATCATTTGCGTTGCCTTTTTTCCTCTGATAAGTGGAAAGTTAGTCAGTACTTTCAGATTCCTGAGTATGTGCTATAATTATAAGCAAGATATGGATTTATGGCAGATGCCCCTATCCAGCGTGATTACCTATTATCTAATTTATACAATGGAATAGTTGATTGTTAAGGGCATTTGCTGAAGGGCTCAGCAGTAGCAGATTGGGGTAATGGGAATTGAATTTACAACCTTCCGATCAAAAGGGCAACATGTTAACCACTGAACTTTCTTTGTCTCAAAAGAGTTGAATAATTTTCTCTTTTTAACATATTTCCTAAAAAGTGGAAAGTGGTAGCTTAGTGTTTGAGGTGTTGGCCTTTGAACCAGAAGGTCATAAGCTTAGCTCTACTAAGCTGTCACTGCCCTGGGGCAAGACCTTTAACCCTCAGCTGTGCAGTCTCATAAAAATCATAAGTCAATCTGAATGAGGGCATCAGCCAAATGTCTTATACATGCATCCCACATAACTACCGCTTAATAAGGAAACAGAAGTGTCCTAGAAAAAAAGCTTGTTACGCATCTATTCACTAGCAGAACTACAGTCTTGAGTTGCGGTATGTTAAAGTTTGAGGAGCTTAAAACGATTTTATGTTTAGTGTGTTTATGTGTGGGGGAGGTATTTAATTTCTAAAAACTGGATCTGATTTGTTGTGTTACACGTGTTAATTTCATATGTGTTACATTAACACAATTAAGAAGGACTACCACTGTATATTAAATCCTGTACCTTGGACTTTTTCGGAAAAATTATCATCGCACTGCTTTACTTGCATTACTATTTGCACTGCCTCACATTACATACCCTGCACAAACTGTATAGTTTATCTTGATTTACTATTTTATTTTTTTAATAGTTTACCCTAACCCTCAGATTTTTATAGCACCAGCACACCATGACAAATTCCTTGTACATGCAACCCATGATACTCAGCAATAAAGATTCTAATTCTAAAAATAATTTGGTTACTGATGTTAAGGAGGTTAAGGAACCTAAACACAAGGTTAGGTTTAGGTAGGGCTGGGCGATATATATATTTTTTTTAAATGTTTGACGATTCACAATTTTGATTTATATTTTTTTATGTGTAACTAGTCAACTTAAAACATAACTACAACAACATGACTTAAGTAAAATTCTCTTTATTAGTTATTTGAAAAACCATCAGTTTAAGGGACGTTGTATTTTTTTGTGGGTATGCCATAAAATATTCATAAGTGGTCAACATGGTGTAAATAAATGTAAAGCAAATTCTCTAGTTGAATATCTTTGTCATAGATTTGAATGAAATATGAAAGCAAATACTGTGCAATTTGAATTAAACATTAAATATTTCTGAAAACAAATATTTTTCTGACAATACCCATTTCTGACAATACCCATTTTAACCAATGTAAACATTATCTCAGCTTGGTGTCTTTGTCACAAATGCTGGAATAAATTAGTGGTGCTGCCACTTCCGGTTGCAACGGACTTTCGGCGTATTTTGCATTTGACAAAAGTTTAACATCTGACTTCTCGAATCCAAACCATTTTCAAACCACAGAGGAAACGTTACAATTTTTATTTGGCACAAGGTCATCCTGACGTGAAGAGCCACCAGTCTTCATGATGTTATACGCTATTTCTACATTGCTATCCTTTATAGAATGCTCTTATACGTAAGCACTTAATCTGACATGCCATCAGGTGATCACATATTGTCTTAATCATTGTCTTAATCATATGCCATTGGTGCAATGACAATGTTTCTGAATGGATGCGTGCGTCAAAATTTTTATTAATAATCGCGATACCTCAAATTAAGTAAAAGATTTAATATCTTAAAACAATTAATTTTAATTATTGAAAAAAAAATTTAATCACCCAGCCCTGTGTTTAGGCATAGCATAGGTTTTTTCATTATGTCAATGGAAGGTCCACAAAAAGAATTCAGATGAATTTGTGTGTGTGTTTTTCCATGTATCCATGAGAGTGGTGAGTGCATCCAGGGACACTCTTTTGTTTTTCGACCGGTCAAAGCCTCTTTCATTAAAAAGCAGAGTCCAGAGCCAGAGAAACTCTCCTGAGTAAATCTGCTGAAGATGTACAACCTAATCTAAGCCTGCTTCCTCTAACTGCTGTTCAGCTTTCTGTCCAAACAGCTGGGTTCTGCCTCTAATTTCCTGTCACTGCAAATGTCACCATGCTTGCCTTTTAAGAAAAACACTATATGGACAAAAGTTTGTGGACACCTGACATAAGTTTGTATGTGCTTTTTGGACATTTCATTCCACATTTAGTCCCTGTTTTCTGTTACAATATCCTCCATTCTTTTGGGAAGATGTTCCACTAGATTTTGCGCTCATTCAGCCATAAGGTCGTTAATAAAGTCAGCTATTGATTGAGGAGGTCTGGGGTGCAGTCAGCCTTTCAATATCTTTGTAGAGCTTGCTTTGTACACAGGGGCATGGCCATGTTGAAACAGTTGAAGTGAAGAGAATGTAATGCTACTGCATTCAAGCCCCGGCATTGCCAAGCTGCCACTCTTGGTGCTCCACATTCGCTGTATCATGGCTGACCCTGTGCTCTGACAACAGCTTCCTAACATTGCTGGGATATGAAAAAGAAAAAAAAAACTTTCAGTGTGCGATCTTTTTGTTCTTGCGCAAATAATGATAATCGAACAAGTTGGGGTGCCACAGTGTATTCACTCCTAATCTAAACTGAGCCTTATAGTGTATAAGTGTGCTACTGTACCTGTACCTAATTTTTTCTTCTTTGTCAGATTTAGGAACTTAGGAAACATTTGACATTGACATATGACATACCTTTAGAAATAATTGTCTGAATGCAAAGTCATACATTATGATCAGCCTTGATAAATCACAACATGTTGTTTACAAGATTGTTTTGGCATCCTGTCCACATGAAGGGTTTTTGATCACTGAAATCAAAAGATCTATGCTATATTGCTCATGTACCCACTGCCTTCATGGTACAAACATTACTGCATGCTGAGATTCATATTGATTTTGCATTGAAGTTCCACCTCATTATTATTTCACATATATATGTTTTCTGTTTTTGTTTTTGACTCACATCTTTTGGATTTTATGCACACACCTTATGTTAATCTGTAGGTCTTTTACATTCCACTTTTACATTATATTTAGCAGAGGCATACAAAACAAGTCTAATGTCAATTATTTTGCATTAATTAATAGTACAAGTCTAGTGGTCCCTGGTGGTCTAGCGGTTAGGATTCAACGCTCTCACCGTCGCAGCCCGGGTTTGATTCCCGGTCAGGGAACCAACCCCAGCCATTTGGGTTGCACAAGCCAGTGCACTCTTAGTGCCGGTCCCAAGCCCGGATAAATGGGTAGGCTTGCGTTAGGATCACGTATCATGAATATGGATGATCTGCTGTGGCGCCCCCTAATGGGAGAAGCCGAAAGAAAGTTTAATTAATAGCACAAGTGACATGCCTGCTCATAAACACTACTTGACTCAAACTTATATATATATGACTAGCACATACACTTTTGACATACAAAGCATCCTAATAAAATAACTATCTGATCTAATCTGTGCCCAGAAGTACACATTTATTCATATTTATTTACAGAATGGGCCTATGTGTTGAAAATGCTAACACACCTGGTGCCTTAGATAATAGAAGAGGGGAAAGAAGTATTAAAGCACAAAGAGTAAAATAAGAATAATACCCTTGCTCAGCAATTCAGGAGTGAGGAAAGAGGAAATAGGACAGAAAATTGAAATAATTTTCACTGCACTGTACAAAGTATATAAAAAAAAAGGTGGAGGGACATAATCATTTTTAAAACTTTAGATAAAGCAGAACTTTCTGTCAAAATGAAAGGAATAAATGGAAATGTGCAAAGAAAAAAAATGACAGCAAACCAGCAGAATTAAAAGCTGGAAAAGAGGGCAGATATGGACATGACCGGGCTTAGGAGGTGTTTCTTTATCAGACATCACAATATCTTTTTATAATTCATTTAATTCCTAAAGGTTTTTTTAATCTTTTGTATGGAATATTATGTCCTTGAGGGATGAAAGAAGGATGAGTGAATAGGCTCAGGGTTTGAAAGAGAAGATCATGTAGAACAAAAGAGTTAACTGTGATTATGGCATCATACTTTTTTCATGAAGGCATAGAAATGATTTTTGTAAAGTTTTATAATTACAGTGGAACCCGGTTATGTCGATGTCCTAGGGGGTCGCCAAAAAGCATCGAGGTAACCGATGATCGACATAAACGAAAATCAAAATGGCGGCAATATATTAACATGCTTGAAATTTCTTTATGTACATGATGTGCGTTAATAAATGAGAATGTGCATGCACATGTTTTTGAAGGGTTTTTTTACACAACAGCGTTGCCGCGATTTGTTTGAAGAAGGCATGCTATAAAAATAAATACAGTACATGTTTATATGTCAGGAATCCACCTGCCACGCCCCCTTCGGCCCCCTTCAGCGTGTCAGGTGCTTTCTCGGCCGCTTTCTCTGAAGCTCCCGGCTTCAACCGCGCACATATGGTGCTCGTTTAGCATCATCACCAGCTCCTATTTAAACTTCCACACTCTCACTGTCCGTTATTGTTGGTATATGTTGGTTCACGGAGGTCGTTGTTATCGCACATGCGTATCCCGGTACGTGTCTTCCCACCTCTCTCTCAACGGCTGCGCTTTTCTTCCCAAAGCCGCACCACGCCGCGCCCCTACTAACACTACGAACACTAGCACTAACTAACAGCAGAGATTCACCAGTATACAATACAACACCTGTAGCAGCTGTAAGCCTTGATTTTTCCGCCACTTTCGCAAGTTCTTCTGCGGCTGCACCGAGATAACCGACGTTAAATGGCAAATTTTTCCCCCCTTGTCATTGAGATATCAGGATTCGGCGACATAAAAAAGTCGGCATAACCGATAAAAAATGCTTAGAAAAAGCGAGAATTTGGCGGTTCCACTTCATAAACGTCAACTTATTAGGGTTGTTAATTTCTAATTCACTGGAACAATAAAATGACAAACGTTTGACAAACTGTTCATTGAGTTTCACTATTGTCATTTTGCTTCACTTCACAAAATAAAATGCTTTTAAACCTTGGAAAACTAGCCTGGGGCTTGCTTTAACAGAATTGTAATGCAGCCCACATGAGGTGTGAATGCGATCTGCTTTGATGCCACATGCTGAGTAACGTGATTGGGTCAGCTTGTCACATTACTTCCTGTGTCAAGTAGCGTGAAAATGGGGAAAGAGTTGTTATGGCCTGTGAAGTCATAGGAAGCATATATAGGAGTCATTGGAGTCATAGATATATACACTCTGACTACTCCAGATATATAAACCAGCATAATAAAAAAAAACAAGATTAAATGCTGTACCATGTATACCTCTCTTATACAAGACTAGCTCCTTATTTTTTCTTGAATAACGCTACAAAGCTGCACATCCTATGAAGTGCTGTTTTACACCATTCCAGTGTTTGTACTAATGGAAAATAACCGTTAAGAATAATATACAAGCAAATGAATTAAAGCAGATAAAATAACTTAGTTGTTACTGTTTGCAAATCCGTGCAATTCTTCATGCACCAAAGTGAAGAATGGATTAATGCAGTCAATTCACAGTTGATGCAGTTATCATCTCAGTCCTCATTGTTGCCTTGAGAATTCAGGCCAAGTGTGAAAAAATCTCATGCTGTTATACCAAAATATTTAACAGAGAGCTGATATGGGGACTCTGAAAGCTAATTATTTTTCAATAACAGCACTGTCTGTGTTGTATTTCATTTCTCTCACACCGTACCACTTTTCCAGCTGTGTATTTTTTTCCCCAGACATCATTTTTTCTACTCCTGTATCGAATTTTAAGGGACGTCCTCTAAGCTGTGTGTCTTTAAGACTTTTCGGACTATACTCTGACTGTTGTCACTGTGGTGTTAACACTGAAGACTCACATTCTAACCAAAAAATAAGCCCCAGCGGACCATCCGCATGTTTGATTTGGCACATGTTTTTATGCTGGATGCCCTTCCTAACGCAACCCTCCCCATTTATCCGGGCTTGGGACCGGCACTAGGGCTTGTGTAACCCTAATGGCTGGGGTTGGTTCCCTGACCGGGGATCGAACCCCAGGCCCCAGCGGTGAGAGCGCCGCAGCCTAACCACTAGACCACCAGGGAACCAACATTCTAACTAAAAATAGCACGACATTATACATTGTCAAAAAAATCTATATAAAATGTTTGCAATATAAGTCCTTTTTTTCTATATAGACTGTAACATTTCGGAACTAGTGCATTAATATTACCTTTATAGTGGAAACTATTGTTACAGCTGCTGTTATATAGTATTAGGAAAAAGCGGGCTGTGCCTATGTACCGAGGCAACACGTCAACTTTTATATGAGTATAGATAACATTAATTTACAGGATGACATAGAGATTTTGTTGATATTGTCATTATTTTCTTAAAGCTGTTTTTGCACAATAGTCAGACCACTAGGGGGCCTTGAAAAACTGGCAGGTGACCACCTTCTGACCAATCAGAATCAAGGATTCAAAAACAAGGTGTTATACATCATTTTTAATATGTGGGTGTGTCAACTAACATGACAAGCATTTTCAGATTCATGTTTAATGATTGCCTCTGAAAAATAATAATAGGACTTGGCCATTAGTTTTGATTTAGTTAAGAAATGCCATAGACAACCTACTCAGTCTCTCTCAGAAGGTCACAGATGCGATTGGCCGATAAAGCAGAATGGAAGAACTCGGGAATCACTTTACTCATTATGATGTTGTCATGTCACACAGGAGTTTCATGCGAGGGGTTTGACACCAGTGAGATTAAATCTCCTCTCACCTTCCTCTCATCCAGATGGATGTTTTTTTTCCCACTCAACTCAAAGGCCTGTGAAGGACCATCTGTTTATCGGTGGTAAATAATTTCTGAGCTGGTTGTTGGTGACATCCATCCCAGCCAATCTCTGTGACCATCTGCAACAGCACATGCAGCAGAAAGCTCCATGTGCCCTGCTGTGCTTTTTCACTGATTTCCAGTCAGGTGGATTACAACACAATCGCATTTTATTATCAAAAACAGATGAAGCTGTCTGCTTCAATGTTAGAGCACAACCATGGGAGGATGAGCAATGTGAATTGCAACATTGGTTGTGACAAAGCGATCTTTAATTCTTTGGCAAGTTAAAGAGATCGACAGTTTGAATAGTGACAAAAAACTTTTGATTTTTGATTTTTGTTTTTTGGAAAGTAGGACGAAGGTTTGAAAAGGGTGCTGCAGTGTCATTGACTGGATCTGCGTCCTGCTTCAAATGACTTTACCAAATCTGTAAATGTGTTCAGGTTTATATTCAAATTACGTTTGGTCTAAACCGTTTGTCTTAGTTTTGTTAATGAAATGTTTCTCAGAAACACTGAATAAATAATGAATTCTGGCTCTTTTGGTTCCCAAATTATAAACAAATTGTAGCCTAAATCAAACTACCATGATTTTGATTAGGATATAATGCGTTATTCTGATATTTTTAAAGCACACAAAATCTCACATTGGATCTGTAGGTAAAGAATTAATAGCATCAAGTGCAATTTTATTTAGTTGACATAGTGCTGAAGATGTTGGAGACTTAAAAGTCTATAGCTACTGAAAGCTGGCTCCCCTGTAGTGTTATGCTCTACTTCACCAGAGTGAGTGTGCCAATCCTGTATGCTAATATGTATTCCAGTCCAAACTTCACCATTATGCAAAAAAATAAAAAACTATGACAGCTTTCTTTGAATTAGCAAGCTTTGATGTCATTCATCTTGCTGGTTTAGCCCCTGTGTTTATAGAAGCTCATATGTTAGACAAAAGACTCTAGATCATTTATGATGATGTGAAGGACATGACTAGTTATTGCTATTTTGTTTATTGTGTAGTTTGTAACTGTGCTACAATTAATCTTTTGTTTCATGCGAAGTGTTGGTCTGTTATTCTGTGAAAAATAGACTGCATTCCTAACATTATGTTTGCATGTGATGAGAGGAATGACAACAAAGCCTACTTGACCTCACTTGGCTTGAGAAATGGTGCATGACTGGGAGTTTATGAGCTGCTCATCTAATCAGTCAATCCTGTGTCAGGAGTTTAATGGAGAAAATCACAAAGATACAGGTCACAAGCTTTAGAGATGCTCACATCAAATATTGGAATAGGGGAATAGTGTGGTCTCTAAAACTTTAGCCATGGTATGGGTGGTTTGAGTATTTCACAAAATCTGTGATTTTTGCACACAACAATCTACATAACTGCATGAATGTAATGTCCCTATTTAAGTAAAACGTGAATGTATGAAAATATGGAAAAAAAAGTCTGTGGTTGTTACTGTAATTTTGTTCTCTCTTTCTCTCTCTCTCTCTCTCTCTCTCTCTCTCTCTCTCTCTCTCTCTCTCTCTTTCTCTACCTCTTCTTTCTCACTGTCTGTTAAGTGGCCTAAACAAGATAACTCGAAATCTCCAACTTGATTTGTTTGCAAGAAGTTTTACTGTCTGGCTCCCATTCAAAGAGCAGGAGCACAAAAAAATTACACACATTTGCTGTTACCCTGGTCTTCTGTGTCCTCAAAGTGGTGCACTGCTGAGATTGTTACAGTGGTATTCATTGCAGTGTCTTCAGGCAGACATATTTGTGCTGCTAGGGCCCAATAAACCCACACATGCACCTCTTCTTAATAGTCCTGCATTGGAACATATTATGTATCATTATTTCAGGAGGATTTCACAATCATGTTTTAGGAATCATTTGCAGATCCCATTGTAATTTGAGCAGACATTGCCTTCTTACGTGCTTTACTTCTCCATACAGCCTTGAACATCATCCAGAAGACAAAAAGGGACATTAAATCCTTCTATATACTCCAGGATGCTTTGGAACAGTTATACACTGTCAGATCAGTGAAGACAAAACAGGAAGCACAGTTGAAACGGTCAACTGTTTGAGTCACCTACCTCCTGGGGATTATATGAAACAGATGAATGGGTTTTATTACCGTGGAACTTAAAATGGCACAGAGTGGAATTTCAGTACAGAAAATTTATGTCTGCATTAACACTTCCACTATGTGTAATATGTGGTTGCTTTGCATTTTTTTTTGTGAGGCATGCTATTACAAATGCTAACAACCTAGTAATTATTTTCAGTATATGTATTTTTTTCTGGGAGTAAAATTAATTTTCTTTATGAGCAGAACATTTCTGCTTAGAAACATTTATTTCTGTTAAGAAACAGACGATTTGCCTTTATCAGTTAGAAATAATAAAGGCCAACAATCTTTTCTTTCTGTCTCTCATAGATGCACATGTATAAAGTATAACGATTGTTTAATAAATTTTTTATTAAAAATATCTGCACGGTATGGCATAAGAATGCTGATGGTTTGCTGGACTTTGGGAGCACAGAGGCAGAATGGCATTAAATGCACATTTTTCTTCTAACTTTAATATGTCGGCAGTTTACACAAATTCGGCTACAGCCACCCTTTTGCCTTTAAACGACCCTAGTTTGAGCTCTCGGTTTTGTGGCACGTCTGTTCATTGGTTTTTACACTGATGAACCTTTGTGGTTAACACACAATCTCAAGCAATTGCTTCGAAGGACCTGCTCCATTCTCATTTCCTTAAGAGTCAATAAAATGGTTTGTTGCTTAGTGTTTAATTTCCCCTGTTTCGCCAGATTAAGGGAAGTGTAAATACCTTTTCAGAACTGATGTAATTGTTTTTATTGCTTATTGGCAAAGCTTAACAAATGGTAAATCAGCATTGACTAAGCAATTACCTAAAGTCAAATCGAATCACTCGAGACCAGTTAACTTGTACTATGACTGGCCTTTTTCTAAATATCAAGTGAAATGTGTTCACATTTGTCTGGTAACTTATGAAAAGCAATAACTGTCTATTATTTCTTCCCACAGACCCTTCCCACCACACAGTACGAGCTGGAGATTGTGGCTAAAGACATGGCAGGAAGTGAGGTTGGATTGACAGGAACAGCAACTGCAACCATAACCATCACAGACAGAAATGATCATGCACCTGAATTCACTCACTCACTGGTAGGACATTTTTTTGTTCTTGGCTTTATCCATATTCAGAGCAATCCTAATATGGAGAGAAATGTGAGGCAGTATTTTGATTTAGTTTTTGAGGCAGGATAAGTTTTTTAATATTAAAGCTGTAATGTATGACGTGTGACCTTTGTATACTTTTTCACCTCATCTATTTTCAGAGTCACACCTCTAACTATATGGTATCCTTAATATTTTGAGCAACCAATCAACCTAGAAATGTGCTGGGCAAACAGGCGAGAATGCAAGCACATGCTGACAAGTTTTTAATAATCAAAGCAATACAAGAACAAGATTCAAATGCAGGGCTGAGGGACAGGCGAAGGTCAGGTGACCAACAAGCATAGCATAGACAAGAGCTAATAAGAGCCAATCAAGAAACCCAGAAACAAGCCCAAAACTAAGATAGCGATCAGAAAAACAAAGACAGGAGAAAATCAAGATGTATTCTTCAAGTACAAAATGCATGTAAACTAAGACTCCTGGTAATATGTGAGTGTGTCTGTGGGTCCAGGTATGTCAAATAAATTATCAGTTTGTAGTGTGTTAACGTTGACATTTAGATTCTCTATTCTATACACTATATAAAGAAATATTTCTCTCTATGTAAACAAATATAAGATATTTCTAAAAGATATAAAGTCATAAGTGTGGTGTTTACCAAGTGTTTCATTTAAATTTTTAAATACTCAGTATACTGAGACTGTGTCAGAATCCTGAACATTGTTCAAAAAGCGTTGTGAGAAAGCTACTTTTGTAGCTTTCATTCCCCGAGGTACCAACAAACATCCTGAACCTTTCGATCATAGTAGGCATGGTGTATCGTAAAATACCAAAAGTTTGCTCACATTCTGTAGTGTAGCCTTTGTATATAAAACTGCAATAATTCAGAGAAGATTTGCAGTCTATGAAGTTAAATTTCATTATTCTTCTTGTGAACAAATGTACACACTCAGGAAGACAGCTAGTAGGATGCAATGGCTAATTTTCTGGGGGGTTTTGAAGGGTATTTTTTTTTTTGTGTAAATGCCTGTGCGAACAATTTGCAAATAGATTCATTCCAGTTTTCAGACCCAATATGTTGAGCCATAACATTATTTAAAGAATACGCTTATAAAAATTATAGCACATTCTGTTGCTAATGGAATGAAATTATGCATGCTTTTACCATGTCAGAAATGTACAGAAAAAGATAACTTATGCTATTAAGGGCTTCCATTATCATAAGCATAATAAACTTATAAGCCTCTGAGCAGACTTTCTGTAACTCTAATTACATGGTGTCCATTTAGGAGTTCTAAAGGCAATCTTGTCCTATTCTCAGACACTAGAGATAAATGAGTTTTTAATAAAAATATGTTCCAGAGTTTTCTGCTACCTTTCAAAGTGCACAAAGGTGGATATTGTGTGTGTGTGTGTGTGTGTGTGTGTGTGTGTGTGTGTGTGTGTGTGTGTGTGTATTAAGAGTGTAACCCTCAAACCCTGCTTTCCTGGGATAGGCTCCTCCTATACCATGACCCTAGGCAAAAAAAAAGATGCTGTGAGCCTTGGCACTCCTGGAGGTTTGGCACAAAGTGGGTGCTTTTATATGCAGTTTGTGATGTGAATGAGATTCTGTGTCATCTAACCAGCCATCCATATACTCATACATCTAACTATTATAATATTTTTTTGATATTAACAAAGGCAAGTCTAGGCTATATTACTGTACAATGCCTATCCATTATACAATATGGATACCAGGTTGGCTAAACACAGAGTAAGTGCACAAAACTGCCTATTTGCTATGAGGTTTAATGTGAATCACACACACACACACACACACACACACACACACACACACAAACACACACACATTTTTTTTTCTTCTGTTCAGAGCTTTGCAGCTTTTCACATAGATAGGCGAAGTGAGTGCTGGCAGCACATCCATCATTTTAGTCTGAGATGCAGCACAGTGACACAGTGACAGCTGTGATTCACACACGCTTGGGTGATGGACTGGATCTCACACACATGCTGTTGTCCTTTGCGACCTTTGCATTTTAAACTAATTGTAATTGTAATACAGGGGGTTTATCCTGCAGGGAGTACACTTCACTTCACTACAATGTGTAGACATGTTGGCTTTGTGTGTGTGTGTGTGTGTGTGTGTGTGTGTGTGTGTGTGTGTGTGTATGTGTGTGTGTGTGTGTATGGATGCCACACTTTTAGCCTTTACTGTGCACTCAGCAAGTGAAACCAGAGAGAACCATTTAGTACAGTGAAGAATTGGAAAAAGCAGTTAAACTACCTCACTATTACTTTCAATGGTGATGAATTATTTGGAATTTGCCACCTTTGTACTTAGAGGTATTGAGAAATAGAGGAGAGAGAGAGAGAGAGAGAGAGAGAGAGAGAGAGAGAGAGAGAGAGAGAGAGAGACCGACCAGGACAGGGGGTTGTGATGCTATACCTCTGATATAGTGAGTCATGTGCTTTTTAATGGAAATGCCCTAAGATCATATCAGGGTCCCAAATGCATCACCTCATCTTGCTTCCTACTCTCTTGGCCTGCTACCATCGTGCATTGCAGCGTCTATGGCCTCTGGCTGAGGTATGTGGGTGTTCTGGGGTTTTTTTCTTCATTTTTTCAGTGTACTTCTCATCTGTCCAGGTATGTGCCTTATGCTCCTATTTCTCATCCTGCTTTAACTCTGTGGAGAAATGGTCTGTAAAAAGAAGTGCATAAGGCCATCATATTTGAAGCACATCCTCTAAAAGCCATCACACTACTAAATATATATAGCTGAGGCATCATAGCCTGCTGTATCATCAGAAATATGTAGTACATCAATCTTATACATTTGGTCTTTTTGAAAGCACTACAGCGGTCTTGTTGGACAGCTTTGCAATCTGTGAAGATTTCTGTTAAAAATTGTACAAACGCAGCACATTGTAATAAAACAATGTAGAGATTATACATGATTAACTATATCTAACTATAACTATATACTAACATGTGTTTGTTTGTGTTTTTTTTTTTTTTTTTTTTTAATGTTTTTACAACCCATCCAACATATAGTCCCCATTTTCTCTTTTAATAACCTCCACTCTTCTGGACAGATTTTGTAGTGTGGTTGTAGAGATTTGTGCTCAGTCAGCAATAAGAGTGTTAATAAAGACAGGTTTGATTGATGTAGGTTGAGGAGGCCTGGGGTGCAGTCAGTGTTAAAATTCATCCCAAAGGTGTTGAGAGGGGTTGAGGTCAGAGATATAGACCTACCAGAATCCTATGGTCAAGGACAAGGCAAGATCTGTTATTATCAATCAGTCAATTTGTTATTATTCTAGGAGTACCTTATTTTATCTTGTTTATTCAGGATTTGTTACCAATATTGAAAGAAGATTCTGTAGCACAACCTATTGATCATTTTCAATGAGCTTTCATTGCTAATCAATCATGAAATATGTCTATATCACTGTGTCATTTGGCAATTTACAGTACAACCTACACTTGGCAAACATCAGATAGAATTATATGGTATAATATGTTTATATGTGTGAATGTGATTTTCTATGCACCCTACTGATAGATATATAATATATGGTATGTATAGATATATAGATCTTTTATCTTTACAAATATATGTGTCATTAAGTAAGTAAATACAAAATAATACCATGTGGCATACACTGTATGGACAAAAGCATTGGTAGATCTGACATTAGTCAGAAGTATTTTTATAAACTGTTTTAACACCAAAAAAGGCGAATTGACTGTGAGCAGAAATTAGTTTCCGAGGTGAATTCCAAATTGCGGATACAAGAGTAACCTTAAGACCTTTAAAACAAGCTCAATTTACTGAATGTACCCTTAAAATAAAGTGATCAAAAAAACACTTCTATCTGAAGTGTACCTATGTTGTTCATCAGATCGTGATAAATATTGTATTTTAACTTCATTAGGTCTAGGTATAATTGTGTGTTTTTAATTAATTTATGTGATTCCCTTTAATATTTAATGATGAACCAAAGTAGGTACACTTGAAATAAAGTATAACAAAAAAACCCTAATAAGATCAAGCTGTCAGCATGTTTTATGGGAATAAAAAAATCCTTTTTTTGAATGTCTATAATTGGTCCCAAGCACAGGAAGAGATATTTCCAACCCCTAGACTGAACTGAAACACAACTTAGTACTTAATTTTTTTATTGTACGCATATGCAGAAGTGCTCTCTGGAGTACCATCAATAATTGATCAAAACAGAGCTATTGGATGTAGGGTGTATATTATGCAGGCATTTGGAGCCAACTGTTTTTGCATGGATAAAATGAGCGGCTGTTCATTTATTACAATCAAACCAAAGAGATTATTTATATGTCCCAGTGAGTACAATTAGGCTCTTTGTTGCTCTCTTTGATGAGAGATGATAAGTACAGTGTGTATCTCACACCACTTAAACAATAAAGTCTGAAAATCAAGTAAATAAATCTGAAAATTAGAAATGTTTCATGGGTTTGTTTTATATCTTTTATTTCTTTTCTCACCTTTACCATAAATAGCACCATAGATTGTGCCAGGAAATGTTTCCTCTTAACCCAACTTACCTTTACTTCATTCAAACTATTCCCATGTTGGATGTACTGTACTACTATTTCACTAATGTTCTGATACTGTGATAATAACTGTATATAAAGGTTCTCCAGAAATCCTGCCATCGCATTATTTTTTGCAACATTATTCTGTATCTATACTATCGATTTGAGGGGAACAGAAGGCTTATTTTATGACAGTTCTTTCCCATTATCTTTCCTGCTCCACCACTTCATTTTTCTTCATTACCCAAACCTGTCTCCAAGTTGCATCATGATGATCTCACCCAGACAGAAATCACCCTAACAGCATCTCACGTGCCTTTTTTTTTTTTTTTTTAACTCCCTTAAACTTCATCATACCCAGAATAGCTTGTCCTACAATGCTATGAAAATCAGCTTTGGGGAACTGCCACAATAATTAACCATAATCCCATTTTTATGAGGTTGGCAGAGAGGAAAAGCTGACTCAGAATCTCTTGACACGTTCATTTTCACGGCTGCTCAATGTTAGAAGATTAATGGCAGCCTTGATGAAATCCAGCATCTTCTTACAATTGATCCGGAGTTCTCTAATGTTGTTTTATATTTTTATAATGCCCTTTACTTTAGCTTTTGACTTGAAGGGCATAGTCTAAAGTTTTGATAATTGTATTCATTTCTTAACACATGGTGAAGAAAACAAGGGATTCCTGGTGGAGTAGAATTGCCTTTTCACAGCTCCAGGGTCCCTGGTTTTATCCTGAACTTTTGTCTATTGTCTATTGTCTAACTATTGTCTGAGAATGTCACATGATTTTATATGTTTTAGTCTGTATGTTTATTAGTTTATTTATACTTTTTGTATGTTGAATAAGGAGACAAGTGCATTAAAAAAAACAAAAATTAGTTTTTCCAATAACAAATAATACTTGTATTGTAAAATCCAAAAGTTATAATCATGTCTATGGCCAGAACAGAGGTGAATAACATTACATTTCATAATCAGGATTAAACACAGTACAGCTGAACACATAAGGGTAATCAATCAGTCATAAGACATGAATAGAACATAATCTTATGACTTGAACCCAAAAAAAACAATATCAACAAAGCAGTGCTTGTCCTTAAGTCAAGTTAAATCAAGAAGCTTTTATTGTCTTTCCACCATATATAGCTGATGCAATACACACTGAAATAAGACAACGTTTCTCCAGAAACCAGGTGCTACATAAAAACACTGTAGCGCTAAAACACACAACAGAGAGCTACATACAGAACACAGAGCTAAGGACTAAAGTAAGTTGTCCTAGCCACATATAGTGCATCATGTGCAACCTGGTGCAAACAGTACAAGACAAAGACATTGCAAACAGACAATACAAGACAGTTTGAGACATTTACACAAAACACATAATAGTGCCGACCAGTAAACCTACTGTAAATGTTATACAGTACAATGTACAAAAAGAGAATTATGAACAATAGGGTACTTGTAAACATAAACACAATATTGTTCAAAAACAGAAAGAGCAGCAATCAAGAGGTGTGCAAAACAGCATGAAATAAGTATAATGTAATTATAATATAGGTGGTGCTGAAGACATTAATGTGTATGAATTGAAATGAGTATTAAGTGTGTGTCTGAGTTTGCTACAGTTTAGTTCTGTCTGTTGAGGAGCTTAATGGCTTAAGGTCATGCTACCAATTTTGGCAAATCCTTTGAATTGCCACTAGTTCTGAATGTGTGTTAATGATGCCCTGCAATGGTCTATGTTGATGTTCAGTCTGTATTCCTACTTTAAATCTTGGGATAAGCTCCATATTTACCGTTACCCCGACCAACATGAAATGATAAATATGAAAAAGATAAAATGATAAATTTTTTAAAATAATAAACAGCGGCATCGTATTTCAACATAAATACACATTTATTTATTAGATTCACTGCTAATTATCACAAAATAAATAAAGCAACCCATGTGGCTTCTTCTTCTTGTTTTGGCTACTCCTGTTTGGGGTCACCACAGCGGATCATCCGTCTCTACTACCATGTCCTCTACATACCCTTTCAAACAAACTTTCTGCATTTCTTCCCTCACCACATCCATAAACCTCCTCCTTGGCCTTCCTCTTTTTCTTCTTCCTGGTGGCTCCATCCTTAGCATTCTCCTACCGATAATGAATGTATGTATGTATGTACAGTAAAACCTCGACACTCGCGACCTTGACACTCACGACCTCAAGAGTTCGCGATTTTTTTATTTGGAACAGGACTCGTGAAAAATCTTATAGTTTGCGAGAAGCCGCGAGTGGCTCGAAAGATCGGAATAACATTTCAAAACAGAGTTTGTACTAATAAATTACATAAAAATGTTTGAAAAACAATTTTTTATTGTATTATTCATTTAAAGTAGTAAATAAAACATTTATGACAAGTAATACAAAATTTTGGTATATATTTTTTAAATGTGCTAATATACAGCAAAAAAGGCATTAAAAAAGAAACGATTAAAGTATTAATTACATGATAAGAAATGCGTGAATAACAAACACCACAAAAGACATTTGTGAGACAAACTGTAATGTAAGACTTAAATACATTGTGCTAATTAACACAAAATTAGAGACAGGTGCAGAGATCACTTGACAGTGCAGTGACTGGTGGGAAGCATAGTTCCTAAGCATAATCCCGGTTTTTACTGAAAACATTACAGTTTACTGCTTAATCATAGTCTTCTATTTTATATATATATAATTTAATTTTTTTTTTTATTATATAAAGTATACATTTAAAGGGGTACATACATAGGGTTACATTTATAAATGTAAATTTATATCCTAATTTCCGGTTGATCAGATTTGAAATAGAATTGAACTGAATTAACTAACTGAGCTCAACTAACTAAATTGACATTAAATAAATATGCATTGGTTAGTTGGCTATTTTTATCTTTCATTTTTGCCAGGGTCATGTTTTTGGATTACAAATATTAATTCCAAACAACAGGTGAAATTCTACCAACTGGTATAACATATGCATATAATATGTAAGAAAAAAGTCTATTTGCCTTAAATATGCAAATATACTAATACATTTGGTGCTTTCTCATAAGTAACCATTAAATTGAGACGCCTTTTTAAACACAAACACAAACATTCAGGTGTAGAAAATGTGAACATCTTATGTCCTGCTAGTTATTTTAGAGTGGAGTGCAAAACTAATTCTCTTATCTGTAATAATCTGTAAAGTAACAGTACTTCAACTAAAGTAACAATTAATCTTTCTACAACTCAAAACAGTACATCGTCTAATAAAAAAGTTTTGTAATAGAGCACACTATACTTTTTTTTTTTTTTTTAAATACCCAGAATCTACATCAAATCCATTCCTGGAATCTAATCATGACTACAATGCTTGTGCTAATCATGGGAACAAGGCCCCCAAAGCTGCCTTTGTTTTCACCTGACATTTTCACAGAGTGTTTTTCCCCCACTGTGCCCTGTCTTTGCATTGCTGCTCGACATTTCTCTTCCTGGAAAACAAATATGTACAGTGTGTGACAAGAAAATGAGTCTCTACACAGTGATAATTCCAACTGGGGGCAGTTTGGCAGAGTCCCTGAGCGATAATAATACTATTAGGATAATGTCAGACCTATCTATCCTTCCTCTGTTATCACTCCTTCCCATGGTTACCCCATACACTGGTGTTCAGGGTCTGGTTTGATGTAGTGGCAAGGCCTGGGGCTCTGCTCTTTGCTGTACTGAGAATGTAGGCTCCCATGCCGTCCGCTGCACCTCATGATATGCGCTGATTTATTTCTGATGAGCCAGGTCTATGTTTGGGAGCAGCCACTGATCCTGCTTATCATGCCTGTCACTCTGGGAGAGTGACAGTTAATCTGAGCTCGCCTTGTCCCCCCACAGTGACAACATGAATCTTGCTCCATCAAAATGCTAATGACATTAACAATGATGGCTACAACCCATGGCCTGAGTCAAATCCTGGCAACCGTCAGCGACACGCATTGATCGGATATGCATGTTCAGGAATTGTTCATTACCGAAACGCTTTTATGAGCTAAGGTTTGCCACCAGGGAAGTGATGTGTGGTGACAATTCATTTTCTACATGATGGGAAGGTGATTCATGTTTGTTTGATTGTTCATTATTCTAATGAATAGAAGATATGAAGTAGGTTACTTGTAATGAAATGACTGGCAGAGTGGCCCTGAATAGCCATACACATTCATGGCAACAGCAGTGACTTGGGGATGGAATCTGGTGTCATTCAAACCTCGCCCTCTATTTCGAGAGCTGTAGTGCTTCTCTTAGGTGCTTTAAAGAGTCTTCTTTAGTCAGCAGTCTTTCATTAGCCAGCCAAAGGATCAAGTGCCACATTAAAGGCCTGTAAGTGCTTGCTATATCATTTGACCTTCTTACTGAATAAGTTCTTCAATGGAAATTAGTTTTAATAATGGGTTATAATCCAATCTGGTGCTGGTGAAAGTTAAAAAGGTATTTCTTTATCATAGGATGCAGAGGATAGACCTTAGAGAAGGATTCTGATTGATAAAGATACTGTAAGACAAAACAAGACAGCATTATCTCATATTTTTAAATGTTTCACAGTTCACATGACTAAGTAAATGCCAGCATTCAAAGGTCAAAGTTGGGCTATTAATATTTTTATCAAATCCATCTGAATTCATCACTATCAGATTGTTTTGTCATTATAAGTGGTACAGTATTGTTTAGTCTCTGGTGGGTTTTCTTACACATAGTTTAAACTTTTGGTATTCTCCCACCTCCCAACAAAATCATGCCAGTAGTAGAAATGACTATGATGAGTTTTCACCCCTGTAGTGTGTGAAGGTGTGTATATGTTCAGAATGGCCTGTGATAGCATGGTGTTCCCAGGACATGTTCTTGATCTAAAAATATACAGTGTACGAATCAATGAAAACCTCTATTAAGTAATAAATGCACGTGTAGTGTATTCTAGTTAATACCATAGCTACAGTTCAATAATTTTATCAGAAGTGCATTTTCTTAAGTGTTTACAATTCCATTCAATTTTTTTTACAAATGTTTTATTGTACTGTATGTCTGTGTTCACCTCATCCTAGTTTCAAATGTTTATTAGAGTCAAATTACATTTTACTGTAATATACATGTAAGTTTAGAATGTATACATTTGTCAGATGCTGATGAAATACTCATTTTAGCAGAAATACCATGTACAAATGAATGTGAGTGAGCTAGCCAGCGACACAACCACACTCTTTCTCATGAGATATTGCTTCAGTATATATTTGGATCAGTCCATGATGTGGAAAGCATGTGCCGTATACTACAACATATAATTTATTCCTTACATGATGCAGAAATCATGTGTAATATATTCTATAACATGTAATATACACTATACACTACATGATATAGTCAGCATGCATGCTATTGTGCTTCATATGCTGTACTTCAATCCCAGTGGACCTTGGTTTAAATCTTATTGTAACTGAACCCTGCCCTCACTGTTTACACACATTGCATGCTGATTATACGAGAAAGCAGCTGTATAGAAACATGCCTGTGCACTACAGAGCCATCAGTAATAAAACTAAAACAATATGCACACTAAAATGCCACACTAATCAGTCATGAATCAGATACTCGACTTCTGCAGTGAAACAGGCACATGGTTTTAATACATTTTAGCAGTGATTAAGCAAAGTGGGAAACATTAGAAAAAAGAACACGGCTAATGTGGCGTAAAAGGCATATTAAGAAGGGAAACATTGTGAATAATATTATGTAACCCCACACATTAAATCTGTGAGAAAAATTAATATCAGCATAATGGCTGTGCATTTACAGGGAGGATTTATTAGCCGTAGAATTCCTCTAATAACGAATGATGAGATATTTATTAAACCCATTTCTTATAGTCTATATGCAAATCCCTGTGTATTATTCTGTAGCTCCTATAGGGCAAAATATATGGATTAGTAAAACAACTGTACATTTGTGCTGACTGACTTGTTTTGCTTTAGTTTTTTTTCCCTTTGGTGAACAGCATTAGTCAGTTTGGTATTAGTGTACCAGCTGAGTAAACTGGTCTTTAACATTGACCACTACTGTGTCTTTAATAGGTATTGAAACAGGAATGAACAGATTGGCATCCTCTAAAAAAAAAAGGCCACTAAATTGTTTTAAAATACACCTAAGACATGAGAAATAGCAAACATTTTCCCAAAAGTACTAAGACATATTAACCAGTATTTACCGATTTATGCCATTACACACAAAATACCACAGATAGGTGTAGGCTTACTGCTTTAGCTGATATTAGACATTGCTATGATCATTTAAAAAATAGTTTATAAAAGACCAGTTAGCTAGATATCACACTCCTTAAGATAGTCCACAAAGCAAGCAGTAGATAGAGTTAGCCTGATTTTAAAAAAGATCTCACCATTGCAACGAATGTCTTAATATCTTGTTGTTTTGACAGTAAAAAATAAGTAGGTGCTAATCACTAGCTGACATGCTTGAACACTAAAAAAGTCCAATTAGCAAGATATTCAACTATACCAGGGAAGTTTTGAATAAAATTGTGACTAAGCTTAAACTTTTTTATTAAATATTTGGAAAAACTGATGGACATTGCATTGAAAAAAAAATAATGCAGAACATGCAAATATTTTAACTGAGAAAGGGACTTGCTAGCTAACAATGTAGCTGTATCTTTAGTAGTGCTCAAAAGATGGCTAAAAAAACTTTCTGTTGGAAAATTATAATTAAATCTATCCTTGTTAAAAAAGCAGCAAGATTAAATATTTATTCATTTGCCTCCCAGTGAAAGCAGAAAAATATATTGTGAATTGCGCACAAACAGTGGAGTCTGAGACAGTTTTTTTTTTTTTGTAATGTTTAATTAATATATATGTATTCACATTAATAGTATGCTACATTTATAAATCAGTAAAATAGCACCCACATTATATGTCTCATACGTACACAAGTCTTCAGTAAGACAAAACTGCTGTAATAATCTATTGTTGAATGTGATATTGACACACCATTGAATTTAATAGAATTGAATTGTATTGAATTGAATTTAAATAAACTTAAGTAAAATAAATGACTAGCATGGATCATTATGGCATGTTTTGTAGAGGTTGTCTTGCTGAGACAAGAGCATTCCAGCTTCATAAAGAAATACAAGTGTTATTCTTTGAGGAAGAAAAAAAAAGACTAATCTAATCATATTTTATTTCTGTCTTTCAGCCTGAAGTGCCTCTAATGAATAATTTGTTCGTAACATTCACTGTGGTCTGTTATATACTCCCAATTAAAGAGTGCAAGTGATAACTCAGAGACACTTTTTTATGAAGACCATCTGTCCTATGTACTCATTACCCACTATGGAGACATCTTCCAAGTCTGCCTGATGTCATCATAAATAGAAATAGTTCAGTGTACGTGTAGCACTTATAAGCCATTGAAATGTTTTAGGGCACAAGTGAAATTTTAATGATGTTTTTTCCCTTGTGCCTGCAAGTTTTACTAAAAGTTACATGAAGTATATTTGCACAACTTTTACAAGGTCGCCGGATGATGTCTGTGTATTATCTAGGGCGGTGCTGAGAGGTCATTGGGTTTGTTTCCCTTCCGACTCATAAGCTGATCTCTGTGTAAACCTGCACTCAGCTTTACAGTCTGGCTGAACCCTGACATCTGTTTAATGTATAGGCTCCTGTGAAGGTGTTTCTTATAATTTCTCAGCTTCCCACAGTGCAGGCAGGTTAGTCTTCAACATTTTCTAAACAGCAGAGATGCAAGCAGGGAGGAAGATGATCCTTTCTGAAACAAGGACACTGATGTAAGTATGTAGTTCAGGAAGGGGTTTTTTTTATGCTGACGGAGAGCCTGTGCAATGCCTCACACACACAGAAAGAGAGAGAAAGAGGGAGGGAAAAATTAATGGTCCTCCTGCTGCACAAAAATTTGCCTGTATTGTGCTTCACAGCCCTATCCAGATCGGAGGCTGTTCAATTTATTGGCAAAATATTATATATTAATGTAGATCATGCATATTAAAAAAAATGTCCTCATAAGATCAAAACGATCAAGTGATCATTTTCTTAGTAAGGACGTTTGGGACTTTGACATTTGCCAAATTATCATAACATGCGTTGCACTTTTTTATAGTTATAATGCTGTGTAAAGAAATGATTTGACATACCTAATTGAAATCAAAGCAACTGACAAGTTTCCAAGTTTTTTTTTTTTAAGTAGTAAAGTTTTCTTTACATTTTTATGGTCAATGACTGCAAAATCTTGAAGTCTTTATAAGAAGTCTCTAATTCAGCAGACCGTAACTTTACACTTTATCTAAAAAAACATTTTTGTCGAAAATTTATTTATATACAATTTCTAGCTATAAACTTTGTCACAAATTCGTTTTACAGAAATCTGGATTTAGATTTATGGTATATCTACAAGTCAACAGCAGAAAGTTGAAATCCTTCCTAGAAACAACATGTGGAAGAACTCTATAAGGGACCAAACTCAAAACCCATCCTCCTTATTTTTGCATATTGTGTAAAGGTTGAAAGGAAAACTTCGTTTAAAATGGTCAGCATGTTTGGACGTACTTTTATGACTTGGAAGGAGAAATAAGTTCCATTTACATGGTCTATATGAAGTTTTTTTTGTTTTGTTTTGATTCGTTTTTGCAAGTATGATGTGTAGTCCTGTATTTTAGAGGTTGCTTCTCTGTCCAGAAGGTCACACTGTATCCTTTTCTCACAGTACAGGGAGCTATAAACCTGGTCATTTCCATCCGTATCTCACACCACTGGTTACTTTGTGCACACCAAGGAATTGGGGTCTTATCAGTGATATGGCAGGGGCTTGGTATCAACAGCCTACAAAGATTGAATACATCCATCTGACCGCTTCAGTGCCCCAGATGATTAAATGGAATGTGACTGTGCACTAGTCTGCAGAAATATGTGGGCTTGTTCTTTTAAGCCCTACTTTTTTGTTCACTTTATGGCATGTTCAATTTGCCCAACCTCATCGAAAAGTAAATTATTGATGTGATTTACTGAAATTGGGACGTTATGTATCCCAGTAATCAGTTTTAACCCCTGAAAAACTATCCTTAAAAAAAGAGGAGCATTAAAGTGTTTTCCCTGCATTCTAACATTTTAAAACACACTTGTTCTGTGTACAAAATATTGCTTGGGTTATTACATGGTAATATACATGCTATTACATAGTATTACACTACAAAGCTGTTGAAGTGTTAAATCTGATTTTCTATAACAGTGGTAGTGCTGTAAATCAAATCATATTTATGTTTAATATGTTTGTTAAATTTTATTTTATTGTTGCTATAACAACAGCTTGTGTATAACAAACATTTGACATAACCTAAGACTAATAACAAACGTGTGTACATACAAGAACATACAAGAAATGTGAAATTTTGTTAGTGACAGGTTTTTACAATTTACCTTTTATGGACAGTATCTTCTACTTTACTTTTACAATAAGGGCATTTGGCTTTACCCAGAGCGACTAACATTTATCCCATTCATACAACTGAGCAGCTAAGGGGTTAAGGGTCTTGTTTAAGTGCCCAGAAGAAGCAGCATGGTGTGGCTGGGATTTTTAACTCCCCGCCTTCAGATCCAAAACCACTCCTCACTAGATAATAGTAGTAGGTCTTCCATCACAATAGTCTTGCAGTGTTGCACTTTCCAGCTTCCGAGATACCATCAAGGGAATAGTTGCTGTAATACAAATATTAATGTATCACTCTACTGGTATTATCCACCTGCTGAAACGATTACTGGCCTATTTACAGAATGATCATGTGATCATATGGTAGCGAGTTTAATATCAAAACCAGTGTGTACTGTATATCCTACTTACCTTGCTAGAGTTGCTAATCTTCATATAAAGCAAAAGTCCATTAATTGATTTAGAATGGATTTAACTTTGTGTTGTTGACCGACATTTTGAGAGACCGACGTTATTCTAGTGAAAACACTTCATTTTATAGTACACTATATAATTATAATGCTGCCTTTTGGTACTGTTATTAGTAATGTAGCCGGTGGTCAACATAATGGATATGATTGCTTTCTGTCATTGCTTTCTTCCTTCAGAGTAGTACATGACACTGTGCAATATAAAACTGCCGGTGACGACTGAGGAACAGAATTGCTAGCTTTTGCTCTGGTAATACACCTCGGGATGTTCACAATGTGCTTTACTGCTCAGAACACTGCATAGCTGATATGAATCTAATTGAAAACTTGATAGAATAAAAAGCTAGAGAACCTGGAAATAAGAAAATAAATTGTTGCTTGTAGAGCACGGTTAGAAAGCAGGGGTGGGTATAGGAAAAAATAAAGAGAGCAGGATTATTATATTTTTTGTAAATTGCCATTTCCAGATTGTAGTCTCCCATAATCTTAAATGTGTAACACGTGAGGCTCCAGATTCACATTATAATACTGTATGCTATAGGGAAAAGAAAAAGCAGAAATGGCTATATCCCCTCCGGGCCTGCAACTGTTAAGCTTTTCAAACTACATCCTTCTGTAATGCAGCTCTCACTCTGACCCCACACTCTTTTCTCCTTACATTAATGTGATCCACACTGCACCCACCCGAGCGAGCAAGCGAGCACCCCTGGGACCTGGGGCAGTGATCACTTCACACACTGTTGAGCTGAAATGATGCTGGGGCTGATGGGGAACAGAACTCATCTGGTCTTACAAAAACATTTCTGTTCCTCAACCAGGCCTGTGACATTGAGGTGGATTGAGGGATAGCTACAGAGCTTAGCATGTCTTTGAAAAGAAAGACTTTTTTTGTAGTGGAGGAAAAAAAAATACACAATGCGCTGTTTCACAAAAACTCTTTTAGAGTGGATATGGAAGGGGAGGTAGCTTTAAATAAATGTGATTAATGTTTTATGATCTTTAAATTTTTATTTTTTCATTTAATTTAATTTCCATGTGCAACACAGCACCATGATTTCAGTGACAGGTGACAAAGAACAAGGATTTTCTACATTTTATTCAAATTAGGCGTGATGCAGTGTACTGACAAATCAAAGCAACTGATCCGAATGAATTCTTTGATGCAGTTTTTTTCAACGCCTTACTTACAACTTTAGTTCCTACTTTCAATAAGTTCTCATTAGTAATCTGACACTCAAAATGAAAGAAAAAGTCATAGCCATGGTTTTATCTTGTACTGATTTAAATATTCGAGAACTAAAGATTAGCTGCTAACTGAAGTAGCTAGTTCAGTTATGGTGCTTTGCTAATTTTGCAGCAAAGCAATTAAAAAAACCTAGTACGCAACTGTAAATCAACCAAACATGTTATAGACTGTGCATTATTGGATTAATTAACTTAAGGTGCTGTATATTGGTAGCTACTATTGATTCAGAAAAAACTGTGAAAAAACATCGCATGCCCAAAAGCAACAACATTCTTGATCTCTGAAAATCTAACTAAAGAAATGTTGTTACTTGTTATGTAGACATGTATACTGTAAGTATATACATTAATACATATACAAATACATACATATATGTATATGTAGGTTTGTAAAGGGTACAAGCTGAATGTTTATTCTGTACTCCTTGATAAAGTCTCGGATGTTTCTGACACACCAAAGTGCACTTAATGCTTTCTGAGAGTGGAATATTTAATGCCTCACAGTTCCATCTAAGGGGTCTCTGAGAGGTAATGACTTTGAGAATCGGAGTCTTCTTTTTAATTGCTGCAATTGCCTTGATTGCTACTTAAACTAATCTGTTTGAACCCTCTCAATACTTGACTTTAATTTCTGGAAGAATTTCTGAACTAATCAAGTATGTGCTAAGTGTAACTGTTGATTGGTCCTTTTGCTGAGCTCTGTCTTGTGTTTTGTAGTTCCAGGAATTAGTGGATGAAGGCTCTAAAGGCATTGTGGTGAACCTGACTGTGGATGATCGAGATGACCCTGCAACAGGAGCTTGGAGAGCAATTTACTCCATCATTAATGGAGATCCAAACCACAACTTTGCCATTCACACCAACCCTGACAATAACGAGGGCATGCTGTCTGTGGTCAAGGTACATGTTACCTCCTGTTGTCTTGCAGAACTAATAACCCAAAATCACAGTAATATTAGAGTAATGTAATACGGTACATGTGGTCATATGTGGACGATCTTAAATAGCTTGCTAGCTCTGACCTCAACCATACTGAAAAACTTGGAATGCTGACTGCAGACCAGCCCTCCTTACCCTACATGAGCACCTTGTTGCTGAATGAGAACAAATCTCCATAAACACATCTTCCCAGAAGAGTGGAGGTTATTATACCAACGATTTGGGACTAAATGTGAAATAAGATGTTCTAAAAGCACAATTGAACCATATGGCCAGGTTCCACAAACCTTTGTTGATATACTCTTTATGTGGAAGAGGGTAGTCCTGTGACACCAAATATGCAACAGTTTCAAATGATGTGGTCAGAGATGGCAAAATATTTCACTCAAGTACAGATGCTGATGTTTGAAAAGATGTTGGTAAAAAGTACTGACTACACTTTTTCACTTAAGATAAATTTAAAAAGTATTGGCTCTGACATGTACTTAAGTAAAAAATAGCTATTTCTGCTTCATATTTTAGTGTCATGCTAGTAACTGGACCTCATATCATTATTATATTAATACAAATGTATTTCAAAATTGTATTATTTAATTAATATATCCAGACTGAACAACCACAAGCAAAGCAAAGATGATGATTAGGTGAAATGTCTCTGTTCTTAGTCATGTTTAAATCGCTGACTCTCTCTGTCTCATCCATGTTGCCATATTTATTGTTGCCTTCTGCCTTGCTTGTTGTTTGCTTCGTAGGCTAGCCTACATCTGTGGCACACGATATCCAGGAAACAGTACCGCAGTTGTAGATTGAAAAAATGCGCAGTGAAAAGAAATAAGTTAATGGGCGGAAAATGTTGAGCAATGAGAAGAAAAAATATTGATTATGTCACAAAATAGAATAAAACTAAAGTAACAAACCTGTTTTGAAAATGTAAGAAGTAGAATGTACAGATATTTGTGTTAGAATGTCTTCATCTTCTTCTTCTTTCGGCTTCTCCCATTAGGGGTCGCCACGGCGGATCAACCGTCTCCATAACACCCTGTCCTCTACATCTTCCTCATTCACAGCAACTATTTGCATGTCTTCCCTCACCACATCCATAAACCTCCTCCTTGGCCTTTCTCTTTTCATCCTTCTTGGTGGATCCATCCTCAGCATTCTCCTACCGATATACCCCATGTCCCTCCTCTGCACATGTCCAAACCATCTCAATCTCACCTCCCTCACCTTGTCTCCAAAACGTATTTGTGTTAAAATGTAATGAGCAAAATTAAAAAGTTAAAAATAAATAGTGAAGTAAAGTACTGATACCAGAAAAATCTACTTAAGTCCAGTAACGAAGTATTTGAACTTTATTTCTCCGCAACTCTGGCTTAGAAATTGTTTGCTTATTTGAGGAGAAAGAAATATGTATTGTATTTAACAATTTTTTTTTTTACTATTGGGACTGACCAGATTTTAAAATGTTGAAATCTCTTCATGTTGAGATACAAATTAGAGATCAAGAATTTCTGTCGTTTTTACCACTACAGTATATACAGTAAATGTCAAAATTGGACCAGATGGCCATGTTTTCCCAGGCTGGCTCACACATAGAACAACATGAAAAATGAATATGGAAGAAAAGCATTTCACAAGTTTCAAGGACAACACTCCTACTTTTAAGTTGTGTATAATTCCATAACTTAGAAAAAAAACGTTGGATCTATGAATTTTCTGGCAACAAAACATGCACATTACAGAATTTTATAACACGGCTACCATGTCAAATAAACCAGATATTTTCATTTGCATGTACATCCTTAGCAGCTTACCTGCTCATCTCGCCAAGCTCGCCAGCGTAAATAGTCTATAAAACGGTTTTAATTTGCACATTGTTTAGTAAATGGTGCATTATCTTGACCATTCTTCTTCCTTTTCTTTGCTCCAGCCTCTAGATTATGAAAGCAACATGTTTCACACTCTGCTGATAAAGGTGGAAAATGAAGACCCTTTGGTTCCCGATGTCATATACGACTCCAGCTCCACAGCCACTGTCTATATCACAGTTGTGGATGTGAACGAGGGACCGGTCTTTTTCCCTGATCCTCTAGTGGTTACTAAGTGGGAGAATATTCCTGTAGGCAGCTTTGTAGCTATGCTTAATGCCACTGACCCAGACTACCCTCGGGTTCAGAGCATAAGGTAAGTGACAGACTCACAGTATGCATGAGAAACAAATCTACTATACATAAGAAATAAATCAACTCAAGAGAAACAAATACAGATTTTTAGCTACATTTTTAAACTAGGCATGCTTTGTACATTCTTTGCGCTGAACAAATAAATGGTCTGCATGGTTAAGCTCAGTTTGGAGTTAAACAAGGTGGATTACAATGACACCACACACAAATCAAAGCTTGGGCTGAGCACGAAAGCAGTGCTTCTGCTTCTCAGACATCTCCCCATCTGTCAATTCGCACCTCTTAATTTTTCACTGCTCCTCTCCTGACAGTCTTATTGTTTTCTCCAGCAAAACATTAGCCCATTGCTCTGCATCAAAGGTTTCGACCATCTGCTTGATCTATCATTTATTCGCCTGCCTACAAACAGATCTTCTTTTAGTGCTTTAATCATTCAAATAGTTTCTGATGTCTTGAAAAGTTTGTGCTATTTACTGTGAAGTTGAGGAGACCATTTTTTAACCATCATGAATGGCAGGGACAGATTACTGACTTGGTGCACTGGGCATGTTCCCAGGGGTCATTAGGCACCCTCAACAAGCATATATCCAAAGTGAATGATTAGAGGGTTAGGCTGTTACATATTGCTTGATACGGTTGTACCAAACCGTATTTGCATTTTCAATGTAAACCACAAAATATGCAAACATTTATGCTAGAGAAGAACCTTAAGATTCAGCTCAGCTGTATCCACTTTCAACTAAAATAGCAAATGTACAGGATTATGTATTATTTTATACTATGTAAGTTATCACTGTAAGTAATTTTTTATTTGTTCACTGTAAAATTTTACTTTAAGAATAATGTATTGAAATACATTTTTTTAATAATTACATTTAGCTAAAGTTTAGTTTAGTTAAATGATAATAATTTGCCCTATAGAGACTTTTTGGACAACCTATATGTTCTTCCAAACTAAAATTATATATATATATATATATATATATATATATATATATATATATATATATATATATATGTGTGTGTGTGTGTGTGTGTGTGTGTGTGTGTGTGTGTGTGTGTGTGTGTGTGTGTGTGTTTAGGAGTCTTAAAAAAAGGGCAGTCTGGCTTCCTAACACTAGTCTGTGTGTGGTGTGTAGTGAGGTGGAGAGGATGGCCTTAGAACAGTTTATTCCTAGGGGCCTAGGATTTACTGATCAATCCCTGAAGACAGAGAGAGCTTTTCAAAGCATCCATGTGGATCATTCATTTAATATAGCTCAATACAGGGGCTGTTAGTTTGTCACAACTCAGCTGTATGATAGCTGTTATTGGTACAGCATTTTAACAACATTGATATTCATACTGACATTGAAACTCTCAAAGTATTTTGGAGTTTTACTAAAATCATGTTTTGGTATTTTGCCTTTTGAAGATTTTAAGCAATTTATAATTATAAAAAGTTTTTAATGTATCTCCAGTGAAAGTAGTTGCAATAATATTGTATAAGAATTCTTAACTCTTCAATTTATGTCAATGGACAAAAAATGTTGAGAATTAATTGTCATTTTTCTACATTTACAATATCATGTGTTTAAGAGCTCAGTGGATGTGGGTCTGTACTTTATAGTGTCAAAGGAGGTTTGCAGTTTTGCAGCAGACAAACCCTGGTGTGCTCCTTGTCATATGTTCAGGGTGATTCTAGTGGACCTGTGCCCTTTGTCATGGACAGTGCTTTACACGATGGGTCATGTGTACATTATGTGCACCTTGCTCAACACAAGTGTAAATCTATCCTGTGCCTGTGTCCTCGTCACCTCTTTTCATCTGCTTTTGCAAGGGAAAGTGTCTTTGAAGTGCCCTATGTTATGCCTTAGGCTGAGGACAATAAAAGATCAGAAAGAAGAGGGACACAGAGTTGAGGGGGAGAGTGGAGGACACTGGGTTTCTGGCAAAAAAATTCCTTAATTCTGTTTATGAATAAATTTTGGCTCACAAAAAATCTTTAAAATGATCAAGGCAGAACATTTGGCAGAAATCAGAATTCCCTTGTATGACAGGAATATGTGTTCAGTAATTAACGATGCGCTGTGGGGTTTTGCGGCTTTTCAAGAAGAAAGAAAATGCAAGAATTTAATTGATTGGTACATACATTGAAGCTATATTGAATCTGCATTACACATACATAAGCATAAATATTTTTAAAAAGCAATACTGGAGGATTCATATAAGGCTTGCTTGGAAATCTGTAAGAACATCAACATTTTATGAGGTGTATTGCTTCATCTTTACATCAAAGCAAGAAGACGTTGAATTATTATGACTTTGGACACTTTTAGAAAGTTGTAACTGTAAACTATACACATATCTTAGAAGTTACATTGTCTTCACAAGAAATTGCTAATAAAATATTGCCAAATTTTATCTGAAGTATCATTATAAATTTAAAAAACCTGTATCTACTAGGAGCATGGAAAATGATGTTGTTGGTGGTGTTTTCTCTGCATTCAAAACTATTCTGAAGCATCTTTCCAATACAGCTTTAAGTATTTACTAATCAAGTTGAATAAATCGATTCAAATGTAGAGTGGTTATCATATTCTGCCAATACACTTTAGACATGCTCTGTAAAAATTCTATAATGTATCCTGAGTGCAAAACTACTAACAAACAAAATATGGATTAAAAGTAATGTATTCATTATTATTATTCTCAATAATGATAGACTAATATTTTTTGTTTTTATTTATGTTTCATGTCGAAGCAAAATCATTTAATTCAATTCATTTCATTTTTATTTGTATAGCACTTTTAACAATCAACATTGTCTCAAAGCAACTTTACACAGATAATGTGGTGATAAAAATGAATAAGATGTTCTTTATAAGTGTAAGTTTGTCCCTGATGAGAGAGCTGGTGGCAACTGTAGCAAGGAAAAACTCCCTAAGATGGAATAAAGAAGAAACCTTGAGAGGAACCAAACTCAAGAGGGAACCATCCTCAGCTGGGTTGCACCGAATGTCCATTTATTACAGATAAACAATGTTGCAGGGTGCACTGATGTGATCAGGAGAGAACTCTACAGAGAGAGAGAGAGAGAGAGAGAGAGAGAGAGAGAGAGAGAGAGAATGAGAAAAGGGGTGACAGGAAGAGAAGGATATGGATTATTGTGTCCTTATTGTTGTATGAAAGTTAAGGTCACTGTGCAGTTGGGACTCCAGCAGGACTCGCTATAGCAGCATAGCTAAAAGGGAGAACCAGAAGGTAACACAGACATGAGGGATCTCTGGGATAAAAGACGACCCACCACACCATCGTCAACAAACCTGAGTGAACGTGTGAGAGTGAGGGGACGACAGCATACAAATATTCCAGTTCACCAAACACTTTACCTTCATGATCCCCCCAGATCTGTTCCTTTACCTAAGAAAAATCTACCTATAAAAGACTTGACTAAATAAATATGTTTTTAGCTTCGAGACTGAGACTGTGTCTGAGTCCTGAACACTGATTGGAAGTCTGTTCCATAACTGTCGGGCTTTATAAAAGAAAGATCTGCCCCCTGCTGTAGTCTTCATTATTTGAGGTGTCAACAAATAGCCTGCACCTTTTGATCAAAGTAGACGTGGGGATCATTATAGTACAGAAGTTCACTCAGACCGTTAAGTGCTTTATACCTCAGTAGTAGTGTTTTATAATCAATGCAAGATTTAATTGGGAGTCGGTGTAGACTGATTAAAACAGGGATGATGTGGTCATATTTTCTAGATCTGGTAAGGACTCTTCCTGCTGCATTCTGAACTAACTAAAGCTTATTTATGCACTTACTTGAACATCCAGACAGTAAAGCGTTACAGTAGTCTAATCTAGATGTAACAAAAGCATGAACTAGTTTTTCTGCATCCTGTTACGACATTATATTTCTAATTTAAACAATATTTCTAGGGCGAAAGAGGCAATCCTGGTAATATTATTTACGTGAATTTTAAAGGAAAGACTAGGGTCGATAATCACACCAAGGTTTCTGACTGCTGTACAGACTGTGATAGAAACACCATCCTGAGATGCTATGTAATCGGAAAGTTTACTTCTAGCTGCATGTGGTCCTAGTAAAAGTACTTCCGTCTTATCCGAGTTGAGCAGAAGGAAGTTATTAAGCATCCACTGTCTAATGTCCTTTACACACTCCTCAACATTTTCAAGATGATCTCTCTCATCTGGCTTTGCCAGCTGTGTATCATCAGCATAGCAATGAAAGTGAATACCATGTTTTTGTATAATTTCACCAAGAGGCAGCATATATAAAGAGAAAAGCAGTGGGCCTAAGACAGATCCTTGCGGAACACCAAACTTTACCTCAGAGAGTATGGATAACTCACCATTTATGCCAACAAACTGATAGCGATCATTCAAATAAGATGGAATAGTTTATTATCTTTAAAACAGGTTCAATTACTTTTTCAATTATCTGTTTTTTTTTAAAGAAACTTGTAGGCAAGGGATCAAGAATGCAGGTTGATGATTTTGATGAGGAAATAAATGAAATTAAGTCATACTCTTAAATAGGGGTAAAACTTTTTTTTTTTAATAATTGATTGTTATAATTACACTGCTGTCTACAGGGTTTTTTATAAAAATAGATTTATATAAATCGTCTGCATTTTTTGCCTGATGTTTTCAACTTTATTATTAAAAACATTCATGAAATCATTACTACCTATTGATGGTGTGGATGTTAGTGCAGTGCTTTTATTTCCTGTTAATTTTGCTAGCATGCTGAATAAAAATCTAAGGTTATTTTCTATGAGGGTGGAGAAATATACTGATCTAGCAGCAAGTGTTTTCTATAATTCAGAAGGCTCTCCTTCCATGCTATTTTAAAATACTGTCAATATTGTTTGATGCCATTTACATTCTAATTTCCGAGTGGTCTGTTTTAAGATGTGCGTATGATCGTTATACTACAGTGCTAATTTTTTCTCCCTGATCATTTTGGTTTTAAGGGGAGCTACATCATCTAGAGTGTAACGGAACGTTGATTCTAGGCATTCAGTTACACCAGTCGAGCTCTGCGGGGTAAGACGGAGATCTAATGAATATATCAACAGTTGCGTAAGATTATTGATAAAACTCGCTGCTGTAGTTGACGTGCATGTACACTTAACACGGTAACGTGGCAAGGTACTAATGCGATGATATAAGACCTCCATCTCTAACAAAATGCCTCACATTCATTTGCTTCTGAATGTGTTGTAATAGTATCTTTGAACAGTTCAGCCTAACACATGCAGGTAGGAAAGTTAATTTCACAACAGGGAACTGACCTAAAGTGATTCATCCTTCCCACCCGAACCAGCAAAGTAAACACAGTCCTGCCTTTTTAATAGTTATGCTGAAATCATCCCTAATATAAGAAGCCTATATATATGACTAAAGCCAATCCATAGTTATATCAAATGTACAGCAGGCTTAAGGTGAATGATGACAAGGGCATTGTTAATATCCTTAGCTGTGCACCATTTGTTTGAATGTGAGAATGTCATTACTTTTTTTTTTCCATTTCTTTAATAACGTTATATAAAAGCGATTTTAAACAGCAAGGATGAACAGTATACAAGGATCTATTACAGATGGCCACATTGATCTGTCTGAGTCACTTTTTTGTTGTGCCCTCTGATAATTCTTCAGGAGAATGGTTTTACAAGATATGTAATTAACAGTGCATATAAATCTCCAGGTATTCGTTTCTGCATATGATGAAAAATGAATATGTTCCACATGAACAGACAAGACTGACTTTGTGATGAAAGAAACTCTATGAATTCTCCATCAGTGAGGTTTAATGTTAAATTTTTTTTCACTAAGGTAAAAGAGGAGTGTGAAAGCATTACATATGGTAATTTGATACGTTTTTCTAAATTATATTTCAGGATGAAACTGTGATTATAATGTTCCTTTCAAAAAGGTAACTGCCTTTTGAGACTCACCATGTTGTATCAGGCAGCAGTTCAAACTAAAAATTAAAACCATAAATTTTATAACTGGACATATTCAGCACACTGAACTTATTTGTTAAGCAATAGTTATTGCTATTTTAAAAGTTTAGCTCAACTTATATATATATATATATATATATATATATATATATATATATATATATATATATATATATATATATATATATATATACAGTGAGGAAAATAAGTATTTGAACACCCTGCTATTTTTCAAGTTCATCCACTTAGAAATCATGGAGGGGTCTGAAATTGTCATCGTAGGTGCATGTCCACTGTGAGAGACATAATCTAAAAAAAAAAATCCAGAAATCACAATATATGATTTTTTAACTATTTATTTGTATGATACAGCTGCAAATAAATATTTGAACACCTGTCTATCAGCTAGAATTCTGACCCTCAATTACCTGTTAGTCTGCCTTTAAAATGTCCCCCTCCACTACATTTATTATCCTAAATTAGATGCACCTGTTGGAGGTCGTAAGCTGCATAAAGACACCTGTCCACCCCATACAATCAGTAAGAATCCAACTACTAACATGGCCAAGATCAAAGAGCTGTCCAAAGACACTAGAGACAAAATTGTACACCTCCACAAGGCTGGAAAGGGCTACAGGGAAATTGCCAAGCAGCTTGGTGAAAAAAGGTCCACTGTTGGAGCAATCATTAGAAAATGGAAGAAGCTAAACATGACTGTCAATCTCCCTCGGACTGGGGCTCCATGCAAGATCTCACCTCATGGGGTCTTCCAACATGACAATGACCCGAAGCACACAGCCAGGATAAACAAGGAGTGGCTCTGTAAGAAGAATTTCAAGGTTCTGGCGTGGCCTAGCCAGTCTCCAGACCTAAACCCAATAGAGAATCTTTGGAGGGAGCTCAAACTCTGTGTTTCTCAGCGACAGGCCAGAAACCTGACTGATCTAGAGAAGATCTGTGTGGAGGAGTGGGCCATAATCCCTCCTGCAGTGTGTGCAAACCTGGTGAAAAACTACAGGAAACGTTTGACCTCTGTAATTGCAAACAAAGGCTACTGTACCAAATATTAACATTGACTTTCTCAGGTGTTCAAATACTTATTTGCAGCTGTATCATACAAATAAATAGTTAAAAAAATCATACATTGTGATTTCTGGATTTTTTTTTAGATTATGTCTCTCACAGTGGACATGCACCTACGATGGCAATTTCAGACCCCCCATGATTTCTAAGTGGGAGAACTTGCAAAATAGCAGGGTGTTCAAATACTTATTTTCCTCACTGTATAGATAGATAGATAGATAGATAGATAGATAGATAGATAGATAGATAGATAGATAGATAGATAGATAGATAGATAGATAGATAGATAGATAGATAGATAGACAGATGTGTCAACAAATACCGCTATCGATTAGTTACGGGTTAGCGTGGTGAAAAGATAAGGCAGCTTGAGAAATGGCAGGAGTACAGGGTCAACCGTCAGCAGGAAAAGAAAACACAGTGGTGTCACGGATGAAGGCGAAACATCAGCACGGTAAGCAGAAACTGTATAATCCTCATCATGTGAAAATGGTATAGTTGAATAAATTACTATTGTGTAAACTGTTTGTTTGCTAACTTCGAAACAATCACACTGGATCTGCTCTGGCGTGACTCGCGTGCGTCTGGTTGCGCAATCAGCTCGCTCGCGACATAGTGATGGATTCAATTAAAACGGTGCAAACAAACAATAAATTTAAAACCAGTAAATTACAGTAGCAGTGAACGATCACATTTTTAGTCACTGTTGTGTTTTTTAGCAAATGCTTAGGCATTTGTACACCGATGATTATTTTTTCCTTTTTTTTAATAAAGCCTGTTAGTTTGCTGCACTTCTCTGTTCCATTCTCTTTTTATAGCATTTGTCTGCTAACAGTAACTTATCTGTATTCAAACGTGATTTACTGCAGCTTTACTACGTTCAAATGCTTGTTTCACTCTTTGTATATTTAATGTATGCATATATTATTGAATTATTATACAAAATTCATTTTTTTATTATATTCAAGATGCTTATATTCTCACAACTAAACAAACTGTCTGTGTATTTTTCAAGCATGCAATTATTCTTAAAAACAAAACAAATGTTGATTTACACAATTTACACCTTGCATATTAAAATGCTTTTTCTTTATTTCTTTTTTTTTTTTTTACAGAAAGAAACAACCCAGCATGAGTGAATTTGTTTAAAGAAGAAATCAACTATGCACTCCTCAACAAGCAGCTACTATAAGATTTAAAATGTCAAAATTAAAGATAGGTTACCTCAATTTCTGGCTTTTGCATTTTTTTATGTAGTTATAATAAAGAAAACAGCTTATTTAAATAATAAATACAGTGGGGGGAAATAATTATTTGATCATGTGCTGATTTAGTAGGTTTACCCCCTTAAACAAGAAATTAACAGTCTAAAGGTTTTATGGTAGGTTCGTTTTAACAGAGAGAGACAAAATATAATAAAAAAAACATGAAGGAAAGGTTATAAATTAATTTGTATTTAATTGAGTCAAATAAGTGTTTAATCCCAGACACAATTAGCAAGAATTCTCCCACAGAATCAAATTTGTTCTGTTCCTTTAGTAAAGTACTCCTAATATCAACTCGTTATGTGTATAAAAGACACCAGTCACCGAATCAACCTCTTTCATTCAAACCCACCACCTTGGGAAAGACCAAAGAGCTGTCAAAGGACATCAGGGACAAGATTGTAGACCTGCAACAAGGTTAAAATGGGCTACAAGACTGGTAATTGTTGATCAGATTGTTGTCTTAGACATATGTTTTTGGTCATTGTCATACACAAAGAGCCATCCACCACCCATCTTCTGTGTTCTGCCTGAGGCCAAAAGTTTCTCATCCAAGATTCTACAGTGCATGGCCCTGTTTATGTGGTGAAGTCTTCCTGTACCCTTAGCAGAATGTTTCCTCTTCCATGTTTGACAGTGGGGATAGTGTTCTTGGGGTCATATTCTGCATTTCTCTGCCTATTAACAGGGCGAGTCGAGTTGATGCCAAAGAGCTAAATTTTTTTCTCATTTGGTCACATCACTTCTCTCAAGCCTTCTATGAATTATTCAGGTGTTTGTTAGCGAACTTCAGACGGGCATGTTCATGTGCATTCTTAAACAGAAGGACCTTGGTTGAGATCATTAACAGGCTCCTCCCGTGTAATTCTGGGCTGACCCTTCACCTTTCTCAGACTTTTTTTGAACTACAGTTAGCACAGTGTCACTGTGGCTACATACTGAAATTAAGATTTATTTGACCCGTGCATGAAAACGCTAAAGAATCTCTGCTGTATAGGATAAGTTTATTACAATGGCCAGACTCAGAAACTGCTGTTCAGCATAAATGCTTCTCGGAGTTCAAGTCGCAGAGATATTTCAACATCCACTGTTCAATAAAGACTGCATGAGTCTTTTTTGGGACTTTTGGGCCATGAAATACAAGGAATAGAAATTAGATCAGTGCAAGCTTGTTCTTTGGTCGTATAACTCCAAAATCGTGCCTTTGTTAGACGTCCGGATGGTGAAAGGACAGTTTCTGAATGTGTAGTTCCCACTGTGAAGCATGGAGGAGAAACAAAAGTTATGTAACTAGCATTTTATTTTTTTTATTTATAAGACTTGCTAATGATTTATATTATTCCCATGTTGCAACTTATAGCAGAATCACTTTGTGTCTGTTCAAATAGTCAGGGTCAAGCAGTTCAGAAGGCATAACATTGCAGAGCTTTGCAATCTGCTATGCATTATGGCATGTAGGCAAATCCAGCCCCTCTTAAAAGCCATCTTCGAACCAATCGTTTGTTTGGAAGAAATGAGGTCTGACTCCATTAGTCTTAATTCATAGCATATTCCTGGACATGTGGATGTTAAAAGCTCTTAAAGATAGATTGGGAGGAAGGAAAAAAGTAGAACGAAGGAAAAGAATATTTCAACAGCGATGCAAATTACATTACAAAAATATGATGCCATGCTGATTGGATTGTATATAAAATGAAGGCACGGGGCATTTTGAGTCCTTTTCCTTCCTGATTTAACTTCAGTCATAATAAATAGAACAGGGAACTTATGATATTTAAATAGTTAATAGAATGAAGATGTTGCCTCCAGAATTCTTGACTGTTAATGGTTTTATCAAGGTAGTGAAATGCAGAACATGCTGAAATCATGTTTGATATAAAATCTTCCTTTTTTTTACTCCTTTCCACTGACTTTTATAATAGCTCACTTCACTTAGCTGTGTTCCAAGTTTTGACTTTCTCTATCTAATCTTGTGTTTATTATCTCCTGGTAATAGCTGTATTTCACACCGGACTTTACTCAATTCAAATTAGTACCTAATCTTTATTGTTCATCTTTGTAAAAGAATATAAGTAGCATTATTAGGAATATTTGCTTGTTAGTTTTCTAACTGTACCACCTGCATTATGGCAACATGTTCATTTAATGAATTTTGTGCACACTGCCTCCTATCCTAATGATATATATACAGTATATACATATATACATATTTAAATGCATTTATATCTCCAGGACACATTGACCTCTTTAATAATGCACCACCATATTATTTCAGCAATTTTTCTTCACTCTGGCCAGCGCCCCACTTTCAGAGACATCAAAGTCATGAACAAAGTAGTCCTTAGTGGAAACTGAACAAAAATCACACTTTCTTTAGCTGTGGGTGAACAAAAGAGAACAGCATAAAAACCAGACTGTGTAGGGCTACAGTAGGACTCAGCGCAACCGTTCTGGTATGAAGGAATTTGACAGATGGGATTCGCTAGAACAATTAAAACAGAGACATTCTCTGTAGTCCTCCGTTCATGCCATTAGCAGTGTGCAGGCAGACATTACATTTGTCTTCTCACATTCGGGAGCTGAATTATTAGTCATAATTAGGCTTTCATCACGATTCATTGAAAGTATACCGAAAGACTGGGTTACAAGGATCAAACCTTTAATTCCTGTAAGTTCATTTTGATTTCTCACATTCAGTATAAAAAAATATAGTTCTTTAAACTTCAAAATGCCATAATCTGAAAAAAAAAAAAAAGGTTTATCAATATAAAATGTTAGCTTCAGGCATTCAGTGTAAAAAAAAAAAAGGGTAATTTGAAGAAATAAAGGATGTTACTATTTATGTTTCTGTCCACTTCCTCACCTTTCTGTGTCGTTTAAACTTGTGTAGTTGTCTCATAGCCAAACATCTTTTGATTGTGTCAGTAGAACTGAAACATCACTGCATTGCTCCACATCAGGTCTCACATTGAGTCATGTGACATGAAGCCCAAATTTGCTGACTTCGGACTTACATTAACCAAATATTCACTGCATGACAGGTTTGATCGATTGCTTGAGATCTGGCTTAAATATGCTAAGGATCTGAGTTATTTATTCTTGTTAGGCTGCCTATGCAAAAGTCTAACTTTATTTCTGACATATAACTAGTTGACATATACGCTCATCAGCCATGTTAATATGAACACCTGAACCCTTGCACATGCATAAAATTAGCCATTAGCTAGCCATGTGGCAGCAGCATAATGCGTACATTTATGCAAGAGCTTTAGGTAATGTTCACGTCAAACATGAACAGGAAAAAGAATATATCTCAGCAATTTTAAACTTAGCATGATGGTTGGTGCCAGATGGGCAGGTTTTAGAAATTGCTGATCTCATGGGATTTGCGTGCACAACAGAAAAAAATGACGAGCAGCAGTTTTTTTTTTCAGCAGAAAAATGATGAGTTGATGAGTTCTGAGAAAAATAGCCAGTAAATCAATTAACCACTCTTTATAAACACCATAAGTAGAAAAGCATTTCAATATTTCAATATGCTACAAAAAAGAAGAGCACATTCCACTCACGTTACTCATAAACAGTCATCAGAAGTCACTGAGTATTTATTTATGTATTTATGTGAAAACTGAACCTGATTTTTTTGATGCATCACATGATTGTCCACATTTTTCAACTATAGTCAAGTACAAAGAATTCCAAAGACTGATTCTAATTTTTCATATGAGTAGCTGTACATATATTCTTGTTCCTATGTTTCAAGTGTCCAATTAATGAAGATTATGTTTCTATTATATATGTGTAGTGGTTTGTTAGTATCTTTGGCTAAATTCTTAAAAATGGCTAGAAAACAGGATTTAGGCATTGATTGTTTAAACCATATTTTGACACCTTGGATTTAAGAGAAATATTTTGTCACAAATGTATTTAGAAATACATTTTTGGAGATCCACAAACTAAACCAAGTCCCAATCAGTGAAGTTTATAATCACGTAAGTCAAATTCAAAGTGAGTCAAATTCTCCCTTTTCACTTTTGAAGGGTTTTAAAAATGCAAGGACAGATCAATAGAATAGAAAAGATAAGAAAAAATTGTCAGCAAACTCTGTCACATTATATAGTATATTAAAATTCTGCGAAAAAAAACAGTTTTTCTTAGGCCACCTCATGTTTCTATAAAAGCCAGAAGTGTTGCTCTTCAGGGTGTTTAGCTCATGCTTATTCAAAAAGCTTATACCCTTCACAACAACAAGATTTAGATTCATGAAAGGGTCATGGATATGGGTCGTGTTGATAAATAAGGTGAGATCTAGTTTCCTGGGAAATTTAGTTTGTGTTTTTTCGACCAGGATGTGACAACAGGTGATATAAGGAAGGCCAAGTTTGCTGACATTTGGACTGTTTAACAAATAAAATTTATAGTCTTAATAAAATCTAAAGTGTGATCAGCAGTGAGGTAGCAGTTTTCTTGCATAATATTTTTAGACATATTCTAGAATTTTTTCTTTCTCATAGGTTAGAAAGGTAAAGAGTTACTCTAAAAGAACTTGATGAAAACGCTAGTTTTCACATTGTTCTTGCAATTTCGTTGCTTCCTTTTTCATAAAAATTTACGTGTTATTTTTATTCATAGTTCCATTCCAACATTTTGATATATGATAGCTGAATTACAATATTTTTGTAAAACGAATTCTCATTTTTGGTGACAAGTGCCTGTTTTAGGGTTTGGATAAAAATGTGTTCTGCTTAAGGAATAGTGGCCTTTATAGTCTGGAATGCCAGTGTGTATTGAGGGGGTGGAGGAAGTGCTGGCAGCCATGATGGGTTTGTGATAATTAAAACAATCCAAAAGGTGCCAAGAGGAAAAGAGCTAGAGTGGCATGGCCCTGGTGAAGCAGGGATAAATTGCTTTTCTCTGTGTTAATTACAGGGTTATGATTTTCAACTGATGCAAAGAACAGCTTTTTTTTGTGCCTTATTATGATAATAAATGTGATTTTTTTATGCATTGCTGAGGCATGATAATTTATGAAAATGATCCGCATGCTGTGATTTCTATTACCGCTATTCTACAGTCAAGGTTTCAACTGGTGAGCTTACACACAAATACAGAGTGCAGAAAGACTATGTTGGTGTGTGCTTGGTGTTAAAGTGTTTGTGTATCTGAGTCCCTGGGTGTTTATGTATTTACATTATTGCTGATGTCCCACTCGGCTGGTTTAATAAGTTTGAGGTTTTGACAATGCTCGGTTTATTGTAATTGGTCAAACACTTATCTAACCACATGCTCTGTATTCCTCAATGATTTGTCAAAAAGGCCATAGCGTCTTCCTGAGGACCAGGTGGTGAAAGTAGCTCCTTGGCATTCTTTAATGAAACACATGGAACACTATCTCAGTGCAATTTTTTTGAAAATTTAAAATTCAATATTGCATTAGGCAGGTTAGAGTTATAGGTGATCTTCAAGTGGATTAGGTGGACTCATTATGGTGAGAAATTGAATTGATTTTAAATCGACTGCAGGAATTGAACCAAATTTCATGTTGTGTATAATTTGTGGTTGGAAGCAATATTTTTATGTTTTGTTTTTCTGCTAAACTGAGCGATAAGGCCTAAACTGAGCAGCATAAACATGTTCTGGATATTTGGACACAGACAAAATGAGAATATAAATGCTGAATGTGATACCAAAATGTGTTAAGATTGTCATTTTTATAATTGACTGAGCAGTGTCCCTGTGTTCCTCATGCTTGGGTGATTTTTCTTTTTGTGATTATTATAGAAGCTCGGCACGTTTTTTGTTTCTGACCAATGAAGAAAAGTTGATCAGCTTTTTATACCTACACACCTATCAGCAATTTGTGTTGTATTTGGTCTGTTTAATCATCTGCAATCTGAAATTGAAGCCATGCTGGTACCAATCGAAACAAAATTATTATTTTGCTTTGCTATTTACACAGCAAAATGACTAATAGGTGTGAAGCTTCCAGGTATGCGGGTGTCTAACCCTAACCCTAACCCTAACACGGAATAAAAAAATACAGAATAAAGCCAGAATTCATTTCTTTATAAGCACATTGCACTACATTGCACATTGCACATTTAAAGGCAAAATTGGACACTATAAGTGATTTGGGTGATACTCGGATCTACAGACCTGTAGATAAAACTGTTTCAAGTTCACCTGAATTCATGCATTTTTTTTTTTTAAGAGCTGCTTAAACTAAACTCTGTAAGCTTTCAGAATCAGATCCTGTGTGGTCGTGTGAACAGTGACAGATGCTTGTATGAAGCCTGTCAGAAAGCTGCAAATCAATAGGAGACAGATGGACAGCACATGACAGTGCGGACTTTAAGGATGAGTTAATAGACAGACGGTTCTTCTTTCTACGAAGCCCTTAGAAGTCACATCATACACTGATGGATGGGATGTCTTGGAATTTTTACATTTTACAGCCTGACTGCTGCTTATGTTTTCAATGGGCAGCTATTTACTGCTCATTCACAGGGTACTGGTTTAAAACGGAATGCTTATCTGATATTAAAGGAATGCTCAGGTCTATGAACAGCATTTGTATGACAAATGCTATTATTCCAAATACCATGGGCAAGGATTTCCAGTACTGACAAACTAACAAAAATAATCTGTGGATTAAAAAGGTATTCATAATAGGACTTACTCATAATAGACTCATGCAGCTTTCTGAATCACCCAATCTAATGGCATTAGTACAATGCTTAAAAGCAGATACAGGTCATGAGTTGTTGTTTACGTTTTTACAATGTTTATTTTAAGCAGCAGAATAAGGAAACAATACAATCTCAAAGAATTTGACCATGCCTGGTTGTTTTTGCCACACTGTATTGAGCATTTCAGAATCTACCGAGATTGTCAGGATGGCTAAAGTAGTATAAAAAAAATCTCTTTGCAAACATGGTGAGCAGAAAATCATCTCAATATGTAGAACACATAAGACCTTTCAGCTGTTGGGTAACATTTCATTAAAACTAGGGAGTTTAATATTAAAAGAATGTTTCCTAGACATTTCCATCTCGAGAACAATCAATTCTAAAATGCTGAAACCAGCCCAAACCTACAAACAATGCAATCTAACGTATTTTCCGGACTATAAGCCGCTACTTTTTTCCCACGCTTCGAACACCGCAGCTTAAACAATGAAGCGGCTTATTTATGGATTTTTCCTGGGTGAGAATCATTCATCACGCTGAAAACAACCGGGCATGAAAAAACGCACTTCACCTGTGTTCTGAGCTGCACGGCATCGGGAGAAAAGCTTCACCGATGGTGATTTTTAAATGCACAACGATGCCAAATGATAAACTCCCGAGAGAAATTGTTGTGAAAGGAAGGAGGAAGACAGTGAACAATGACTAACTTGGTAGGCTACTGTTTAGATACAAGCCGTTGTAATGCGTTGAGTATGGGTGAAGGGAGAGCTCACTAACTCCAGTTGCAAATCATATAAGCACAGACAGGTTTCCAAAACTCGTGCTTTTTTATTTTTCTTGGCAACAGCGTTACGGATTAGTCAAAGAAACTTAGAAATTAGCATAAAATAATAAGGACATATTCCTCGGCCTTGCACACATGCAGTAATACTGGAAAAATGCGGCAGCAGGCTATTCCCAAAATGCCGCTCTGCTCTTAAAGGAGCCACAACATATTTCACCCGTTACACCGTGTAACAGACACTGTCTTTCATTATAGCCTGTGTAAAGTTCCTTTTATGTTCAAAATAAAAATCTTTGTAAAATTCAGTGGGTGCACCTTATATTTGGGTGCACTTAATAGCCTGGAAATTACGGTAGTCTTTTTTGAAATCATGATTTCAAGAAATGCTGTTTTTTTTCCAGATTATTAGCATTGGAGCTATTTAGTTTTGGACATAGTGGAAGCTGAACTACATTGGTAACAGAATCACACATGAATTTTAAAATTCAGGTCTGAATTTACAAATATATTTGGGAAACCATGTTACTGTCCTACCAATATTCTCTATACTTTACTATTAGACATTTCCTAGACTAGAATCAAAGTCTTTAATGTTCTCTTATTGTCTATTGGCAATTTAGATGAAAATGCAGTTAATCTAGAAGTTCCTTTAAGAAGTTTAAGGACATGCCCAGATTTATTCAACTCCATTTTCATTTTATAAATGTTTTACTCTGAGAACATTAACCTTTGAACCTTTTTTAAGCATTTATATTTCATTCTAACTAAGGCACAAAAGGAAAAAAGAAAAGCAATGTAAAAAAAAAAAAACGAAAGCCAAGTTATTTTCCATCTTGGAGGATATTGCCGCCACTTTCTCATCTTCATGTGTCTTCAGTCGAAGCAGTTTACAGCTTTGACAGCTGAAGTGAGGCATGCAGAATTTCAATGACCAAGGCAAATATCCTAACGTCTGCCCTCGAGCGTGTCTCCTGCATGAGGTGTTCTGATGGTGAGAGCACTTAATGTTTGATCATCACAGCAGCTCATTCAGCTGATTTTGAGGGAGCATTCCCAAGAATCTGCACGATTGTTTACAAATAAACATCTGGATTTGCGATGGTGCAATGTGCTTCCGAAGCCCTGTGGCCTCCCCAGTAACACGCTTGGGTATTTCATTAGTCGCTTTAGCTCTCTGTAGCAGTAAGGATTAAAAATGATTTGAAAAGCAGTGAGAAGCCATGCTTCAGCTGCTGCTCCTTGTAGAGAAAAGCATATGTGTTCCAGCTTCTCTGTCGGCACCACAGCAGCGTAATACACATACAAAGCACACTCCTACGCCTCTGTTGTGCGTGACACAATACAAAAAAGCTGAAGAAGAAAGAAAAAGCTTAATAAAGGTGTACGAGTGGGAGGAAATCCTCGTCCCCCTATGTCTGATAGGGATGAATAAGCAAGATGTTTGGATGTTTGTTTGGCTTTCTTTGGCTGTATGAATATGCAGACAAGTGTACAACAGTGACTTTCAGTGACTTGGTTGAACATCCAAGGTATTGTTCCTACACAATTGATGCAAGTAAGTAACTGTATCAGTAACTGATAATAATGATTAGTGATCATTTACATTCTTGTGCCCTTGAGATCAGTGAGTCAGTGTAACTACTACTGTGATTGTCACATCTTGCAAAGTTCCATAATATAGAAAATCCCATAACACAAATATGTTACTACAGAAATAATAGAGCCGTATTCGTATGAGTGGAAACACTGTCGCACATAAGAACCGTGGTGAACAGACTCCTATGTAACTAAGCTCTTTTTTATTTGTTCACTATGGATTTTTTCTGCACAGGAGAGATCTATCATAGCTAATGTCAGATGGAAAAAGAATTGTATGCAGCTCTGGGGTTCTCGGGGTCAGATCCGAACTTGCCTTGCGGCACAGGCAGAAATTGTCCCACTCAAGCAGAAACGTTAGCAAATCACCTTTCTGCTGCATCTTTCACTAAGCCAGCAAAAAGTGTAGATGACTTTTGCTACAAGGTCTTTCGTGTGTGTGTGTGTGTGTGTGTGTGTGTGTGTGTGTGTGTGTGTGTGTGTGTAAAATGAAAGTGAAAATACTAATCCATACGTGTTACATTTCTGAATATGAACAAATGCCTTTGCTTATTTGGTGATAGTCCTAATTACCATGTATCCCATATAGATATCAATTTGCATAATGTGGATTTAACGAGGCACTAATGACCTTGACAGGAGGCTAATGGACCAGAGCAGTGTGTGTGTACAGAGGGAGGTGGCTTGCTTTGGTCTGTATTTCCACATGGCCACTGAGATGCCAGTGTGTGAGCCAGTGTGTGAGCCATACTCTATTTATTACACCACACTTTGATGAGCTAAACTCTGCATGCTGCAAGCTTTCTTTGTAATTGGAACACAGTACAGTATAAAAGACAATGATGATGTGTGTGTGTGTGTGTGTGTGTGTGTGTGTGTGTGTGTGTGTGTGTGTGTGGTTGTGTGTATTCCTACAAGGAGAGTTTGCATCAACTTCTCTCTGAATTCAAATTAAAGTAACACTCAGCTGGATTCCGGTATCATCTGTATAAATCATTTTGCTTTTTGTTGCCGCCTACTTCAGCTATATATAAGAAAGAAAGAAACCCTCTATAGCGGGCTACATAGCGTGAATTTTCATTGCATGCTGAAGCCAAAAAGATTTCATCAGTGAATAACAAATGAATTTGCAAACAGCTCAGCAGCGAGAGAGAGTTATTTGTGCCCAGAGCAGCATGATGATAATCTCACGCTAGCTTGTTTCTCAAAGACGAACTTGTCCTCGTGTGTATATGACCATATTTCCTGAGAAAGCGTTGGGATAAAAATGTTTATAGGTAGAGACGCATTGCGGGAGACGTATTTTTGTTGTGAAAAGATGTGGGAGACGTGTTTTTGTTGTGGAAAGCGAGAGGAAACGACAAGGTTAATCGCTTGTGAGTGGAGTACAGCTGTAATATCCTGCATTTAAGATTGCAATCTGAGTAAGTGACCAAGATTACATTTATGGGCTAACAAACCCTTATAGAAAAGCTTAAACATGTTGTTTATAATGTTTTACTCATCTTCTAAATTGCAGGGGGGTTTAAATTCATTTCTTTTTACAAGACAGTTCAATTAATTTATTTTGTTTCACATGGCAGCACATTATTAGCATGGCCCTTCCTATGTACTGTACATTGGATTACAAAGTGCATTTCAGTGCAAAGCATGGTTATATGTACCTTCATATGCTTTCCACGAGCTCATATTACTTACTGAATTAATCACTTTGTTTTTTTACAAATTCCCTTCCTAACTGTCTGTTGTCCATGTGTCTATTTGTTTTGTTTATATGCTCATCTCTGAAGCTTTCATGCCATTGGCTGTTATCCATTGTGTTTACCTGTATGTGTTTAGTCCCTAATAAATGTTTAGTCTACGCAAACTCTGCTCTTAACATGTCATGTTTTCAACGTTTCTGTATTCTGTTTCTTTCGGATGACCTTTTTTTCTCCAAAAATGGATTATCACAGTTTATTGTGGCCTACCTGTAGTTTGACCTACAGAATGTTAAGGACTGCATTTACTGATTTGTGGATTTGCCCAAATAAATCTCTCACTCCTGCTCTTTACCCACAAATTACACTTTTTTTCCAAAGAAAAAATGTCTTCTTCTATAATCTTCTAATATCTAATATATTTATTTTAAGGGAAAAAGAAATAGATATATATTGTATGTTATGTCATAAAAATATATAATTATTGTCAAGTTCAAGTCAAGTCAAGTTTATTTCTATAGCAATTTTCACAACATCATCTTAAAGCAGCTTTACAGAATTTTAAGAGGTAATTATTTTAATATATTCGTTTTTTTTTTAAATATATTTCTTTTTTCTTAAAATAAATAAATGCGGGTAATTGTAAGAAATGTGTGCAAACGCTGTGAACCCCTTCTCTAATGTGTGTAATGAGTATAAGGTTGTGATGTAGCTTTGTATTTGTTACTCTAAGAGCTTTACTTTAATTGTTCAAGGTTGTCTATCATTGTATGGTGCATCATGTTAGTTATATAAAATCCCCTTACCCCCACACACACACACACACACACACACACACACTCTAAGCTTACAGTGGCTCACAGTCGTCATATAAAATATGTGATATATAGATATAGAAGTTCAGCTCTAAAGTATTCCCTGTGTGCTCATATTGGTCTGCAAGTATGATTGATTTTCATAGCATAAGGTGTGTTAAAATAAAAGCTAAGGGAAATGTCAGAGAGTTCAGTAAGCTGTTCCATATAACTTATGAAAATATAAATGTGTGCTCTTCCAGGCACCATGGTATAATAGTATCTCTTATACACACACAACCACACACGTATACATTAATATTTTCAAGATATAGACTGTACATACACATTTTTGTGACTACCTTCATGTAATAAATTCAACCTTAACCTCATTAATCTTAAAGAAATAGTTGGAGTCTTTTAGTCTGCACTTTAATGCACTAGTTCTCAAGCATGCATGTCTGTAATAAAAGGAAAGAATCTTTGAGTCACAGTGTCTTTCCATACTTGATGTGTCATTACTTACTATAATGTGTGTGCAGATGCATGACGATGACCTGTCAAACGTTTATCATTTTTTATCTGAAGACAAATGAGGTTTAATATCGCTTTATCTGTTCTTATAGCAAAGCAAAAACACAAGATCACACTGACAAATACAAATAAAAGGACATTTTGGCAAAATTTGATACTGATAGCCTATGCGGCAGAATTATATCAAATGATGTTGATTGTAGATAATCAGGTATTAGATTTGTCTTTAGGTGATGTATTTTATTTGACATAAATTGAAAATTTGTTGGTGCATTACATATTGTGGAAAGCTGTCTAACCACGATTCCGCTACACTAAGTACTAGTCAGTACTGGCAAACTTGTTCTGGGTAAGGGACCAGTGAGGTATTCAATACAAGCAATGATCTGATACATTTAATCTAAATTTTGAAATTGCATAAGAGGGAGAGAAAAGAAAACTCCGAATGTACTGTTACTGGAAAAGAGTCGACTTGGTGGTGTCAATGGCACTAAAATAGAACTCTACATTGTGTTGTTTTCCTTCCATGGAAGGCACCTTTATACAGCATCCCTTTTAAAATCCCATCTCATCATTAATTCATTGAACTAAAAGCATATTATTCATTTACTAATCTAAATTATTCAGAAGTACAATGCGACTAATAGGAAAGATGTGTAGTTATGAAAGTGACAAAAGGAATGGATGGACACATGCACTTACACCTACACACATTCACACACATTCACATGGACATTAGCAGTGTGGAAGAAAACAGATGAGATTGATAGCCTGTTACCTTTTCAAGGACGGTATTAAATGAAATGATGACACAATCTTTTATTAAATATAAATAAATAAATGCAATGCACAGAGATCAATGCATCATCCAGCAAAACTGTATTGAATGGTCCTGCTTTTAACATAAGAAAACAAGAAATCAATGCACATGATACCTGTTGTGTGGATGTATAAGCTGTGAAAAGCAGTGGTGTAAAGTATTTGAGTAAATGTACTTTGTTACTGTACCTAAGTAAGTTTTTGGCTTCTGTCTACTGTCTACTGAGTATGAAAGATATAAGCAACTTTTACTCTCTACATAACTACATTTATGATTCAATATATGTACTTAAATATACTCAACTATATTTTAATTAACAATGGCCATTAACAATTACATTTTGCATGGCAGCTTTATCTGCCGTGGCTTATTTATTCTGCAGAACAGGCGATATCTCCATTTACAGGGTATTAAGGTTACTAGATGCATTTTGTCTTTTTGCGCCAAATGAAGCTACTCCGCACGAAGACAAATTAGCATTTTGCCCAATGACAGGTGTTTCAAATGCAATTGTATTTGTAAATCTTTTAAATAGATTGTTTTACTACTTTGTCTTTTTTTTACCAACTTGTTTGATATTTGTTTCTTTCCGACATGAAGAGGCGGTTGTGTTGATATTGATTATTGCATTGTTGAGGTGTATAAGTTTTTTATTTTAGGAAAAAAACTCACAAATACAGTTCACCTCACAAAAAAAACCTCACAAAATAGTTTTTGGCTATTTGTTAACATGTGTCTTGGTGTTTAGGGATTAGTGCATCTTTCAGCCTACGTTCAATATGAGTAAAATATTAAAGTACTGTTCAAGACTTTTACTCAAGTCATATTGGAATTGGTGACTTTTAACTTGTAATATTTTGTAGTGAGGTATCTATACGTTTACTCAAGGATGATTTTCAGATACTCTTTACACCATCGCTGAAAAGGAAATGCATTCACTAGATATAATGTATTATAAAAGTTTGTTAGAAATCATCTACATGTGCTTTCTTCAATGCTTTTCAGGTTTGCAGTGCTGAGAGACCCAGCAAGTTGGCTCAGTGTAAACCCGGTGAAGGGCACAGTAAACACTACAGGCACGCTGGACCGCGAGTCTCCTCATGTCCACAACAACCGGTACAGTGCAGTGTTCATGGCAACAGACAATGGTAAGAGGGTCTTATTCTACTCAGTTACTCAGCTCTTTGGCTTTTTGAACTCTGGCCATGTAAATAACATCCCTCTATTTCTGTTTGTTTGTATTTCTAACAAGATTGGCCGATTAAAAAAAAAAATCTTGTATCTCATAATGTGTTTGTTGTATTCCAGTGTGGGTGCTTGGTGAATATATTTGAAGGCTTGTTAAGTGTTTTTTTTAACCACCTTCCTACAAAGGCACAATTTCAGTACCATAATTGGCACAATATGTGTTTAAATCTGACTTACCAGTGGAATGAATTGGCACCCATGCCATAATTGGCCCTGAACGTTTGTAAATGGCAATGAAGAATGTCGTGAATACTAAGTGGTGACTGCTTTGTCTTTTAAATTGCAGTCTAAACCATTGCCAAAATCACATTGGAACCCTTCGGAGAGTTATTTGTACAAGTCATCAGTGTAGCTTAGAGCTCAGCTAGTGTCGCACATTATCCTCACGGTGCAGAAAATTACACGGCCCCAGACACAGAATGCTAGGCCCCAGTCTTAGTGATCTCTGGGTAGTGTAGTTGTTTCTCTTGCTTGGCATTTGCTGAGATTAAATTAAACCAAAGTTGATGAGGTGTCCCTAATTGTTGCAGAGTGTTTATCCAAATGAAAGCAAGGAGGTCTGGTGTTTGGAAAAAGGGGTTGAGCTGGGTTTTCGTGTATGTCAATCCTTCGGGCCGCACTCGGTTACCTCGGCATCTTGCCACTTCTCCTACCCATTCTGTGAGTGTAAGAATAAGAAATATGGCTCTTTGGAAGTGCTCCATTAACAGATGTGTGATATTGCTTTAGCAGCAGGGGTCTGCCACTGTCATGGATTGGTACAGGTCTGAGACAATGAAGCAGGAGAAAATCATCTTCCACACCTTCTCTCTTCCTATCTCTCCTTCTGTCACTCATCCCTCTCCTACATGAATGCATCAATGACATGAGATTTTTTTTCACGTTCTCGAGTGTTTCCAATGTTATTAACCCCCCCTCTTTCTCTACATTGCTCTTATGTCAAATGACAGTAAAAGTGAAACTAGACATGACACGTACGAGACATGCTTCTAAATGTCCTCATGTGAGAAGACTGGGAGCAGCTTGCAAAATCAGAGACAGAGAAATTAAATGCTGTGTGCAAGAGCCGGAAATGATAAGCGAGCCTTGTCAGTTTTCAGAAAAAGGCTTTTATGTTTAGCATAATGCCCATTAGCCATCAGGTATTATTTGAAAGTTATCAGTTTATCTCTTTAATAATGCTCTAGCTGTGCCATTTTATTTCTTTTGAGAAAGGGTGAAACTGTATGATAGCACAAGTCTTTCAGGGGAAACAATGCTACGCATAGCTTCACATGTGGGCCAACTGTGTGAAATCACAAAGTGAAAACTTTTGATGATGAACTCCTCACTAGTAACCAGAGCTCAAATTCAAACCACCGAACCAATAGTTTTAAAGATCCAGCAATAACTACATGCTTCATAAATCCATTTAAAGTGGAAGTAGAGACACAACAGTAAAGTAAATTATAATAGAAAGCTAAAAAAATCGCAAAATAAAAACAGCTAAAAAAACAGAAAGAAAAAAATCCAATTAATTTCAGAGATATTGTAGATAAAAAATATTTTTTTTTTACTATATCCTTTACAATAATAGGCATAATTTCTTTGAAGAAGACATCATCTAGTTAACTAAAGCACTGATATTCTTTAACTGATTCAATATATCAGAATAACAAATTAAATATGATTCAATAGCCTGCATACCAGACACACATTTTGATTTCAGGATCTCAAATAAATATCTTGTGGCTGCAAATTAACTGGAAAAAAAGATTAGTAGAAAATAGCAATAATACTGAAAGTACATCAAAATAAAGTATGAAAAATAAAGTGAGAAAATATTTGATTTTAAAGTGGCAAAGTAAATTTCAAGTACATCTTAATTTTGAAGTACAGCCCAAAAACACCCTTGTCCAGAATTCAGTTTACTCCTGCAGAACTTTTAGGTGTTGTAGAGCCTTATAGCAACTAGGAGGAATAATTTCCTGTGACCTTTTATAAAGCACCCTGGTGGCCTCAGCTTCCCACTGAAGATGCTACTGTAATCTTTCCATTGTGCTGTGTAGTGGGCTAGAGCCACTTTTCATCATGCCCAGTAGATTGTACAACATCCTTCTTTCTGACACCTTCTCCGAGGAGTCAAGTCCCTCTCCAATAACAGAGCTGGCCTTTCTTATGATCTTATTCACTTTGTTTGCATTCACTGTCTTAATTCTGCTGCTCCAACACACCAGAGCATGATCTGGACTGGACACTGCTGACCGGTAAAGCCCCTACTGCATATGATAAAAGACCCTAGACCCCTCAGAAAGAAACATCGACTCTGTTCATTTGTGTACAATACAATCTGATTCATGTCCTTTGAACAGTCCAGGTTTCCGTTCAAACAAACTCCCTGATATTTCTAATCTCCACAAACTGCCTCCACATTCCCAACAATGGTGAAAATAGGGCTCAGAGTATATTTCGCCTAAAATCTACTACGAGCACATTAATGCTGCTGATGTGAAGTTGTAGATACTAAACCTAACCCTATTCCTATACACAATTCCTGGATTTGTCCTCCTGCGCTGCCATGATGCACCCCACTATTGCAGATTCATCAGAGAACATTTGTAAGTGGCAGCAATTTTCGCTATTCCTGAAATGTATAGAATGAATAGAAAGGAATGTAGGATGGTACCATTTGGTGCTTCTTTGTTACGCAGAACATTGTTATACACTTATATCTGATGTTTGATATATTGTGGCTATCCAGTGAGGTAGTAAGCGATAAAAAAACAAGGTAATCTGCATTACCTTGCAATTTATTAGAGGGAGTGAGATGGTACTGAATACACTGGAGAAGCTAAAGAGCATCAATTTAGCAGGCCTTCTGGGCCCACGCAGGTGAATATAAGGTTAATGGAGTAAGTAGTTAATGGCATCATCAACTCCAACATTTGTCTAGTAAGCAAACTGCAGAGGGTTTATCAAAGGCACTACCAGGGGAAATTTCCTTTTGAGGGTCTTCAGGATGTTCAAAACTGACACATTCTATTCGTGATCATTATCTGTATTATAACAGAAGGTGGTTAAAAAAAAAAAAACAGTATAGACTCCGTTTGGTTGATTTACTTCTTTTATTTTAAACCTTTGTATCTGTTCATTAATAGATCTTTAACATAATATTATAATATTAGTTTTTCTAAAATAGTCTATTGCTTTTATATTTTATTATATTACAGTCGACAAACATTATCTGACTATACAAAAAAGAAAATCTGGCAACCTTGGAAGCATGAATTATATTCTGGACATTTTACTGGGTTACTCAATGATGCTAGGGATGAGGGACTTTCTCTCTCTGTGTCAATCTCTCCCGCTCTTCTTTTTCTAAACTAAACATGGTGACAAATTGAAGCCCGGTGGTAAGTTAGTGGTGGTGTTGTTATGGAAAAACGATCACTAAGTGATTCCAGATACTTTTGCCATGCAGACTTTGACAATGGCAAAAATGTAAATATTGTGTTTATAGAACTGGCAACCCAATATTTGTGTCCGTTCTCATTGCTGGGTACTGCTGCGTTCTCTGCAGCAGTACTAAGATGTCAGTGTTAATCTGAACACTGTGTTCACCTTTACTCTGGGTGAGGTGTGTCTGGTTTTGGTGGTGTTCGATCTTGTACTGACCGAATCTTTCTTTGAGGGTCATTTTTTTTATCCCTTATAACGCATAGTCCATAACAGACACCCTGGATTGCTATGAGCTGTCAGATGATTGCATGACATGAGAGTCCTGCTGGTCACTAACAGGTTATCGATCCAGTCCAGTCTGCCATGTCTTTATTTGGAGAGCTCAGATGATGAATGCTGCTGCTCCCCCGGTGACCACAAAGGGGGACAGTGCTGACAGCTGACAGAAGCTGGGTAAAGACAGGAAAGAACAAAGCAGGACAACATAGATAAAACAAAAAAGTGGGGAAAAGAAAGGAGGGATTAGAGTGAACGAATAGGTGAAGCTGTGAAGGTGTATGTGTGTGTGTGTGTGTGTGTGTGTGTGTGTGTGTGTGTGTGTGTGTGTGTGTGCGCGATTCCCAAAGGTCTGTCTGACACATACATGACCTTTTTCTAAGCATAGAAAACAAACATCTCTATTTCACAGATGTTGTGTGTGAAGCTGCAGCTCTATGTCAAAAAGTCAGAGTTTGTGAGCCGACTTCTGTAACTTCACCAACACTTGCTCATCCCTCATCCACAGAGGCACCTTGTTGTTTCAACATTGGCACAGGTTTCCCTGTGTGAGTGCATAATTCTGGTCGGAAGCTCAGACACATTTTTCTCTCGCTCCTTTATTCCCCACTGAGCCAGCAGATGTTCATTCAGTCCATTCGTGAGTGAGTGCATGAGTGAGTGTGTGTGTAAATAGGCTCATGTGCTCATATTCGTCCTGCGTGATCATGTGCCCGAAAACTACTCATCATATGCTTCTTCAAAATTCATTCCTATTTTTCTTTGCCGTTATCTTGACAGAGATGAAAAGTGCCGTATCAAATCTATTGCGCATTTACACATTATTAAATGTGCTGCACTGTCACTGAAATTACTCGGACACATGTATCACTCTGGATTCCTCTCTGCCTCACTCATTTAGACACCACATACAAACGTCTTGTTGAGTCTTTTCTTGCTACTTTGTCAACTTCCTGGCTAGTGTTTTTTTAGAGCAGTGATGTTACAGTGAACAAAGCAGAGTGTACTCTGAGGAGTGTTTATCAGAAACACTAGCATATGGTAAGACTTTGGCTTGCATCAGTCACCGCGAATAAGAGGACAGCATGCTGTTTGAGCACATGCTACTGTTTTATATATATATATATATATATATATATATATATATATATATATATATATATATATATATATATATGAAAACTATTTTATAAAACCTTGAACAAAGTATATTTTTCTTGTTGAAGAAAGTCAATTGATTTAAATTTAATTTTTAATTTACCGGTAACCAAAAGGCGTAGCTTTAATCCAAAAATTCTAATTTAATAAATATTAGATTTTTTTGTTTGTTTTCTTTTATCAAATATACATACATTTAAATAAACAATGAATTTTTTTTTAAATACAAGTTCATATAAATTATTTGTTTTAAACAAACAAAAAGATATAGATTTAATACAACATTATTCCCATTAAGGAACATTGCTAAATATTTTATCCTATCCAAAATCTAATCAATAAACGACATAAATCATTTCCATTACATCAATATTTATGAACTTATTTTACACTATTTCCACACATTAACAATTTCAGTATTTAAGGGTTTTTTTAACTTCCAATAGCTGGCAAACTTTGACATTAGAAAACAACAGCCGTGAATTAGGGAAATGCAATGCAATGCAAATTTAGTAGTTTCATCACTACTAGAACTGCCTCGTTGTATTTTATGATGCTACAAATAATATCCAGTCAGAAATTAGAACGGAAGTACAGAGTTGTTCCAATACACAGTCATAATACACTGTAAACTGGTGCAAACTGGCAGCTTTCAGAATGCCGCAGACCGTAGCATTGCAAGGAGTAGCAGGTTTCAATTCTTCTCATTGCACTTTAATCTGAACTGGGTTTCCTATACTTCAAGGCTTGACAGCTTTTGCTACTGAATATATTCATATATTAGTTTCAATTTCTTGGGATAGATTGACTGATTTATTTATGATCCAGCATCCTCTGTATTAAAGAGAAAGAATCACTTCATGCTTTTGGATACTTACACATAACTATTGAAGAACTTTGTTCTCTCCCACCAGACTGGTGTGTATCGTGAGGTAAAAGCAGGCAGTGGACCAAACCAATGTGAGGCACAGGAAAGTGGACTTCAAACATTTCTAAACTTAAAATAATTGTGTAAGTAGTAAAACAATGTAAATGCAAAAAACATTAAAGCATATGTCCATTATTTACAATACGCAGAGTGACTAACATTACACACTTAAGTACAAAAGAGCTGCATTAACAGACAATGTTAAAACATTAATCATTTATATTTTTTATTAACTTAATTCGGAAGTTAATGTTTTGAACTTAAAAAATAAAACAAATAATGGTAAACTGAACTGAAAGACAAATTATTAATTGTGTGAGGTACTTTTCAAAAACCTTTTGCATCTTTATTCAGTGCATTTGTCAAGGAACCACCAGCCTCGCCTCCCTCTAAGGCTCTTACTCAGCCTCGCTCTAGTCTAATCACCTGCACCTGTTCCCCATTTACCTTTCCCCTTTATAAGGTCCCGATTCCCCCCCTTTACTCACGGTCGGATCTACTCGTTGCTACAATAGATCACCTGGACTTCCTGCCACTCATGGTCCCCGGTCTGTCATGCTCCTGGCTACATTTCGAATGAAGTGCTCTAGATAAGTTATATTGTATTGTATTGTAGTATAATTAAAGACATTGTAGTTTTTGTAATTTACTACCGGTTTCTGACGCCTGGTCAATATACGTGACCGCATTCACTAGGTTACAGGTTTATTGTCACATTGAGAGTGGAAACGTTCTGATGTGATTTGTGTTGGTTTCCTTTTTTTTCCCAATCATAAAATCTGCCATTTTGTAACAGGGGTGAGCGGACTTTTTGTATTCATTATATTAACATTTTCACTGCTCTTTATATTTGACCTGAGGGAATGAGAGCATACTGTATCAAGGGTTTATATTTATAAGCAATCATGTGCAATGTTATAAGAGTAGCAATTTAATTATTGTTAGTCTTTAAATATGAACCTTACACTGAATCTTTATTTATTTACTATGATCCCTTGCACTCGCATTGTATATTGAATTAATTAAAAGCATCCATCAAACAATTTATATAAAAAGTTCACACACTTGCAGGTTTTTAAAAGTAAAATAAGTTTTAAAATTTGAATATCCTAGTCGTGGATGTACGGGGCATGTGTCTGAGCTCACATTCAAACTCGTGTTCAAAAATATTGATCAGTGAACATAATTAAGGGGTACATAAAGCATGTGCATGATCACAATGTCCAAAAGGCAATCAGTATAAATACAAAAGAAAAGAACATGCAACAGAATATAATCATAAACAAGTAAAGAAAATGGGGCACCATACTTACATTACCAAGAGCAGGACTTCCCTCTGAATTTGGCATGTGAACAAGAGAAAAAAGCTTTTCCAGAAGGCTGCCAAGAGACCTATAGCAGCAGTAAAGCAGCTGCAGGTAAAGCTGGCATAGCTTACAAAGCCAGAGGGTCCAGACTTTTGTGTCACACTGTGATTCATTCCTCATTTAATTTTTAATAAACACTTTATCTTGGGCCCACTGAGAATGAGGCAGGAACACATGCTGGATGGGACACCAGTTCATTGCAGGACACCATACATACACTCTCAACAAGAGCTAGGGTTAAATACAGGGACACTATGCACTGTAGAGATGCTGTGATGTGTGTACAAGTAATACCGTTTGATTAAGAAAAGCATAACCATCACAAAAACAAAATCAAGAAGTTTGAGGCTCAGTTGCCAGAATAAATGTGCCATGACCCTGTATAGCCACACTGACATGTTAGAGGAAGAGGAGAAAATCTGAAGCTGTGCAAAACAATGGAAAACCATATTTATGTAAAACAATATAAATTATTAATTCTAATGACTCCTCTCAATTCTGAACAGTGCATCTACGATGAGGCTCTCCCATGTTGTCGTGTCCCTCACCCACTAAACAAAAATTATTTCTTATTGCAATGATGTGCTCTGCTTTTTCCGTCCATATATATTGTATTTTGCTATTACTGACTCAGCAAAGCATAAAATAAGTCACAAGACAAAGTAAAAAAAAAAAAAAAACAGATATTCATATGATCTGGAATTTCTTGATATGAATATCCAGCAATTAGAGATTTTGAACAAAATAAAAATGATAATGTGATGTTTCTTTGTTGTATTGTTTGGCTATGGCTGCACTTATGTTTAAGTTTATGTGTAACAATGAGGTGTGGCTTCACTCCTTTGATCATTATGTCATTAGTTATAGTAAATGCCAGTTCTCCTACTCATTTTCAAGTCCCAAAACTAACATCTGGATGCTGCATTTTTGCACATAATGATCAGGACTGAAAAACATTACAAAAGCCATAGTATCCCTGACCTAATGTAATAGGTACTAAGGAAGTAATACAAATATTGTAATAATAATATATATATGCTAGTGTACTTTCCTTCAACAGATAATAAATCACAGATAGTCAGCATTGTTTTATAAAGGACAAGGCAAAAATCATGATGAAAGGCCACTGCAGAGGTTAAGAAACAGGCAGGGCGGCATCACGGAAGGATAGTCCATAATCAGGAATTGGAGAAACAGGCAACAGGACAAACCAGGAAAGTAGATTGAATGTAGCAAGCTGGAAATAAAACACTGGGAGAAAAAATCCCTGTAATGCACACAGACATTAAACAAAACTTAGTTCAGGCTCAGGAACTATAAAGAAGTTATAAATAGACAAAGTCATCAGAGAACTACACAAGAAACAGGTGTAAACAAGTGGAATCATAACACAAAGGGGTGGAGAATGAATCAGGTAAAAATAAACACATTTTATAATAAGAGCACTGTGCTACTACTGAGCTAAAAGCACTGAGGGGTTTTGTAACACCTAGATGTGGTAGAAACCCTACATTTACATGTTTTTCCTTTCCCATATTTTCCACCAATACCTGCTTATTTCCACCCATGTTGATTAGAGCCTACATGCTGGAGCTTGTCTGCACCCACTGTTTAGCTTGGCCCATAATTAGTTTCTCTTCAGTAGCAGAGCCGCAGGTGACTCCCGCAGCCATGTTTTTGACATGAACCGCTGGCTTTTGGGTAAGAGGTGAGCATCACAAAGAGATGTATGGGAGCTGTAATTATTCTTCTAATTGTAATAATGGTACAGTATTATAACCAATCCATTCTCCCCAGCTCAGGTTTTGTGTTTTTGCTCCCTGAACTGTATTATTAAGTTGCTCAGAATCCGCCACTTGGCCAGACTATGTCTCTGTATTGGAAACTCCCAAGCCAGGATATTGCAGGACCTGCCACAAAAGATGGTGTGCTTTTAAAATGAAAAGAAATGTGAAATGGCTTTAGTTGACTGTTCTATTCTGTCCGGGATGTCGGGAGGCAAAACGCATTTTATCTATACTAGTGGGACAGGATTACCTGAGACAAGACGAAGAAAAAAAATAAATAAAACAGTGAGTTTGTGACGTTAGTCAGCTTGTGTTGAGTTAAATTAATGGCGATCGACTTTCCGAAAAGCATTATTTCTCTGTTTATTTGACTTCTCTAACTTGATGTTAGAAGGGCTGTCATAAGAGCTTCACTGTCCCTAATAGCATGCAGCCTGTCACTTTTTCTGTTCCAAAGCTTTCAGGAGGAAATGGAGTTTAATCATGGTTTCTCTCTATGCATTTAAGAAGACTATTACTGGCAGCGCAAAGTCAGATCTAGGGGACGGGCTGATGAAAGGCTCAGCTTGGTGTTATTGGAGTGAAAGAAAGCAAGGCAGAGAGTGAGAGAGAGAAAAAGAGAGAGAGAGATGCTCTTCAGCCATGCTAGTCTCTCATTAAAGGGGACACAGGAGGCTAATCAGGCAGTTTTGTTCTGCAGGGAGTTGCAGGTTTAATTGGGTACTTGTGCAAGTTCCAGCCAATTCTCTAGAGAAAAAGCAGGACCTGAGTTTAATTGCAGATCAGTTTTTCTTCCTTCTTTGCTTTGAAGCCGTTGACGGTTGTGAGGTGGAGTCATGTTTATTTAAGATATGCATGAAGCCTGACAGTGAAAGCTGATTGAGGAGCATGTGTTTATTTTGTATATATTTTTTATTTATTTTTTAATCAGCATGCAAGACCAGGCACTTTGCTCCATAGCTAGGTAAGCATTAAGGCTTTCAGTGTATTAAGAACAGCAGCGATTGGACTGTTAGTTTCGGTTTGGCTGTCATAAAATGAAAGTGCATAAAAAGAATGCATAAAATATCGGTGTAGATTAGAAAGTCTGCTGTAGGTTTATGGATGAAGACAGGAGGAGGGGAAATTCCCTACACTGTCATCCTAAGCACAACTGCAAGTATTTTTCTATTTTTGATGCTTATTGTGTGTTATGCTTCAACTAACAGACCTGACTAGAAGAATTTGTAAATACCTTTTCCACTATAGCAAACATTATAACCTTGACTGTATATCTGGTATACAGTGCCCTCCACAATTATTGGCACCCCTGTTTAAGATGTGGTCGTGGACTTCAAAAAATTCTACTTTTTTTTAAAACAACATAGAACCCAAATGCAAAAAGAGAAAATCCAACCTTTATTTAAGTACATTACTTTGGTGGTAAAAAATCACACATTTAGAAAAAAAAAAACTTGAAATCATGTGTGCCACAATTATTGGCACCCCTGATGTTAATACTTTGTACAACCTCCTTTTGCCAACAAGACAGCACTTAATCTCCTCCTATAACATTTCACAAGATTGGAGAACACAGAGAGAGGATTTTGACCATTCTTCTTTGCACAATCTTTCTAGATCATCCAGTGTCCTGGGTCCTCTCTTATGCACTCTTCTCTTTAGCTCGCCCCACAGGTTTTCGATTGGGTTGAGGTCTGGGGACTGAGATGGCCATGGGAGGACCTTGAGTTTGTGACTGCTGAACCACTTTTGTGTAGATTTTGCCACATGTTTTGGATCATTATCCTGCTGAAAGACCCAATGACGACCCATCTTCAGCTTTCTGGCAGAGGCCATCAGGTTTTTATTTAAAATATCCTGGTACTTCAAAGCGTTCATAATGCCATGCACCCTAACAAGGTTCCCAGGGCCTTTGGAAGAGAAACAGGCCCACAGCATCACAGATCCTCCACCATACTTCACGGTGGGCATGAGGTGCTTTTCGGCATACTCATCTTTTGTTTTACGCCAGACCCACTTAGAGTGTTTGTTGCCAAAAAGCTCAATCTTAGTCTCATCTGACCAAAGCACACGATCCCAGTTGAAGTCCCAGTACCGCTTAGCAAACTCCAGACGTTTACGTTTGTGAGTGTTAGTAAGAAAAGGCTTTTCCTTGCATGCCTCCCAAACAGCTTGTTGGCATGTAGAGAGCGTCTGATGGTTGTTTTGGAGACTCTGTGACCCCAAGATGCCACTCTTTGATGCAATTCTGTGACGGTGAGCTTGGGAAATTTTTTTACTTCTCTTACCATCCTCCTCACTGTGCGTTGTGGCAAGATAAACTTGGGACCTCTTCCAGCCTTGTTTGTCACTGTTCCAGTTGTTTTAAACTTCTTAATGATTCCTCTGACTGTAGATACCGGCAAGTTAAGGCGAGTGGCTATTTTCTTGTAGCCATTGCCTGACTTATGAAGGTCGACACACATCTGCCTTACTTGAATGGTGTGTTCTCTTGTCTTTGCCATGTTGACAAATGGGTAAGAGAATTAGGCCTCTGTGTCACGTCATATTTATACCCCAGGGAAACAGGAAATCATGAATTACTAATTAAAAGTCCCTAGATACCCTGACCAACCTTAGCAACTACAGAAAAATATATAAAAAAAAAAAAAACAATTAAATTTTTCAGAGGAATTGTTAGGGGTGCCAATAATTGTGGGAAACATGATTTCAAGTTTTTTTTTTTTTCTAAATGTATGATTTTTTTTACCACCAAAGTTATGTACTTAAATGAAAGGTTGGATTTTTCTCTTTTTTTGCATTTGGGTTCTATGTTGTTTTAAAAAAAAAGGAGAATTTTTAGAAGTCCATGACCACATCTTAAACAGGGGTGCCAATAAATGTGGAGGGCACTGTACCTTTATACATTTACAGCATTTAGCAGACGCCCTTATCCATAGCATCTTACAACTCAGCAGTTAAGGGTTAAGGGCCTCGCTCAAGGGCCCAGCCACTGGCGGCTTGGTGGTTGCTAGGATTTGAACTTGTGACCTTCTCATCCCGAGTCCAAAGCTTTACCATTGAGCTACCACCTCCCTTATTATTCTGTACTAGCTCTATCATTCTATACCAGCTCTATCATTGTGTCTGTCTCTTTTTATCCCCTAATAAATGAATCGCCAGATTGCCAAACCTGATTATGAAACACGGATGTACAATGTGATAAAACATAACTGGAAATTTTCATCTACAATGTGCAATACGATGGGCAGAGGTTTATTATAGACACCTGCACATAAATGTATTAAAGCTAATAGCTTAATAGTTTAAACAGCTCCCAATCATAAAACTTTTAAATGACCCACAGGAAGGTTTCTCACTTCACAAACTATTTTCTGGAATAATTTCACAGCGTGTCACCGCAAAATAGCTCTGAAGAAAAGCCAGGCAAGGTGCTATCAGCTAAATAACAGTGTAACCCTCCCTGGTTGAGTTTCTCTGAGTAAGTTTTGAAGATAATTTAGTTTTGAAGCAGCCAGTTTTCCCAGCAGCCAGCCATAGAAGCAGAACAGAAGAAAAAGCTGCCAGGGTGTCTATGTGAAAGATATGGCCATGTACTCTCACAGTGAGGCATTATGGTTAGGCTGTAAATGCCATCACGGGTTAGGAAATTGGGAGGATGTGGTGTATTTTTCATTATTTTAATGGTTACCCTGCAGTCAAATACCATTGGGCTGTCAGTGGGACCTTTCAGTTATTTATGAATATATCTAGAGTTTTATATCCTTATGAATGATCCATACAATAAAAGCATATGGTCTCATTTTATACAGACTATATTGTGGACATATGGGAAAAGCTATTTCTTTGTTGTAGGGGAACAACTGAAGAGGCAACTAGGCATTTCAATGAGTGTTAATGATAAGGTCAGCTATTGTATAGCTTTACAGTCATTTTTGTAAAATCAATGACCTGACTGAAACACTGCCACGGGTTTTAATGTGGACTGAGATTATTCAAGATTAATCGCTTTAGTGGTGAAATATAGAGCTGGCTGGGAAACAGATGAGCTTTTTTGGTGGTTTTTTAATGATGATGTTTGGCACATTATTAAATGTAAATCACAGGAAGGAAAAGGTGCATTGATTTCTTAAAGTATAATAAAGCAGCATTAACTCACAGATATTAAGATATAAATACACTATATGAATGCAAATTTAAAGCCTCATTCTGTTTGATGTATTTCTATGTAGAGAAACAAAAACCAATATATGGTGGTGGTCCCTACATTTTACATACTAATGTTAAATAATTCTTGAAAAAATAAATAAATTATATATATATATATATATATATATATATATATATATATATATATATATATATATACAGTACAGACCAAAAGTTTGGACACACCTTCTCATTTAAAGAGTTTTCTTTATTTTCATGACTATGAAAATTGTAGAGTCACACTGAAGGCATCAAAACTATGAATTAACACGTGGAATTATATACATAACAAAAAAGTGTGAAACAACTGAAAATATGTCATATTGTAGGTTCTTCAAAGTAGCTACCTTTTGCTTAGATTACTGCTTTGCACACTCTTGGCATTCTCTTGATGCCTACTTTGAAGAACCTACAATATGACATATTTTCAGTTCACCTTTTTGTTATGTATATAATTCCACGTGTTAATTCATAGTTTTGATGCCTTCAGTGGAAAGCGATTTAAATGTGAAAAGAACTAAGGGTATACATTAGTAGGTAAAACATAGTGTGCCACTAGCTGTTACTTCATGTAATTATTATTTAGAATGATGGCATGCGGTTGACACAGGATTATATTGCTGCAACTACTTACAGTCTAAAAATCATAGAAAAACAGGGGAAAAAATACAATGTAGACCCTATCTAAACTTTTCCACCATCCATGCTGTAAGTTAGAAGGGTATTGATGAAACCTGGGTGATTAGGCAACCCAGTGTGCCGTATAGAGCCTATGGAAGAATGAACAACACAATTCCCTCAAGCTAAAACTAAGTGGCTATTGGTGTGTGAAGAAATAGGAGAGATTGGCTTTGTCTCACACACATCTATCTTCTAAAGCTGCTGAACATGCAAAAGGAGAAAAGGAAGAAAAATAAAAATTTGATATCGGTTTTGTTTGATAGTTCTGGATATAAATATGTATTATAGAAGAGCAAAACAGTGGGTTGTATTGGAATGTCTTTTCTTCTTTATGTTCTGGTACTATTTTTATTCTCTTGTAACCCTTTTTGTACTGATTTGGTTTCATTTGCAAAGCGAAGCTTTGGCTTTTGCTCTCATTTACTCAGCACTCAGGTGTATGATGGAGTTTGAAGTTATGGAGCCAGGTTAGAAGACAAAACAGACTAAAGCACAGGAAAGAAAGCAGTATAAGTGGATAATCTGTTTCAGATAATATAGTGTGTATCAGGATTTATAGTTGTCATGTTAAGAGAGATATTTAATAAACACTAGAGCAGACGAATTAAAAATGGTAATCGAAAACATGGTCAAAACTGGCAGAGTTCAGTCGATTCACAAATGGACTAGATGAGGGCAAACAAGATCAAAACCAGGGACAGAGACATGCTTGGCAATAGACATAGTATCACTGTTTGTCAAAAGCCAAAGAACAAGCAAACATATCATAACACATTGTTTTCCTGAATGAAAGTCCTTTTCATAGTGTGTGTGCGTGCGTGCGTGCGTGCATGTTTATATGCGTGCGCATCAGGGAGTTGGAGTCGAGACCAACCATTTTTGAAGGGACCTGACAATAGCATGTATGATTTGATACACATTGATACGCTTGGATTTGATCCAAAATGATTCGATTCAGCTCGGATGCAATGTGACTCACTTGGTTTCAGTTCAACATGCATTGTTTTGACTTGTATAAGTGAGAGGAAATTAACATCTTTTACACACTGTGTGTTTTGTCTAAACAAAACAGCTGTTACTTGCAAGATTTTTGTATAAAAATATATAACAGTACATTGCAAATTTGAAATCGCACTGCTTTTTGTTTTGCTGTGTAGCACCAGGATGATGCATCTGACACGCAGAGTTTGATGATTTCTAGCACTTCTAAGAAATCGCTCTTCGGAAAGCCTGCTTTTGGTGTCTGGTGCATTCAGTTAAGAGACAGATCTACACATGTAATCATTGCTGCAATATCATCAACAGTTGGACTTTTGTTTAAAGTCAACGTTTTTGTTATGACACATCTATTCATCAGTCAGCGTAAGAATTCAATACCATGGCATGGTTTCTGCTTTGGTAGTGGTGGTGGTGGTTGTATAGTCAATATTCAGAAAAAAAAATCCTCAAACGTATTTTGGGTTAAATCCACACCCACTACTGAATATATAAATAATCTGATATAACAAATAGTAGTGCTTTTACGCTCACATATAGAAATCATGTCATTTTATACCACATTATGTCTTTCTGTCAACACTTAGGTCTCAGTTTTGACCAGTGAAAATTAACCTTTTTTGTAAGAAGTGAATCCATTAAACTATTTTTAGTCATGTGAAGGATACTTGTGACGCATTCAACGCAAAGCGAGCAAGCCAGTGGATGATGTTGTACTGTTGTACTGTACATACTATCCAGTTTGAAACCACTATTAAATACACTTTTCGACAACCTTCAGATTTTCAAAGTGGACATAATGTTCACTTCTAATTGTATGAATTTAAAGAAATGACGCAAGGCAAAGCTCCTTGTACAATAATACAAGTATGCTTGTATTCTTTTGTATGAGTAGAATAGGAATCGATATGTTTTTAGAAATTTCAAATTACTGTACACCATTGTACAGTAGAGCATTTAAAAAACATAAACACATTTTTCAGATCTGTCCGTTTTTTTTTTTGGGGGTGTAGCTCGATTTTGTGGCGTGCTCCTACAGTATTGGTGATTTTTTTTAAACATCGCACTCGCATTCACATTTCTGAGCCTGTCAGCTAATAAAAATTATCTCTATTGTAAATACCACCTCTATGTTTTAGAGCCAAAACACAAATCCCGGTGTGCAAATCCCAGTGGAATAATGTTTTTTCAATTTGTGCATGTCAAACTCATCTTCAATATTCCTCACAATCTTTTCTCTGGGCCAGAGGATAAACATATCTAATATACAAGCCCTATTACTGCAAAAAGTCTTGAGGGTCAGACACAATCCATGCAAATCCACATGGTGGTGTTGTGTCTGTTTGATGGCAGCCCGAATCGCAAAGCACCGTGCTTGTCTGTGTGTCTGGGGGTGTGTGTCTGTGTGTTTGCATCTCAGCCTCGTCTTCACTTTCCATCTGCTGCTTGTTTTTGTTGAGACACAATCAGCAGCTGTTGGTCCTGCTGCTCTTCTAATGAACTAGTGTTGCATCTGAACATCAGAACACTTTTCTATTTTAGTGCACCAAATTTTATTAACTCGTAAAGCAGATGAAAAGACTCACTATTTCTGGCCCCACTCATATATTAAAGCATGGCTGCTTTTAAAATGTGAAATGGAAAGCTTCTAAGCATCGGGAAAAGTACCATACAAAACAGTCAACAGTAAAAACAAAATCTGTTTGTTTTGACCTTTGGCTATGAAATCTAACAATCAATTCTCAAGTACATGTCAGTATTCGTAAGTGATGAAGTCAATCATGACACATTTTCTCGCCAAATTGCCCCTATATGATCTGATGCCGAGCGGCATAGTGGTGTAGCAGGTAGCGTTGTTGCCTCAGGGTGTGATCCTGAGCTCCAGGTGTCGACAAATTTCACATGTTCTTTAACACATACCCATAAGAGTTTCCTCTGAGTAAATTGTTTACCTCCCACCTCACAAAAACATGCCTGTAAATGGATTGGTCCGAGCGTGTGTGTGTGTGTGTGTGTGTGTGTGTGTGTGTGTGTGTGTGTGTGTGAGACTTTGTCCCCAGGATATCTCAGGAGTCTACATCTGCAGTGTCCAGTACTAGTATAAAGCTTTCAGTTCTTTAAAAAAAATGTATTAGTGTAAAATCAACATATAGTTCCATTAAGGAAATATTCATTCATGATTCATCATCCAGAATTCATGTATTTTTCAGACTGTTATTATTATGTTTTTTTTTATACTATGTGCAAATGCATCTATAATGGCTACTAATGGAAGATGAGTAATGTGGTGTTAATGGATTCTTGTGCGACACATTAGATCATCCATTATGAAATTATATATTGTAACAGATGGATGTGACAGACGATGTGCTTCTTTTCAGTATTATTCAATTATTATAAACAGTGCCTTTTAGAAATTTGGGGTCATATGTCATGTGTAATCCATGGCTTACAGCTAGAGGTGTGTATCAGGAAACCTGGGAACTCATTTATTTAACATGTAGAAGTCACATAGGAGATGTTTTATCATGCCCTTGTTCTGCCCTGTTCCTCGTTCTTATTTGACCTACAGAATATCAATGGCAAAAGACTAATTACACTATATATATATATTCCTTCTTACACAACACTTTAAGGCTCCTGGTTAGGCTGGGCCATGTCTCAACTAATGATTTTGTTTGATATATGGGCATCAAACACATAGGAAAGGTTCAGCATACTAAGTATATTTTTCACAAGTTTTATTGTTTATTATTATGTTTGTTTATTCAGATAAACAATACATGTATTTACTTTTGTGTGACACTATTTATTTTAGAAAGACTGTATGCGAGGAAGTGTTAGTGTTCATTCATCCTGAGTAACTACTTTAAACTATTCCAGGGTGCTGTAGTTTCCTTCATTTTTCATTTTGGGATAAAGAACCACCTAAGTCAATTAGAAAATATTTCTGGCTGGCACAATCGAACAATAGCTACAGGAGTGTCCAAAAAGACATTTACAATTGGATAGAACTCCTTCTGGACCAGGCAGGAGTGAAATAAAAAAATATCCCATACCCGCCATTATTCAGAACTGCATTCACTTCCAGTTAATTGTAATATAAACCAAATTCCAGACAGAATATTTGTTCTTTTTGTTCATTTATTCATTTTTGTTATTTATATTCAACACATGTCTCAAGACTTCAATTAAAGTAATTTCGGATATTGATTTGACTATGGACACATAACTTTATTAGTTATTTTGGACTACAGTTTTGGTTTTTAGAGCAGCATTTGTATTCTGGAACAGTTCATTGTAAGAAAGTGTTAGTGTGTTAACACCCCAAGGAAAAAAAAAAAGATCTCTAATGAGAAGATGTCAGCATTTAAAATGTCATATAAAATAATAAAACATGCCAACAAAGGCTTTGTCACTTCTTGCCTGGAAACATTTAGCAGTGATGCTGTAACAGTGCCAATGAAATTAATCTGATTTCTGTTTCTAAAATGACATTTGTGGCTTCAGCATTTCTGACAAACTGTCCTCCCTCTTGTGGCATAGTGAAGGCTTTTCAACAGCGAACAGCTTTTCAATAGCCACTAATCTCAGAGACGCAGCGTATTTTAGTAAAGTGGATGTTTCCCCTCTTTTGATTGCTGGCAGGATTCAGTAGAGATGTCAGGGAGCGCAGACATGAGAACGCAGGTGCAGGTTTGGGTTTTAAAGTAATCAAAGCAGACAAAGCAGAAGGATCAGGAGGTAATTGTAAAGCATAAACAGACTGAAGGTCAGTCGATCAGTAAACAGACAAACACTAGGCCTGACATGATGGGGAATTCATTAAAAAGGTCAAAAGAGAAACGGGTATTCAAGAAACAGTTACTTTGCAAAGAATGAGAGCGATTCTGGGGGTTTTCTAGCAATGGGGGATGGGGAAAGGTCTGACTGGTTTTCAGCTGCCAAGGGGTTGACTGAGGATCTTATGTATTGCAGTTCATTTTGTCGTTAGTAGCTTCGAGAGCAGGTACAGATGCTGACAAAACCTCATACGAACCGCACAACAACTCTCAGGCATGACCCACATGATTCATGATTCCCTGCGGTTGGAACTGAACACGGCTTGTGCTCTGTTGTTTTCTATTAAACCAAATCAAGATGAATGTTCAGGGAAGGTGTGATGAAATGAGTTTTTCGTATTTGCTCATGAAAAACAGACATTTGATTCTTTCTGCAGCTTCACTGTAATGGTGGTTTTGGGTTATAGAGCCGCAAACAATTGTTTTCATGTATGGTTGCGGTCTATATGAGAATTGTGTCATAGCAGCAATTTGTACAGCAGATAAAACAGAAAGAAATATATATATATATATATATATATATATTGAAATGGTTGTTGTCAATGTTTTCTCTCTGTGGTTTTATACATGCTTGTTTTAGCCTTTTAGCTTAACCTTACTTGATTAAGACAGCACAGAAAGCCAGCTGTAAATATTAGGCACTGCTCTCAAGTGTATTTCAAACCTCAGCAACTGATTTATCTTGTAAAGAAAAATGTAAAAAGGTCCGAGGCTTTATTCAGGCTAAATGTGTTGAACAGCAAGGATTAAAATATAGATAAAGCAGAGGCACAGAAAGAAGAAAGAATTACAGTACACTATTTTCACAAAAGTTTGTGGACACCTCTTCCCATTTGCTATTATAATAACTTCCACTTTTCTAGAAAGATGTTCCACTGGATTTTAAAGTGTGGATATGGAGATTTGTGCTCATTCAGACACAAGGGCATTAGTATAATGAGGTACTGATGTTAGGTGAGCAGTCCTGGGGTGCAGTCAGCGTTCAGTCCCAAAGGTGTTCAGTGGGGTTGAGGTCAGAGCTCTATAGCAGGCCATTCAAGATCTTCCATTCCAACCCATGAAGCTGGCTTTCTAGCACAAGTGAAGGGACATTTTGATGCTGCCACATCCAAAGACATCCTATACTATTGTTTACCTCTAATAGTTTGGGGAAAAACAACATATAACTGGAAAAGTCTCTATCCTTTCTTCTATAGTATACTCATGTTATAATATTTCATTATTTATAGGTGTTAACAGTCACATGCCACATTTAAGTTCAAGTTTAATTACCTTGGTCCTTTTAATTCTGTGGTAAATTACGAACACAGTTTTCCATGCCTCAGTTTTGCAGTATAAAAAATAAGGTCGATTTTTTACAGCTTTTTAAGAAAGTATTTGCTTATATTTCATTTCAGTTGCTTTGAAAGATTACTGTAATACTATTTTATTATGGTTTTTTGTTTGCTATCCTCAACTATTCTTCTATAAAGAAAATCACTCATTTCTAATCTATTTTTTGTCCCAGGTAACCCTCCTGCTACAGGCACCGGTACACTGATCATCAATCTGGAGGACGAAAACGACAATGCGCCCTACGTGGTGCCCTCGGTAGTACGGGTATGTGAAGATGCCAAGGAGGTGAACGTGGCAGTGATAGGTGCACGAGACAAAGATATCCACCCCAACACAGACCCCTTTAAGATTGAGCTCGGGAAACAGTTGGGTCTGGAGAAGACGTGGAGGATGTCCAAGATTAATAGTAAGTCACAGTTTAGATCCACACACAAACCCTGATCATCTAGTGAAAGCTTTCATTTAATAATTGTGTCAAAATAAATGAATAGCGACAGAGTTGATAAGGCCTTTAAAACTAAACAAAGATTTATATATATATATATATATATATATATATATATATATATATATATATATATATATATTTATATTTATATTTATATATATTTATTTATTATTTTTTTTGTGCGTGCTTGTGCTTTAAATTGATAGTGGAGGTGAGTGTTTGAAACAAAGGAACATGTTAAAGGCAGCAACACAGTAAGAGAACACGGAAAATAATTCTGACGACAGTGCTATTAATATCTGACACTTATCTGTTGTGTTAAAATTATAATTTCTTGTCTTGGAGCGGGGAAAAGAAGTACCCAGCTGAAACAAAACCGAAAACATATGGGAATGAAATAGAAGAAAGAAAATATGAATAAATGAACAGAAAACAACAGGATGGAACAGAATAGAAAAAAAAAAGAGAACAAATTAGAAAACATAGACGAGAATAAAGAAAATGTAAAGAACAGAACAGTAGCGAACAATGGAGAACAGAAGATTCTAGAACTGTAGAAAATAGATCTGGACAGAAAAGAACAGAAGACACTAGAACAATAGATAACAGATCTGGACAGAAAAGAACAGAAGAGAGAAAGAACAGATATATAAGAGTAGAACAGGAGAAAAGAGAACAAACTAGAAGTGAAGAGAAGCAACGCTTCAGGCTTCTGCACTGACAGACGGAGAGTAAATCCTGACCTCAAACATTCTGTATGATTGACAGGGAGGAAATAAGACTGGGAAGAGTTTCAGGATACAGGCATGCCTGCATGTGCATGTGTGTTTTCATAAACTCACTGTCTTCTCCCACAGACACACATTCACAGATCATGCTGCTGCACAGTCTGAAGCGAGCCAATTACAACCTGCCCCTGGTCCTGACTGACTCCGGTTTCCCACCACTCACAAACAACACAGAGCTCAAAGTGCAGGTGTGCACCTGTAAGAAGAACAGAATGGACTGCAATGGAGTAGGCTCTCTTCGAACAAACCTGCTGCTGCTGCTCGGCTTGCTCCTGTCCTCCATGCTCTGTGAGTACCATTCTATAATGTAGAAGTAAATAAATGGGTGTAAACAAGTAAAATCTGTGGAAACTTCTAGAATGGTTTACAATACAAAGCACCAAGAGCATTGTAGCGACAAAGGAAAAACCAATGTACAGGAGAAAGGAAGTACCATTCACTTCTTCACTGCAGATGCAACTATGGGTTATTTCAGAAAATGAGTTTTTTTCAGGAATTCTCAAATTTCATTGTTGATTGTTTTTTTTCTGGAACAGCCATTCTGACCGTCATCCCAGCTGTAGTTCAGTTCTCAAATTCATATTAAAGCTGTCATTGAAGCTTCATATTGAAGCTGTCATTTAATACATTTAATTCATTTCTATAGATATATTTCATTTACTCAGAGTTGCATGTGAAATGTGACTATTAATATTATTATTGATACATGTATTAAACCAAAAATAAATAAATATAAGCATTACTATGGTCAAACTATGGTTAAAGGAGACTTTAGTGTCAGTGCTTAGGAAATGTCAGTGGGTCAGGAAAAGATTATTCAGGGCAGCGAATGTTCTGGCCTTGGCTTTGTGGAGAGAAGAAGAGAGTGTGAGCGAGATCGAATGTGAGTTAAAGAATGTAAATCTGTGGTGTTAGAGGAATTAAACACTTTGGAATGGAATGTTCATGGAAAATAATCAACTTCTGGATGGCAACAGTAAATTCATACCACATCACACTGCCGAATCTTTTGTTGTTGTTGTTGTTGTTGTTGTTGTTGTTTTATTCTATTCAATATATAATCCACCCCAACAAGGCACACATAGGTAGTAGTTGCATTCTAGTTACATTGTAGTTTAAGTGTAATTCCACAGTTATTACAGGCGTTTATGTATTCCTAAAAGCTAACCTTTCCTAGACTACAATAACCCATGCGCACTTCATTTCTCCAAAGGCACCAAATTCCTTTCTTCCTTATTTTGGCTGCACTTTTGTAAGCAGTATGAAAGTCTCCCCAGTTTGGGCCTTTTGGCTATTCATGGCCCCTCTCGGACCCTTAGCTTGTTTACTGGCAGCAAGCCTAGCTCTTCAGGGCCGGAGAAACCACTGTTTGCTGAGGCCTTTGGGTTAAATTCTGAATACATTTGCATAATATTTTTAATACATCCTCCCTGTAAATTATAAAAAAAAAAGAAGTTGTCTCTAGGCTGAAGTAAATGTTATGGTAATGATATGATTATGAATAGTTTATAGGCTTGCATATATATAATGTCTTTAGTATCTATATTTTTATATACTATTTATCAACTGTATTGTAGGGGAAGAAATTTTCCCTACAGACTTAGGTAATTTGTTAAAGCTGTCTGGATGTACTGTTAGCTGAGATAGCGCTAGTCTTTATATTTTATGACATTTGACAGTAAATTTCTCTCTACTCATTCTTGTCAGAATAGAGGTAAAGTGACTTGGTGTATAATAAGCACCCATAAAAGCTGCAACAGTTTTATGACAGAATTCAAAATTCTGCAATTTCCTTGCTACATTACATCAATAATTGTGTGTGTGTGTGTGTGTGTATGTGTGTGTGTGTGTGTGTGTGTGTGTGTGTGTGTGTCTGTGTCTGTGTCTGTTTGTTGCCCAGCCTACCCATTCCCTTGTTTATAACCCATCATATAAGCAGTATATCTCATTTATATTATTTGCAGTTGCATGAATAATTTACCCTACTCATGAAAGGGGGCCATAATGGATCTATTTCTCAGTTGATTTAGTGGAGAAATAGATTTAAAATGTTTAAGATTTGTGTTCTGCCAAGGTTTTTGGACTATGTTTGGTCTATGTGCTTGTCCAAGTATGATCCTGTGTGTGTCTAAGTGTATGTGTGCATGCATTTATATAAATCACTGCTATAACTGTATATCACATTTTATTAGACTTTGTGTGTGTGTGTCTGTCTGTGTGTGTGTGTGTGTGTGTGTGTGTGTGTGTGTGTGTGTGTGTGTGTGTGTGTGTGAGAGAGTGCGTGATATGCTCTATAGCCAACTTTCATTCCCAAGGCCTGGTTCAAGTAGAAAAGGGCTCCATCTGTATTCCATGGCACAATGGAGACATTGAGAGGCCCAACATGACCTACAGGCATCATATGCTCTCTCTCTCTCTCCAATGACACTTTATCTTTGTCTCTATCAATGTCTGTCTTCAATTCTTGCTGTTTCACTATTCTGTTATCACTCCTCTAATCAGTCATCATCTCTCACATCATATCTACACCATCATATGTCTGCTTACTACCACAAACACAAACATATAGCTTTTCATCTACAGTATGTTCCAGTGGTGTGCTGTGCATTTCACACCATTGTCTTCAGTGGCGTCTGACCTGAATCAATTCACCTCTTAATAACATTATTATGATGCGACACCTATAGAAACCATCAATATTATACAGTATAACAGCGCTGCATCACAGACAGGTATCTCATGCTAAGAGAATGAATGTCATTACTAAAGCAAGAAACCAAATTAAACAATCCCCCAAGTCTCCTTTCACTGAAGTCACAGCTGCAAAACCTGCATACATCATCTTTTGCAGAAACATCAATATTAACTTCATAAAATGAGGTTTTCGTGCATTTTTTTGTGCATTAGGCTTGTCCTTGCGTTCTTGTGCAAATTCTACAGGAAAAAAACCTACAAAAGTATAAACTGTTCATGAAAAGCTTAACAACTCTTTTGAGCTCTTTTGGCTGACGTTTCTTCACAATGTCGAGCTTCTCTTGAAAGGTCCGCCTTGAAAATGGCCTTGTAAATATATCTGGGACCAAATCAAGTTCTTTTCCTGTGTCAGCCACTGTGAAATAAAAAACAGCTGTTAAATCCAAGTGAATAGATTTGTGCTTGTGCAGTTTGCTGCAGATGTGTTTTGCGAGCTGTGACTAGTGCGTTCCTACCATCCAATCAAAGGATGCAAAAATGCAGACGTTATTTTGCACCGGCTAAAGGGCCTCAGATTGAGCAAGTCACAATCTGATTAGTTAAAGTTACAGCTTCAAGAAACATGAATTTGGCTTTACAACAGCCCACAGTGCTGACTGTGAAGAGCATACGATTAACCACGGCAACACTTAAAGTGCTGGTAGAAATCTGATTGGATAGAAACTCTAACCCTAAACTTACACTCCAAAAAGCGGTACAACCAATAGAAACACTATGAAATAATACACACAATGCATATTCATACATATTAATTGACAAAATATATACAGTAAATGTAACTCATTGATTCTGGTAGAGTTTAGGCCAGGAGAGAAGGCCTTGCTGGTGCTAACGGCCTGCCTCTGTTATTTATTTATGATCTGAATAACCATTTTCAAAATGTACTTTAATTTACTTAGTCATTGCACTGTTGGTGTGTAAATGTTAAATTCGAAGCATTCTGCCGTTCTTCGGTTTTAGTGTAATTTCTTTTTTCTTTTGCTTTATCCTTGGAGGACAGTGCGATTCACTTTGTCAGGCAGCCTGCAAATCTACACTACTACACTGATGACTAACACTCTCCAAATATTAATATTAACACTCTTTAATATTGGCTCTGTAATAATTGGGTGGGTATTGGAGATGCTCATGTGTATGTATATATAATTATACACACATTTGGGGTGTAAAAAAGATATGTATATAGACCCTGTCTCCGGTTCACCACTGTTCTTTCCTTGGACCATGTTTGAAGATACTGACCACTGCAGACCAGGAACACCCCAAAAGAGCTCCTCAAACTCAATCAAATCTTCACGCTTCCCATTTGTCCTGCTTCTAACACTTCAACTTTGATAACAAAATGTTTACTTACGGCTTACTATATTCACTAACAGAATCCATGATGAAGAGATAGTGTTTTTCACTTCACCTGTCAGTGGTCATAAAATTGTGCCTGGTTGGTACAGTATATATATATTTTATGTTCTTTGACCCCTCATAGAGGTTTTGACTCTTTGATGGTTCCTTTTTCAAGGGGAACTGTATTTATGTTTACAGTAAGTAAAAATTGTGAAATACTTCTCATAAATGTTTTATTTACTACTTTAAATAAATAATACAATTTTTATGTAATTGATTAGTACAAACTCTGTTTTGAAATGTTACTTCGAACTTTTGAGCCACTCGCGGCTTAGTCCGGTTCCAAATGAAAAGTCGCAAATATACACTTACACACGCACACACACACAAACACACACACACGCGCATACCCATAAATAAAAAATCATCAGTGTCTAATAAACATGGATGATATCATCCTCTTCCATCTTCAATAAACCTGGAATTGATCCTGGGTTTAGGCTAAATATTAGAACCAACCAAGTATAAAAGCAGTCATCGAGTCAGCAGAGGGTGTTTGGGTGCATCCAGTTCTTCAGGAAGTGAACTGCAGACAGCTCTACTGATCCTGAACAGAGATTCCCTTTCATCCAACTCTAAGTAGCCATTTCGTTTAAAAAAGAGAGAGGGTGTGTGTGTTTGTGTGTTGCCGAATATCACCACAGTTGAGAGAAAATCCATTTTTCTGTTTTCCCTCTACTTCTTACAGATAAAACACTCCAGTACACTTGCTTTTTGTGAAGCCATAAATAATGTATATAAGTGTAGGGAGTAGCACAAACATGTTCCATATGAAGGTACATAAGTATCTTGATGTAGAGGTGCTCTTTCAGCACTGATAAATTCTGCACCAAGTACAAGTCCTGCAGCTTCCCCATTCCTGCCACCCTGTAATTACACACAGCAGCACACCGTGAGCACTGTGCAACATGACCGATTAGTTCAAGCTTTACAACACACACACACACTATCTTTGTTGGTTCCCACTGTGTGGGTTTGTTGCTATTTAAATAAATTGATTTGATTTTACAACAAACAAACAATCATTTTATTTAATTTTTTTTAAAACCCTCAGAAATTAGAGGTGATCTATCGATGTTGACTACATCCAATCTTGGCATGCTAAAGGGTTTTGGGAGACAGAAAGAAAAGGCAGGTAACTAGTCATCCGCAATCCACCGAGCAATGATCAGCACCTGTTATAGGCTGAGCAGATTGTGAGGGTGGATGGAGAGTCAACAAATTCAAATACGGTTATCTCACATGCAAACGAATGAAGCTATGCTGCTTCCCCCCATATTAGCCTAGATTCCCAATGGTGCACATGATCACAAATGGTGAATGGAGATCTGTACTGTGGAATCCGCGCACTACAGAGATAGCAACAGTGCCCCCTGTGGGTATGCTTGGAAGATGCACTGGGAAAACAGTCATCAGGTATAATCATTACACCATAGTAGGGAAGGATTTCATATATATAATATACAGTACTGTGCAAAAGTTTTAGGCACTTGTGGCAAATGCTGTAAAATAAGAATGCTTTCAAAAATAGAAGTGTTAATAGTTTATTTTTATCATAATGAATGAAACAAAATTTTCCGTGATCATACTGTATGTAAATGGACAGAAGAGAAATTCGAATCAAATCAGTATTTGGTGTGACCACCCTTTTTCTTCAAAACAGCATCAATTCTTCTAGATACACTTGCACTTCTAGGTACAGGTAGGTTGTTCCTAACATATTGGAGTACTAACCACAGATCTTCTGTGGTTGCCTCAAATCCTTCAGCCTCTTCATGTAATCACAGACAGTTTTGATGATGTTGAGGTTAGAACTTAAATATAGTTTTTAATGATATTGGTTGTGTGTACAGGGGTCATTGTCCTGTTGGGGCCAATCAAACACGTCGCTAATGGTATTGCATGATGTACAATATCTGCCTGTGTTTCTGAGCATTGGAGACTCTGTAAGTCCTGACCAAATCTCCAACCCCATTTGCAGAAATGCACCCCCAAACTTGTAAGAAACCTCCACAATGCTTCACTGTTGCCTGCAGCCACTTACTATTGTATCACTCTCCAGCCATTCCATTTGTTTTTTGCTACAGCCAAATATTTCTGATTTTGGCTCGTCAGACTAGAGCACCTGCTGCCCTTTTTTGGCACCCCAGTTCCTATGTTTTTGTGCATATTTGTGTCACTTAGCCTTGTTTCCATGTCAGATATATGGCTTTTTCCTCCTGCAATTTTTTCATGAAGACCACGCCTGGCCAGACTTCCCCAGATAGTAAATGGGTGTACCTGGGTCCCACTGGTTTTTGCCGGTTCTTTGATGGCCTTTTGGACATGTTCCGATGCCAAGGAGAAGTAAATCAAGTCAAGTCAAGTTTATTTCTATAGCGCTTTTTACAACAGACATTGTCTCAAAGCAGCTTTACAGAAATCAACAGTCAAGGTGAACGATGTGTATTTATCCCTGATGAGCAGCCATGGCCACTGTGGCGAGTTAAAAACTCCCTTAGATGTTATGAGGAAGAAACCTTGAGAGGAACCAGACTCAAAAGGGGAACCCATCCTCATTTGGGTGACATCAAGAGTTTGATCATAAATCTTTCAACAATACAGAACACTGGAGAGTGAGAACTAACATGAGCACTGGAGTATAAGATTATAATAATGTTCTTTCTACAATCTTATACAGTGTTTATGGTTATAAAACTAGGAGCTACTGAGCAACTCATAAAATAGCTCAACATTTGTGATCATCACAGATCCAACACCAGCTTCTCCATGCCAGAGCCTTTAAACACTCCAGGAGGTCCAGGAGTTTCCTTGTGCTTTTTCAAAATAAAAATTCAGTATAACTACCTTGTGTCGTGTTGCTGTGTTCAGACTTGACATGGTGTGTGACCTGTGATATGAAACTGTCTTTCTATGTCAGTTAATGACTGCATTTTAATCTAAATACAGTATGAAATTCATGATCATTAGTGCCTGCATGGTTTCAATCATACATCTGACTGATCCTACAAAATGTACAACATGTGCAAAAGTAAGAATAAAAAGCCAAAGTGTAGTCATGCCAAATATTGATTTGATTTGGCTTTTTCTTCTGTTCATTTACTTTCCATTTTAATAATTATTAAAAATAAATTAACACATTTATTTTTAAAAGCATTCTCACTCTGTCACATTTTTTCACAACTGCATAAAACTTTTGCACAGAACAAAACACAGATCAAAAGCATCAGTTAATGTTTGCATTAAATAACAGAAAAGGGGATAAAATATGATCACGGTGATTGTTGTCATGGCATGGATGGGTTTGTGCGAGTATTTCAAAAACTGTTGATCTCCTGGGATTTTTACACACAACAGTCTCTTGAGTTTACAAAGTGAAAAACAAAAAAAAATCCTGTGTGGATGGTTTGCAGCCTGAAACACCTTGCTGATGAGACAGATCAGTGTAGCAGACTGGTCTCAGCTGACAGGAAGTCTATAATAACTTAGAAAAAGCACTCTTTCTGAGCATCAAGTGTGTCTCAGAACGTACAAAACATCAAACATTAAGGTGGGTGGTTATAACAGCAGAAGAGCATAGAGGATCATTTTCCTTCTGTCAGGTAGAACGAGAATCTGAGGAGATCATGGGCAAAACCTAACCGAAGAAAAAGAAAAAGTCACCTGGTAATTTTTCAGTCTGTCAAAACATTTGAGCTTCGGTCAATATAAAGTACGTGTATCGACTCACCAATAAACATGTTAAAGGCCTTCCTGCTTTTAAAGAACGAGGAGATGTAAATGACATATGACTAGCCACAAATACTAAAAAAAACATATGTTCAATCTTTTTACCTCACCACAACAAACAAAGCGCTTGTTAACTTTTAAATGTGGAATTCTGTCAATTTATTTAAATTTGTTATTTAAATAAGTGTCTACATCCTGTTCTGAAAACACAAATGGTAAATATGCATATGCAATGATGCATTTTACATAAATCTGTATAAGCAGAAGTATAGTTATTTCCATTCAACTAAAAACTTTCTTTCGGCTTCTCCCATCAGGGGTCGCCACAGCGGATCATCCGCATGTTTGATTTGGCACATGTTTTTATGGTGGATGCCCTTCCTAACGCAACCCTCCCCATTTATCCAGGCTTGGGACCGGCACTAAGAGTGGCTGGGTTTGGTTCCCTGACCGGGGATCGAACCCAGGCTGCAGCGGTGAGAGCGCCGCATCCTAACCACTAGACCACCAGGGACCCAAAACTTTCTTTCGGCTTCTCCCATTAGGGGTCGCCACAGCGGACCATCCGCATGTTTGATTTGGCACATGTTTTTACGCTGGATGCCCTTCCTAACACAACCCTCCCCATTTATCCGGGCTTGGGACCGGCACTAAGGCTTGTGCAACCCTAATGGCTGGGGTTGGTTCCCTGACCGGGGATCAAACCCAGGCCGCAGCATTGAGAGCGCCGCGTCCTAACCACTAGACCACCAGGGGACCCTAGTTATTTCCATTCAACTAAACTTTAAATATCTACTGTACTTTTATTTACTCTAACTTGTTTTCACTTCTCATGATCTATTATGAGCTAATAAAAAGAACCCCAATAACTATATGCTAGTTTTACTATGATTTTAACCTGAATATACTGACAGGGTAGTGTGTGGGCACTGGGAAGCAGTAGATCTGAACTGAGCAAGACTTTTAAAGCCAATGGTAATCTGATAAAAGATTCTTGGAGGGCTGAAATGTAATTAATCCACAAACAGGGAAATAAGTCCAAGCTCTATCCATCACACAACTGAGCCACCGGCATACCACTTAAGTTTTAAATCCCCTTTTCTACCAAAACAACCGCTTTTACCCTTTTAATCTACTCCAACTACAGAGGAACCATATCTTGAAGGAAACAAATCCATCAGAATGACATTTCGCAGCATTTCCTTTTTGTTAATCTCTCTGTGGTACACATGGTGCACCTCATTGTGACCCTTTTTTTCACTTAATTAATATCAAGTTGAAAGGGATTTGTGGTGGTTTCATTGGGAAGCCTAATTTTTGGTAGAAGAAAATGGACATTTTGCCTTGGATTAGTGAAGAGGAATTGTTTAAAGTTTTGAGCAGCTTTAGTGTGGTGTAGCTGGATATTTTCTGTGTGGTTGAGTGTAAAGTTATAAAGATGAAAGTTAGCCGAGGTCCCTCAACGCCAACTTTGACAGCCATCTGCTGTTATATGTTATTTTAACAACGACAGAGAGACAGTCTGTGAAAAGGAAGAAAGATTGTGTATTACGTGAGCGGGCTGCTGTGCTGGAGCAAAGGGGTCACATGTTATCATGTTTGCTTCAACTCTAGCTGACTGCTGCCACAACTACTTTCTTCCATTCAGGATGATCCTAATTAGATCAAACACCCTTCCATCCTGCTCCCTCAATCGTTCATTTTCTCCACGTTTCAGATCAGCGGCAGATGCCGGGTCTGCACTTCTCTCCTCTGTATGTGTGTGTGTGTGTGTGTGTGTGTGTGTGTGTGTGTGTGTGTGTGTGTGTGTGTGTGTTGGATTATTTGTTTCTTGCCTGACTTCATTGCATCTTGGAGAAGTGAGGTAAATTGATTTGCTTATGTATTTTTGTTGCTCACTCTTTTTGCCTGAGGAAAAAAGAATTACCTTGTGTGTGTCTGGGTCTCTAAGCGTGAATAAAGGGGTGCAGGAGACTCATTACATTTGCAAAAGGCATTTTTTTGAAACAGAGGAGATTTTCTCTGTGCTTCTAAGCAGTGTTCAATTTTTATTTCCCTTTCAGATTCACTTAGGTCCGAAAACACAGAAGTGGCTCGATGGAAAAAAAAACACATAAAAAGAGGGGGAAATCAATAGCTCTTCCTATTAAATATTCCCCCCATCAGATCTGGCACGCTTCGATCAGTCTAGCATTTCTCTGGCCTACAGGCCAATTCATTTCGGAACGTCTCACAAAATTACAGCTTGCATTTTTCAAAACTGGTCCTTAATCTCATTTTGTGAATGCAGCTCAGGAGAAAAAAAAAAACAAAACAAGAGAGCAAGAGAGAGAGAAAGAGACAGAGAGTGGAAGATGGAGAGAGAAATAATAATAATGGAGCTAGTGAAAGATCCGGGAAGTCTACCCTCAGTATTACTTTTGTACATGAGTGGATTCATTTGCCAGCCCAGTATCCAATAGCAAAGTTCTGTTTTATTTGCTGTAGCTTTATCTCAGTATTAAAGGAAATGGAGTGTGATGTTCCTCTGGGATAGGACTTGTGGACAAAAATCGAAATGATTTCTCAATATAAATAAGCTCAGTTATTCTATATGATAGAGATTTGTTACTAAAGGTCGCCATCTACATTTCCTACTGGTGGTTTTCACTTTAATGTATATATTTGCTATCCCATCGTTTTGCAGCATGAGTCATTTGTTTGCTTCAATTTTATGCATAGCATATGCTGTGAGAGAGAAATACCAGTCAGTCTTTAGGTATATGGCACTTTTTCCCTTACACTGTCAGTAACTGCATCATGCTGGTCAGGATCACACTGAATACAGAGCCTATACAACTCAACCTATGCAGGAATATACTTGCATTCATGCATTCACACACTCATTTACACCTATAGGCGATTTATCTTAGCCAATCCACCTACTAGTGGGAGGAATCCAGAGAACCAGGAGGAGAACATGGGTTCCCATGGGTTTCATATATTTTATGGGTTCCCAAAGGTATATATATATATATATATATATATATATATATATATATATATATATATATATATATATATATACAGTGGGACCTCGGTACTCGTGACCTTGATAGTCCGCGAGAAGCCACGAGTGGCTCGAAAGTTCGGAGTAACATTTTTAAATAAAGTTGGTACTAATAAATTACATAAAAAATTTTTGAAAAACAATTTTATTACTGTATTATTCATTAAAGTAGTAAATAAAACATTTATGAGTAATTCACAATTTTTGTTGAGTTTACAGTACATTGCATGTACAATTTCCCTTACAAAAGGAACCATGGAGAACCAAGGAGAGTCAAAAGATAGATCTTCAGCAGTATTTTATCAGAACTTTAAAGTGATACGTCTATGGATGCCTCTTGATCTTTTTACAAACTCAGTACTGCTTAAAATGACCACTGTTTAGGCTTTTTTCTCACATTCCTGCTCTCTTTCTTTTTCTCTCTTTCAGGCTTGTAATCTGTCTGTTGCCCACTCACACTGAAGAGCATTTCCCAGTCCGTGAACCCCATCAAACCAAGACCAAGGCAACTGACAAGGATCGTTCACCACATTTCAGAAGACACCTTTAACTCCAGGCCTCAATTTATTTCGTCCAGCACCATCAAAATTTCCCAGTCTCCCCCTCCCTTTCTCTCTCTCTCTCTCTCTCTTTTTCTCTGTCTCTCTCTTACTCTTATTCCTTTATTCCTTTCCTGCCTCATCTTTCTCTCTCATATCACTGGACACTGTCATGGATGCTACTGCCTGAGATACTCTCACTGGATAAGGATGTACCGGATGGGGGGAAAAGCAATTAGACTTTCTGATGTATTTTATTTGTCTCTGGTTAAAGAGTACTGTACGACTTTGTTTACTAATGTAAGGCGAGGACGTAAGGCGTGTTTAGTCTGCCGTGACTGTGGTTTCTTAGGGCAAGGTGGTAGCCAAAAGCCTTCAAAGTTTAAAGTCAAATCTCTGGAGTCTTTATTTTTTTCTTTTGGTTTTTATTGCATTAGTTGTTATGGAGTGGAATATATCTTTATAGTAACAGTTGTGAAATGGTGGGGGGTACACTATATATATTTTTATTTTTTACCATTGTACAAATTTCTTAATTAACTTATGTAATTTGACTGCGGTCAATTACCCCTCCCAAATAAAAGACAAAAAAACGGGATAATTTTTGCATATTTTAGACACTGTTTTCATCGCTGTTGATGTATTTCCTATTTTTTCATGTATTAACTTCAGGTTTTTTTTTGTTTTGTTTTCCCAACAATGTTTAGTTGAATCTGGAGTCCTACACTGGTTTGCAGACTGTTTGTCTGTCTAACCTGTGTTTTCATGGCTCTGTTGGTATGACACTTGTCTCAGCGTCCTGCCCGTCCCCCCCACAGAGAGGCCAAACAAGGCTGTCGGTTTGTCGGTTCGTATTTTGCGCTTGTGAGAAGTGGATAAAAAAAAAAGAAAGAAAAAAAAATAACAAAATGTTTGTGGATTTTTTGGAAAGACCCCTTAAGTCCTTATAAAGCAAAGTAAACAATGACGTTATGAATGAGTTATGTGTGTCTTTTGCACTAATTTAATAAAGCCGTTACTGTACTTCCCACCACTTTGGATTTTTTTTTTTTATTATTATTTATTTATTCAAGTTCAGCTTAAGGTATCTTTGTGCAGCGTAATTTTCTTCTTTTCTGAACCAACAGCATAAAAATATGAGTGCGCTTACATTGTAATGTTGAAAAGCAAATGGATCCTAATGGTGAGGTAATGAATTGAAAATGAGGAAATTCCACAGGGAGAGGACAGCTTTGTTGAACAAATGCAATTTCACGTTGATGTGCCAGGCCTTAGAATAAAGCTCAGCTCTCTGATCAGTCCTTGTCATGATATAAGGGTCATCATTAAGCAATGGGACTACACACATAGACACAGAACTGCAACAGCAACACACCATACATGGAAAACAATGGATAAACTGTGTCAAAGATGTATATTACCATTTATGATTTTTTCTCAAGCTTAACCAGCTTCCATGTTGTACATTTCTTGTTCACACTGTTGATAAAGTACTCCTGGAGTTTCAGAATGAAATGAATTTGTATATTTTCTTTTTGTTTCGTATAGCTACTTTACAGTGTAATTAGTGCTGTTTACAGCTAGGTTTATGGGCCACTGTGCTGGTTTGAAAAAACACCTGAATAATGTTGAAAATCTAAAGCAAACCCCCCAAACATGCCTTTTCTTTTTCACAGTTCACTGTTTTTTTTCCACAGTAGCAGGCTCATTGTGAATTTCTCCTCATTGTGTGTTCCATCAATTATGAATTACACTATGTAAATAATATAGCCAGAGCCTTTTTTTTTTAGCTAAAGTCATACAGTCTCAGGCTTGTCTTGGAAAATATTCTCTACGGGAGCACAAAGCACACAGGATTTCACTACAGGAACAGTGGCAGGCTGACTTTAAATCAATAAATGATCATGGTGCATCATTAGGATCAGAGTAATGGAACATAATTGGAACATGGCTTTGATTCTGATCACTGCAGGCAATGGAAGAGAGCCAGCTTTATGAAATGTTTATTTTCAGTTCTGTTCAGAGGTGACAGGGATGGCTGAAGTGTAATTCCTTCTTAGACCTGCCAACTTGCTGATGCCCATTTCATGACCTTCCACCAACAGTGACAGTACCATGTGGTTAACTTTTTACGATCCCTTATGGGATTGTTATTTCTATTTGATTATATTCTCAGTTACAGGTTACAGTATACAGTATTGCTTCTATTCAGGAGGCAGCCTTAGTTGCCACATTCTTCAAAGGCACCTCATCTCATCTGGCATCACTGTAACCATGTGGATAGCTTTGAATCTACTTTGGTCACCCACATGATTATAATGCACCATATGTTTACAGCACTAATTACATATCAGTTGTTATTTCACTAATGTTTTTGATTTATTGGGTTATTTTCCAAAATTTTGTTTTTCTGGCACTGGCATAACTTAACTCCTGTTTAAAGAATAGCATAGCTTACTAGCTGTTGAACTGGACATTTAAAAATATATATTGTTTCAAAACACTTGTACTAGCTCTAGGTCTAGAGATCTTTAAATCAGGGGTGATAGCAACATGCATTAAACAATAAAAATAGTCCTATAACATAAACTTGTGGAACACCTAATTTTACTTTTCTTTGAACAGATAAGTCAACTTATAAGAGCACTTCATTATTTAGTTCAGTTAAACTAAAATATATTTCATCTGTGTAGCTCTTAGGCAACAGCTATTTTTACCAAGCAGCTTTACAGAAATCAAATTGTAGATATAATTCCTTTTTAACAGTGGAAGGAAAAAGTCAAAACTCTAAAAGACAACAGGAAGGAAGGACCCTAGTTCATAAAGGGAACCTATCATTGATGCAGAAGATACTACAAGAGTACAGTATAGTCATAGAAATGAATGCAAATAGTACTTCATGTAATAAATACTAACTTGTCAGAAGGTCTCAAACCTCACTATTACACTTTCCTATTAGTTCTAATGTAGTTTTATTGTATATTAGGCCTGTTATAAATTAAGCAACTCACTTTTATTATTAGACCAACTTTTTGGCTTGTGCTTATGTCTGTCAAGTCATCAATTATGGCATCATGCAAAAATGTATTTATATCTGACTGACATGCTTAAAAAAGTGGCAATCTTCTAAATAGGGCACTTATTTAAGTTTGCAAATGCCTTTAAATTCTGCCTACCAGGGGACAAGCCTTCTCTTTAAAATGCAGTGCACATGGTATTGACCCTGTTCTCTAGTTTTATATTGTGTAGCATATACTCCTTGCATTTTATATGCTTAGTTCCAGTATGTACCTAGGAAGTGATGGTTCACTTCTCTGTCATCAAGGACAACTGTCACTTTTCAGTCCACTGATTTGTAGCATGGAGGAATCTCCCTCCCTGGATTCCTTTTTCATAGGTGACTTAGTGTGGATTTGTCTCCCCTGGACTGTGAAATCCTCTGTGAGCACACACCCTTAAGATGATAGAGAGAGTCAAGCCTCTTTCATTACCAACCGATCTACTCTGTGTTTTACAGCCACACATACGTCTGAAACATCCATTGCTGAAACTTTGACCATTGATCCACATTTCCCAACATTTCCTTTAGCTTTTTCTATATAGGTAGTCCCCAACTTATGATGGAGATGTGTTCTGATGCCCCCAAGACTACCCAGAAGTCTTAAAGATTGGTGATCAGTATGGGGTAGTATAATGTAATTTGTTTAGAATATAGCAAAACAGAACAATTTATTGTAATGCACTGAATAAACTACAGAATATATTTGTTCGGTTTGTGAGTGGAGTGCAGAGCATACACTGCTACATTTGCCTGCTATTTTAAATGTAACATATTTTTTACAATTTTTGTTATGTTGCTATTGGCATCACAATATCGAAAAAAATTGTAAGTTGTACCATCGTTAATTGAGGGACCATCTGTATATTCAGATTATTGTGAATGTATTTGTTGTCTATTGTAACATCTGTCTCCAGACCTGAACCCTATTGAGCACCTGTGGGGCATCCGGTAAAGAAGCACCATGTGTATACCATCCAGCAGCTCTGTGATGTAATTATGGAGGATTGAAGAGCATCCAAGCAATAACCTGTGAATTCCATGCTCACTAGGATTAAAGCAGTGCTCGATAACAATGGTGCTCACACAAAATATTGATACAGTGGACACAGTCTGGACATGTTTACTTAGGGTGTACTCACTTTTGTTGCCAGCTGTTTTCACAATAATGGCTTTATGTTGAGTTGTTTTTAGAGGACAGCAAATCTTTATTGCTATACAAGCTGCACAATGACCACTATAAAATAAATCTAATTTTCAATCCAGTTTTCCTTCAAATGGTTAAAATGGTTGCTGAAATGAGAGGAGTGTACTGAGATACTGTGTGTATATATATATATATATACTTTTTGGCTCAAGAAAACAGGAAGAAAAATCATCACCCAGTGTTTTTGTAATCACCAGGTGAGACACACAGCAATCATCAAGTGCTACAGCTCAGCCTGTGTTTCTAGCCTGACTGACTGAGTACACACACTCTTCACATCTGTCTCACTTTCCTGGCAACAAGATAATAAAAAGCAGTTCATCTCTGGACATTAAAAAAATGAACACAAGAGTCATGATTGCTCTTTCATCTGTCAGCTCCTGCCTCTGTTTTTCTCCATCTTTTTTCCTCTACTTCTAGTCTCTTTGTAGTTTTTTGTATTTTTTACAGTACTTGCATGTGGTTTTGTAAGCTTTGCATAGAACCTTTCAAAGTTCTATGAATACCTTGCAAGCATGGCTTCCCTTTTTAAACAGGGTTCGAATTATTCATTAGCCACATTCTTTGTAACACTAGTGTGAAAAATGTATTGTGTTCATGGTATGTTTGATGGAATTTTCATTTTCAGTATTTTATAGATACAGAAATTTGACACAAAATGGTGCAGAAAAAAAAGCTAAAACAAATCATCCAGTGAGCAACAGTTCAGCGAGTGGTAATATGAGTGGTTATAGGAGAATGGCTAAACTGGTTCAAGCTGACAGGACTGCTAATTTAAATAAATACATGTTTCTTAAGTAAGTAATAAAGCATCTCAGATTGCACAAGATCACACACACACACACACACACACACACACACACACACACTATCTATATCTATATCTATATCTATATATATATATATATATATAGATATAGATATATATATATATATATATATATATATATATATATATATATATATATATATATATATATATAATTGCCAGAAATGTTTATAGAGCAGTGGGTTGAGAAGTCATGCAAGGAGTAGGTTTATACTTTTATGTAGGTGTGAGCGAGAGATCAAGCATAAAGCTTAAGTGAAAAAAAAAACAATAATTAACTTGAACCACCCATTGTTTATTCAATGTTCATTCATTCATCTGGCCATAGTAGTGATGGTTTAAATTAGACTACAAGGTTATATTTTAATATTCTGGTAATAGAAATTTCAATTCAATCTAATAAAAACCAGCACTGCAAGCAGTCTTCATTTTGTTGATTTTAGTTAAAATATGTGCAGGTAGGTTTAACCATGGCAGGCCCTTGGGATGAGCAACAGATGTCTGAGACTTAATTGTTTCTGCAGAGTTCCTAAGGCAACAGATAGTAAGAATACCACACACCTGTGTGCGAGTTCATTCTTCACGAGCCAGAACCACCAAAGCTGTGTGAGTTTGTGATGCAGAGAATTGTATTTCTTTCCCTCTTTTCCCATTTACACTTTATCTATCACTTGTGGCAATGTGTCTGGGGGCTTTAAGCTTTTATCTGTCTCACATTTATTTGATCCTGCCCTCTGCATGGACCTCTGAGTCACCGCATCTTGATCGGAAAATGCAGAAGCTCTATTTTGTACCATGAACGAGCAGCACTGACACTTGAGCTTGGTCTCCAAAAGGATATTTCATTGGGTCTAAGACAGGCAAGAACAAGAAAGAGAGAGAGAGATGACTCCACACCTGTTAGCATATTGTTCAAGTGGGCAGAATCCCATTCTCACCCAAGAATGTGTTAGCTGGGACTTTCTTTTGTACAATGGCTAAAAAAAGTGTTGCTCGCGTAGGCACCGTGTTCCACAGCTCTGCCTTGGTGTAACTCAGACAAGTGTAGACATGGTCTTCCATCTCCCTGTGTCAGCCATCACCCACACACGCACAAACGAGCTGAAGGCAATTATGGAGAAGGGGAGTGCGTCAACACTTTTGTGTTATGTATAGTGCTGTGGTGGAACGCCGCAGACTCATGAATAATTGATGATGGGCGTCTCATTATCTACTTGCCTGGGAAGAGAGAGCCAGCCAATCAGCAAACCACCAGGATAGCGTCTACCACATTTCTGCTACAATTACCAACGCACTGATATGCCAATGCACTTTTTCACATACATTGTTATTGTAATTTGTTGCTCGTGCCCAGATCTCATGCTGACCAACAGTCATACCAGCAAGAGCAAAGACTGTGACAAACATGATCACAGCAGCAATGACTAGCAACTCGCACAATCCATCACTGAGACACACTTCATCAAGGGGCTTTGCACTATCAACTTATCAGTAGCAATGAAGAGATTAAACCAACTGCAAGGATTTAATTAGATGTCCAAAGTAAATCTGATTCCTGGGACCTAATAATGGATAAAGGTATAACATGCTTAAGAGACTGCCAGCACACTGTCTTACTCGTATTATTCACACACACACACACACACACACACACACACACACACACACACACACACACACACACACACACACACACACACATACACACACACAGACACACGCACACTCTGACAGATGAGTGGCAATAAGTAAGGTTTATACCCAAGACCCACATTATCTTCAGTGAATAGTCTCATCTGGATACTCTAAAGGTTTTTTTAAGATCTATTGCTGTAATCATCTTCACAATATGCTCATACTTACACCATCCAGGCATAACATTATGACCACCTGCCAAAAATTGTGTTGGTCCCGTTTTGCTGCCAAAACAGTTCTGATCGTCGAACATAAACAGCATTAACTTCTTTAGCAATTTGAGCTACAGGAGCTCATATGTTGAATCGGACCACACAAGCTAGCCTTCACCCCCTCATGCATCAATGAGCCTCGGCCGGCCATGACCCTGTTGCCGGGTCAACAGTGTTCCTTCCTTGGAACACGTTTAATAGATACTGACAACTGCAGACCAGCAACACCCCACAAGAGCTGCAGTTTTGGAGATGCTCTGAACCAGTAGTCTAGCCATCACAATTTGGCCCAAACTCACTTAAATCTTTAAGCTTGTCAATTTTTCCTGCTTCTAACACATAAACATTGAGGCAAAATTTTCACTTGCTGTCTAATATATCCCACCCAGTAACGGGTACCATGATAAAGAGATAATCAATGTTATTCCTTCTCCGGTTATAATGTTATAATGTCATAATATTATGCCAGGTCAGTGTATAATCCCACTATCAGATGTTACCCAAAAGAGGACCGGTTCCAGCCTTGTTCAAAAATCTATATCTGAATTATCTTTGTGACAATGTTTAATGAATAGTAGATTGAAACGAGGATCTAATGTAAAAAGAACTATCACAAATGAATAGTTTATAATTAGGCATTGCCATGGACATCATTAGACCTATAGGTATCGAATTAGTGTAACACTGTATTGCTTCTGAAATACTATTTGTCTGGCAGCATCTAATGTTAGATGGTTTAAGAAATATCTACAATAAAACGGTTCACATTTGTTTTTGTTATTTTGATGATGATATTCAATTATGTGCAATCATGCCCTGATGTGATTTGTAAAGTAATATAAATTGAGATCTGCATGTTAAGTGGCTAAAAACAGCAAGTGAAAGTGGTCAGAAAACTATTTCCTAACAGCAAGAGGCAACATCTGCCAGCAAAATCACAGAGGTGTTGTGATTTCGGAAAAAAGAAAAAAAAAAAACCAAACTACCACAAAAGTGGTCGAAAAACATTTGGTTTGTAATTTTCTCAGAGGGGAGCAAGAAAAACACTTGATGATTGATCGAAGAAATGGAAAGGAACAACAGTGAAGCACCTGCAAATGATGGAATTACCCCAGGTCCCTATGTAAACTTAATGCTATCTGAATAGTGCTATAGTTGACAAAAGAAGGTGCAAATGGTTTGTGGTCTCAGGTTCATATAAGATGCAAAGATAATGCCATATAATATATACCTTTCCTAGGCTGCAATTCCTGCATGTTGTTTACAAGGATGTTCAACAATAGACCATGCCTCTTATCAGCTGTTTTTTTGGTAACAAGGATCATCAGTCTTGAGGCGTTTATGTAGAAATGGAGGCTGTGATGCTCACACTACCATTTACTACTAGGCCGTCTCTTCCAACCTCTTGTTTAACCACCAAAACCAAAGCACAAGACTTAAACAGAAATATTAACCAAAGCATGTTTATTCAAGGTTAATCACAGATTAAAATATTCATAAACAGAAGGATAAATTCAGCTGGCCTGTTAATTAAAATAAAATAAAATATAATGAACAAAACTGCCTCCCTACCAAACAATGAATAAATCTCTAAATGAATCAGACTAATGCCACCCCCAACTTTCAGACTAATGTCGCTTTCATTTGTGGTGTGTAAATACACTAGAAAGATATAAGACATGACTAAAAACACAGATATGCAAACAATAGGATTGCACAAAGGTCTGGTGGGCGATGATGCAAAGAGTAATCGGAGACACAAATCACATGTACACTTGTACAGTAATAACAGCTGGTTTTCTGGAAATTATGGTAATCCAACTCGAATTGTTTTCATATACAATATCCTCAAGTGGTTCTTATGAAAATAGTGTAGCTATGCAACTGAGAATGTTGGGTGCAGTATTGAACAAGCTAAAAAAAAAATGAGGTCAACAATTTAGCTAGCTAGCTTTGAGGACTTTCTATTGATGGTGCTGTTCAAGATATAATGTCCAGTAAAGAAATGTCAGACATATTGGTGCTAAAACTGCTAAATAACAAAACTAGTAAAAAACTCAAGTCAACATACAACTAAAATTACACTCAGCTCCAACCAATAATCAAAACTTTCATGACAGCTGAATTGGTTTCTATAGAAAAACCTACCTGGTGTCTATAGATAGTACTAAATATTCTTGTTTACAAGCCCAAATGGACACAATATTATTCACAGTCCATGAAATCAGCTAAGCTCATGAGCAATCTAGAGCATAGCATAATGACTCGTTATGTACACTGAACTATAAGATTGATTGTATAGATTTGATGGAATGTTCTTGGAATGAGTGTAGCTACTTTCTCTCCAGTTTAATCATTCTCTTTGTTCTAATGTTTTGTTTGTTTTGTATTATTACAGTATATATTACAATGTATGTTTTGGAATTGGGAATGTATGTAAAGGCTAAAAAATATAGCTAACCAACAATAAACAGTATAAAAAATAGCAGAATTGCAAGTTGTTTGAAATGTGTTTTTCCAGTGCTTTTTTTTTTTGAGAACATGATTTGCCAATAACCATATAAATATGTCCTCTCACAAAGCCTGTATACTGTGTTTGTGGCAACTGCAATTTCATCTTCGCCAGTCTGCACTGTGGGACAACACACAGTAAATGTAGTATCATTAAATTATTTACCACAGATTGTAACTTAAATCTTTCCTAAGATGCCAGGGTAATGATTACAGAATTGATTACTGCTTATTCACTTCCACTCAAAATGTATATATCCAAAGATATTGGACTATGCACAGATGTGTCTGACTGACAGGTAATTACAAAATGGAGGGCAGAAAAATAGAGCACAGTGAGTACTGCCTCATAGCTCCAGCAAATCTAAATTACCTTTAGTTGTGAATGAGTGTGTGCTTGGTGCCCTGTGATGGACTGGCATCCCATCCCATTTATGGCATATTACTCCCTCACGCCAAGACTCCTAGGATAGGCTTCAGATCCACAACCCTGACCAGTAAAAAGAAGTTAATGTCTGTCCCACTATGCATTCATTTAATCAATGCAATGCAAGAAGTAGTCACTGTTTATTTTTCTATTATGTAAATACAATATGTGATCAAATTAGTACTACAATTTGTACTCAAAAGATCTCATATTCCATTCAAGTTCGTCCTTTATAAGGCAGTTAATAATTTGAAAAAGCTTGTGGAAACAGAACTGAGTGAGAATTTAAATAGAACACACTGTTTTGTAGAAATCCACTTAACTCTGAGCAGGAAGCTCTTTTTTTGCAGCAGGGATGAGAGTCGATTGAATAACCTCTCCAGCTATTAGCCCCATTTATATACAGTAAGTAAGGTAATCAACGTTATCTGCTGACATGTGCTACAAGCTGCAGTCTCACAAATCTGCACTTGCTGTGAATAGTTGCATTAACAAGCCTTGAAATATAAATTGAATAGTCTCACTATTGATCTTTTTTCTCTTATCTATATTGTTTATATTCCTTGTATTAACTCAATTCTGTCTTGATTACAGTGTACCTTCCATGATTTGTGCATGTTCAAAATAAAACACTGACAGTTGTGACAATGTTTGCACTTTTGTGTACTGCAAGCTTTCTTTACTACTATTACCACCACTGCTACAATTACTACTAATATTGTACTGCATTTACTACCACCACCTCCCCTTTCTTTACTACTAATACCACAACTAGAACAACTATTAGTAGCACTAGCACCACTACTGCTATTATTGACACTACTACCACCACCACCACTGCTGCCACCACCACCACCACCACTCACCAATCATCACCACCACCACTACCACCACCACCACCACCACTGCTGCCACCACCACTCACCAATCACTCACCACCACCACCACTGCCACCACCACCACCACCACCACTGCTGCTGCTGCACCACCACCACCACCACTGCCACCACCACCACTGCCACCACCACCACTGCCACCACCACCACTGCTGCACCACCACTGCTGCTGCTGCACCACTGCTGCTGCTGCACCACCACCACCACTGCTGCACCACCACCACCACTGCTGCTGCTGCACCACCACCACCACCACCACCACTGCTGCCACCACCACCACTACCACCACCACCACTGCTGCTGCTGCACCACCACCACCACCACCACCACTGCTGCTGCTGCCACCACCACCACTGCCACCACCACCACCACCACCACCACTGCTGCTGCCACCACCACTCACCAATCACCACCACCACCACCACCACCACCACCACCACCACCACCACTGCTGCTGCCACCACCACCACCAACCACCACCACCACCTGCTGCTGCTGCTGCTGCTGCTGCACTGCTGCTGCTGCTGCCACCACCACCACCACTGCTGCACCACCACCACCACCACCACCTCACCACCACCACCACTGCCACCACCACCACCACCACCACCACCACCAACCACCACCACCACCACCACCACTCACCACCACTCCCACCACCGCCACCACCACCACCAATCACCACCACCACCACCACTCACCACCACCACCACCGCCACCACCACCACCACCACCACCACCACCTCACCACCACCACCATCACCACCACCACTCACCACCACCACTCACCACCACCACCACTGCTGCTGCTGCACCACCACCACCACTGCCACCACCACCACTCACCAATCATCACCACCACCACCACCACCACTGCTGCCACCACCACCACTCCCACCACCGCTGCCACCACCACCACTCATCACCACCACCACTACCACCACCACCACTGCCACCACCACCACCAATCACCACCACCACCACCACCATCCCACCACCGCTGCCACCACCACTCACCACCATCCCACCACCGCCGCCACCACCACCACCACCTCACCACCACCACCACCACTCACCACCACCACCACCACCACCACTCACCACCACCACCACCACCACCACCACCACCACTCACCACCACTCCCACCACCGCCGCCACCACCACCACCACCACCACCACTCACCACCACCACTCACCACCACCACCACACCATAAACAAACCTGTAATACACACATTGGAATACACGGTGCATCTTAATAACTGAGGCTGATGTGATTCTAATCATAATGCATAGCCAACGATATCATTTATGTAGTTAACAATAGTTTGCCTCATACAGTATTTTTTTGGTTCAATCAGACAGCAAATCATAAATTTACATAAGTGCTTTCCGAACTGACTTCTAACGCATGGCCATTTCACAAACAGGCCTTTATAGTGCAAAAAAAAAAAAGGAGATTAAATAAACCAACTGTTTATTTCCTGTTCTGTCTCCAGGAAGATGCAACTCTACTTCTGCCATGTTTATCTATATTCTGTGTGACTCTCAGGACACGCCTCACTCTCCGTAGTGTCATATACATGTAGCAGCAGTTGTGTGTATATATATATATATATATATATAAACAAAAATCAATGCATCGTTAAAAATAATGCATCGTGATACAAACGACAATTTTTTTCAGATTTTTTTGTAGACTTGTACACTTTTTTAAATTGATGCATCATTAGCATATTGTTAGTAAACCAGTGAATGTTGCTATCTTTAAAACATAGTGTATGTAAACGTGTCACATTTTACAGTGTATGGAGCCTTTGCAAGCCTTTTCATAATTGCCAAAAACATTATTATACTTTGAGGTGTTTAAAAAAGTTTTACTCAAAAGTTAAAATGCTTTTGAAAATGCTGCATCTGAACAGTTACCTACCTGAAAAGTAATGATAATTGTTTAAACTGAATGCGATGCACCTGTAGGATGTCATGCTTCAGAATGAAGGACTCAGAAATATTTTTTCTGAGTCTTTGTGGTAGCAGATGATGTGAATTCTGGGTAATATTCATAGTGGTGTGCTAGTTAATCCATTGGCTGGTACCATAACATTAGGCAGAGTGAACAAACTTCCCCTCCTGTCCCTCATCCTGATATCCTGTGCTGTTTATATGCCTGTTCTGGCAAATAACACTGAGGAGATTAGCATTTTTAATGCACTCGCTGAGAATAAAGCTGATTGAAAAAACAAACAGTGAGCTTTTCCATAAGCTCCATCCCAGCCCTGGAGTACAGTTTTCCTCACTAATGTTGTTGTTCCTTTTGGATGGATATAATGATATCAGCAATGCATGTTTTTTCCTTTAAGCCTGAGCCACAAATAAACCCGATGAAAAGAGTTTGTCTAATTGCACTCCATTCTTTCAGTGAATACTTACAGCCAACTCCAGAATTACTGGAACAATAAATAAGTAAAGTAAACAGAATTATGTGCAATTATTGTATTTTTAGCTTTAACACATAAGGACAGTGTGGGGTTTATCAAAGGCAGCTATAGAGCAAAAAGTTATTCCTAAGAGGTCTCAATAATTGACATACGCATAATATGTTTTGGGGAGAAAGTTATTTTTTTTTTATTTTTTACACAAAATAAGTTTTTATGATGGATCAGGAAGCGTTTAAGTCTTACAGTTCTGAGGCTTCTTGAACTCAAACTCACTTTACGGTCTATGTGGAGTTTCACATTTTTTTCCCATGTTCTTGTGGTATCCTTTCATCTTCCAAAAACCAGCTAATTGACGTAGGTGTGTTCATGCCAAAGTAGACTACACAATCAAAGCACAAACTAAACAAATGGTCAAGTGACACAACGATAATATCATTATCGATATTTTTTCAACACATGGATAAGAGCTTTTGTGTGAAACACGGCATAAGGAGATTAAACTCACTAATGCATGACTATCTGCATTCAGGTTGTGTAGTTAATTGCTCAAAATCATCCTTCATAATACAGGTAGTCCCGGAGTTATGATGGTTCGACTTACGATTTTTGTGATCTTAAGAGATGTAGGCCTTTGAGAACTTTTACATTTTAATCTTTGAAGAAAGAATTCAAGTGGCAATTACCCAGCAGTTGTTCCTGCAATTATTGGTTTTGATATTTTTAATAGTAATTTTTTTTTTTAATTAGGTTTAAAATCGACGTTATTCTGACTTCTGATCTGGGCATAGATGGGCATATATCATTTGACAGAGTGGTTTCGAAAAAGAGAATTACCTGTGATAACTCTTTCCACATCACTGGTGATTTGTTAAAGTCCATCTGTGCATCACAGACATAAATTTCTCTATAAAATGTTCCAAACTATGCTATTTGGCACCATAATGCATCTCTTAGCTAAGCACAACAGGAGGTCATTAAATAAATTTCCCTTCTGCAATTGTTGCTCTTTCACTTGGCTTGGTGCGATAGCACTGCAATATGGATTGTTTTCCACTAACAGGCGGTGAAAATAGCTGGCTCATTATTTTTAATGGGTATTTCAAATCGGTCCATTTCAGCAGCATGCTGTATTTGGCTGGCCAGCTGCACCTTGGGACTGAAGTGTGACTGCGCATGAGTGTGCGATGCTGAGGGAGTGCCGCACATCTTGCTGCTGGGCTTCCCATTGCGCTGCAGGGCCTAATCTAGGAAGATTTAAATTTGTTTACTTTGATAAGTGACAGTGGCCCTTGATGTTGAAGGAGAAAGTGAGGAAACAAACCGTTTGAAACTTAATAGAGTTTGTGTCCGACCTTGGCCCTGGTGGCCATAGCGGACAAATTATTATCATTTTTCAATTTAGATCAGGCAGTTACAGAGCGGTTTTTTTCCCTTTGGTGTCCCTTGAATGCCAGATTCTCAGCTGCACTGCACCTCCTAACAAATGATATTTTCCTGTGCATTTTCCATCAAGATGATTTTTAATTAAGTCTCCTCTCTGCAGTTCCCACTGAGGGTTCTAATCAAATCATGTGAGCATTCTCTCATCCTTTGCTGGTTTGCAGAGAAGCACTGTTTCATTCCCTTGGTAGAAGCCATTCTGTCACACTGACAGTTAAAACCGTGCCTGTGATGCAGCCACATATGCAACTGATTTAATGCAAATCATAATAAGTTGAAAGTATAAGGGTTTATAAAGATCATGAGGTTCTTCGTGGAATATTTTTAAAACATAAACATTGGTGGTATTTCTACACAGCTCATATTCCTCCTCTTTGTTTCTCGCTCTTCCTGTCTTCTTGGCCATTAACCCCATCTTTTCATTTTCTTTCTTTCTTTCTTTCTTTCTTTCTTTCTTTCTTTCTTTCTTTCTTTCTTTCTTTCTTTCTTTCTTTCTTTCTTTCTTTGTGTGTGTGTGTGTGTGTGTGTGTGTGTGTGTGTGTATGTGCACTTGTCAGTTTGCTAAATTGCTACTATTTGCACTTTTGGTAGATGCAAAATTTAATCTACCGAGTGGCATGTTGTTTAATGTAGTTTAATGTATGATTACATGTTGTTCACACAATAGCAAATACTCACCAGCCTCTGCTTCAGTAGCATGCTTTTACTTTGAATAACCATCAGACACTGAAACTGACAGCTGCACATGAGTAACTCAGTTTTACAGGCAGTATAATTCTACTTAATATCATAAGAGGTAAATGCACAGGAAGTTGAATTTAATGGTACATAATAGTCTAAGTAGTACTAAGAGCTTTAAGAACTAATTGAACAGAGAATATGTGAACCATTTGAAGCTTGACCTAAAACTCTTTGCAGGTAATAAATGATTCCACCTAAATTTGCATTACTTTCAGCATAAAGTTCTTTAGAATTTCTAATGTAGTAATACTTTTATACATTTCAAAACAGCACGTTGTAAAACATTGATTAGAAATTGATGTGCTATGTTGATAAAAAAAATATATCTACCATAATTGCCAAAAGAAAAAAGCCATTACAACTTATGAAAATAATTTCATAGCACTTGTTTGATTGAATCACTGACTGCAAGAGTATTTCCAAAAAAACAGCAACAAATCTGAAACATAAAAGCAAAATCTCTTTTACAAATTAATAGTAACTTATAGTGGTAGGTTAAAGGGGTATCCTTATTGAACATCACATGCTTGCCATACATTGGCTACAAAGCACATTGATCTGATGAAAAAATTAGCTGGAGGATGTTCACTGTAAGAGGAAATATACATTTCAATAAATATAGTGAGAGTATTGAGTATGAATATTTTTGCCAAAATTTCTTGGATATTTTAGATATGCAGTTAACTTCACATGACTCTAATATAATGTATAACGATGCTAAAAATCCACCTAAAAGAAGCTGAAGTATTCAGAAGAAGGGGTTTCGCTAGATTAACTAAATAACAGACATGAAATGTTTCTTTTATTGTAATAATTATATACTTTGTCCAGTCAGCAAAGACCACAAAATAAAAAAAATAAATAAAAAAACTTGACTTTTTAAATTTTTTTTCCAGAATATTTTGGGTTTTCTGATTTGTGGTTGCAATTTTTGTTCTAATGGCACAGCTAAGAATTAAGGTTACAATAAAATGTGGATCGCAGACTGACTAATGCAGCCCAGATGAGTTATTGCATTTAACATGTAAAACAAAACCTATAGCAGGATTCAATTTTTTATACAGTATTATATAAAAGGTATGACTTGCTTCTTGTCTCGGTAAAGGATTACCGTCCCATACCGGTTTGAAAGTGTACACTATTTCCCACAAATGGTGCTGATCACATCTTACATTGCTAATCATTTTAACAGCAAAGGAAATTAAACACGAAATATTGTTGAGATATAAGCAGATGAAAGATTAATGCACACACTCGAACATTGTCAGAATTTGTATTTCGATACAGAGCATCCTATTAGAAAAATATGAGAGAAAATCTCATACTGACTGAATCGTTAAGATTTACTGGATATACACCACAGTAAAACAACACATCAAAGTCTGCTTATCCATGATCTGCTGAGTGCAGAGTTTTCCCACACATTTTCTTGACCAAGCTTTGGTGGAGTGCTCTTTAAACTGGATTTATGCGTTGGTATAGAAAAATCGAGCTTGATTTTCATTCTAAGAATATAGTTGTCACACGGGGTGGATAATGTAGGCAGCAAGTTGGCATTGCTAGCCGTAAAAAAAAAATTCCTGGTAACCGTGACATAAATTAAACATAAATATACACACACCTGCCAGTGTTATGTAACATTAAATAAGATGTTGCCAAGGCTTTTTACAATTTACTTAGATATCCAAATCCTTTATCTATTTAAGCTGGTTCCAGGGGGCTATGTTTTAATAATAAGAACGCCCCTGGAATGGTTTTAGTGCCTTATTTTTGAGAGTGCTTACTTCATGAAGCTCATGTGGGACCTTCTTTAAATGCTAAAAGCCAGATATTGTGGCTAAAGATAGCCAGGGCATTAAATACAGAGACAGAGACGAAAAAAAAAAAACCACAAGATTGTGTGTGTGTGTGTGTGTGTGTTGTGAGTGTGTGTCGGGGGAATTGAGAGGTTTTTTTGCCAGTGTTCAAGTGAGACCTTTGGGTGTTGCGAATGTGAATTGGTGCAATCAAAAAAAAACCTGGTGGAATACGCTTTGTAATGCATTTGTTATGTTCTGGGGAATGGAGTGTCATGGGAAGCGGTTCAAAAAGTACTGTACACATAAGTGCTTCCAAACATATTTGCCTGATCGATGGTTCCAAGTGGCCCTGTGCAATGAGCCTTAAGAAACACAGGTAAGCCCACTGACAGCACTTTTTTTTTTTTTTTTTATGTTTCATCGCTGGCAGTGACACATTTGCTTTAGGACAGTGCACAAGCAAGTGTCTGATGTCAGGATTTGGCCTCCAGTGCTGGTGAGAATGCAATCCTGCATGAATACATATATTCTAGGGATTTGTCTGTTTGACAAGAGTTGAAGTGGCAAACAGATAGAAAAATGTGAGAGTACAAGATTGCACTAAAGTGAGTGTGCTAGAGCATGTGTTATCATTTATACAGCTCGTTCAAAAACTGATGGGTATTCACAAACTGGAGCACTGAATAGCTGGGTGTGATTTAAAAAAACAAGCTGGTGCAATCTTTTTAAATATAAGTGGGCATAAAACTACCATAGATGAACAATTTCAGTAACCACTTTATCCTGGTCAGGTTCATCTTTTATGTACCTATTCACCCCTACTTTAGACAGTGGGATGAAACCAGATAACCCAGATTTGTTATTCATGAAAAAAATTGGGATTTTGGGGATCACATGGGATTTTTGGATTCCATTTAAAGTTTTCTTAAAGCTATTAGGTCCATCCTTATATATATATATATATTCTATCTATATTTTTAGCAAATGTCTTAATACTTATACTTCATTAGTATTACTTGTCATGCAATACAAACAACACCATTACATTTTTCCATACTTATTGCTTTGTACTTACTTGATCTGAACAATCCTTCCATCTAATGACAGCATTTATGGTGGAAAATTGGGTTCAATCAAACAAAAAAAAATAATTCTTGTTGCAATTTGTTTTTAAAAGCATAAAGAAACATGGAGGATCTTTCAGTATGCCAGTCTTTCCGTTCCTGTTCACGTCCTACAATCTTCTTTAGTGATAACCTGGTGTTGCGTTCAGGTGATTGAGCTAAAGTTTATAAGACCTTTGAGAACGAGACCTTGAACAAAACAACACTTCACTTCCTGCCATTGAAGGAATTCTCACGTAATTGCAGGGCTATTTTAATGCCTATTGATTGCTGTGGAAGTGGATGATAAGTGAAGCGCCTCTGTTACCCAGGACTTTACACGCTTCTGCTTGTACAGAAATGGGAAAGTGTGATTCTATCAAAGGATTCAGGAGGAGAATTCACACCACTGAGCACAAGCACACTGTTTTGCAGGAACATTTCAGCATTCACTGTTCTGCTGTGTGCTGCTAAACTGCAACAGGAATTGATTGTGTGGTGCTCTTTGGGATTCTCAAGGACAAGTCAAGTATACATCAGATATTTAACTTTAGACACAAGTAGACAGATTTATCTGAAGAAGAACTATTGGTAGAGGCTTAGTGCTGATTGGGAACTTTTTAAAAGCCTGGTTTCATAGATATAGAAACAGTTTGGTAATGGGTAGTGGTGGTTCTCTGATTAAATCTAATCTTATTGATCAGTAGTAAGATGTTTACCCTTAATGTAAATGGCATTCATTAAATGCATTGATAGACTGATGGATTAGCATTTGGCAGTGTGAATCCCCAGTCTTCTCCAGGCCAGACAAGAGCTTCACTCACCTGCCTAATGATATCACCTGTTTCCTGCATGAATACATAAATATATGTACACATGTATGCAGTGATAAATACACATAATTCACTTTAATTCTTTAGTTCTGTAAAGCTATAACAATTCATTCACAACCTTTCTTGAAAATATCTTTCTTTCTAATGTGCATTTCTGAGTGATGGATTTCCTTTATATTATTCCTGATTTTTGATTTTATGACATATGCTTTTGCTAATCAATTTGATTGTCCTGTGCTGATTAGTTTCTTTAATGTTTTAACCACTTTCTGTTTTTGATTTTTATATTATTGCTAGTGATTTAGACTATCACCTAACGCTTACAATCGGGTCCACTCATGTTCACGGGAATTTAAACTTGTTTACCAAAGACAGAAAAACAGTTTTTAAATGCTAAGTATCATCTTGCCAAGATAATATACAAATAATATCATCTCCTGCCAAATATTTGGTCAAATAAATTATGTTTTGCTGGGTAAAATATATATATATATATATATATATATATATATATATATATATATATATATATATATATATATATATATATATATATATTGCACACCCCAAGCAAATTTAAGATGAAATAAATATAAACAGCTATAAGATAAACTGAATATTTCTATTTCTGGATATTTCTATACAAAACATGCCAACTGAACAGCATTCTCTGAATATAATTCTCACATTTCTTTGCCAGAAAAAGGAAATGCATACAGAGACAACACTTAGACAACAAACCAGCAATGCATATTAATAAGTATTCATACCGATTACAAAAATGTTTTTTTGAGATGTGACTATGGTCTGTAGTGATTGATGTGACATAATTATAAAGTATAAGTATAAAGAGTTCATGGCATAAATTACTAAAATGATTGATCTCTTTATCTTGATCAAACCCATCCTTATTCTTTTATATATTTGGTATACGAAAAATGCACAAAAAATGTATTAGTTATGGCATGAATTTGTTTTTGCTTTTCCACATTTGTGTGCTGTGAATGTGTGAGGGAGAGAGTGATTCACACACACGCACACGTTCATGCATGTTTATCTAGGTGGGATAGTTGTCTGTGAGCAGGTGGTGGGGGATTTAGAGAGAAAAACACAGATCGATAAGCAGTTTCGCATTGACTCCCAGCATGCCAACACAAGCTCGACAGAATTCTACTAGGACATGCAATCCATCACGCCCTTGCCAGAAAATACCCAAAACACACATTTTCGGACACATTAAGAAAGAGTAAGTGTTCTCATGGACACTGTGTTAAAATAAAAGTGTTAAAAGACTAGAAATGGCTGCGCTCAAGCACGGTGCTGTCACGCCGGAAGATAAATGAGGCTGTCAGGAGGCCTGCCTTAACTCTAATCCATATATTACACATCTCTCTGGGCTTAAGCCCTGCCATGCCTGCATACACACATCATAGCAGCCATCGATCCCACCCTGGCTGGACAGGCTAAGAGCAAATGAGATATTTCAGCCTGATAAGGACTTATAGAACCGTATCAACATCCTAACAAGAACCACACTGTGCATTCAAGTGAAGAGTAATACTGACTTTAAAACTACCTGTAGATTTCAGCATGAGCATAAAAACAGGCTGTTGTTAACAGGTCAATATTTGAATGCTCATGGCCAGAGAGTGCAGGAAAAACTTAGTGATAGAAAAATTATTTAGTGTGACAATGAGCCCTAGAGTGATAGTGTTTTATGACATGCTGTAGCTCTGCTTGAGTTTATGGACCATAACATGACAGGCGGATGAATAACAAACTGCCTGGTATTCTTTCATTTATGTGGCAAATGTAGAGATTAACACAGCAGCATGAATACATTAGAATTAGTGACATACTCTGGTTATTCAATCAATAATTGGAATGGCAAAGTAAAAAAAGTATATATATTGACCAAATATACACAGTTCTCAGTGATGACAAAAATCACATTCAGGAACATTCATACACAAGCTTAAACACAGATAGGGAGCCTACATGTCTGCTAAGTTTGCTAAGAGTTTCAGTTATGTACGTCTCAACTGGGTTCATGTGGTGTTTTCACAGAATAGCAAACAGAAATATTTTTCTTTGTCAAACTCTTAATAACTTCCATACAAACAAAAGCAAGAATGTAATGTGTACAGTCTGGATTAGAAAGAAATCAGCCCCAGCCTCATATTATTTTGTCAATATTTTGTATGACCACTGGTGGGGCTGTTGCAATTGGTCCCACAAAAATTAAGTTAAGATATTTCTAACAGCTCTAGTGGTTAGGATGCGGCGCTTTCACCGCTGCGGCCCGGGTTCGATCCCCGGTCAGGGAACCAACCCCAGCCATTAGGGTTGCACAAGCCTTAGATAAAGACGGAGATAAACCTATAGGGACTTATTTATACATTTAAATTTTAGATTCATGTATGTATGTATTTCTTTCGGCTTCTCCCGTTAGGGGTCGCCACAGCGGATCCTCCGCACGTTTTGATTTGGCACATGTTTTACGCTGGATGCCCTTCCTAACGCAACCCTCCCCAATTTATCCGGGCTTGGGACCGGCACTGAAAGTGGCTGGGGATGGTTCCCTGACCGGGAATCGAACCCGGGTCTCACCGCTGCATCTTAGACCACTAGACCACCAGGGGACCATAAAAAATTTAGATTTTTAAATTTAAATTTTAGATTCATAATCTATTTATTTATGTAAAACTGTGTAAAAAGCGCTATACAAATTAAATTTAATTGAATTGGAGAATGTATATGAAATACAAGCTAATTCGATTGCAATTCGATATTGCTAGTCCATGCTTTTCATTAATTACTAAAAAAAAAACTGAATTAAGAAAGAACCAAAAGATTGCTGGCTAGAGTTACAGTAGCTTCTGCTTTAAAAAAAGAAAAGATAAAAACAAAATTGGGGCATGTGGGAAAATTCTGCAGCACTGCATGTCAGAATGTCTACAATGAAATCATTTTATTTGAAAATAAATTCATTGATGAAAGGCTGTGAAAATCTTCCAAACCATCAGCAGGTGATGATTTTTCTCACATTATTAACATCTGTTTCACTGAACTTAATGAACGATTCATAGTAGTTTATTAATGATATGCTTGAAGATGAATAATGGAATAATCAGCTGGGTGTCTAAGTATCTAAGTGAACATTTTGTAGTCATTTTGTCGCTGAGAACAGAGGAGGCAAAGTGAAATTGAAATAGAACACAGATCGAAGTTCAGCCAACTGACCTCACCAACTTCGATGAAGTACTCTGGGTATACGCTTTGTGGTTCATAATAAGAAAAAGGACCATAGATGAGCAGCTATCTTCCATCAGAAGACAATCACAATTTCAGGGCCAGGGAAATACACAGTATATAAGACTAGACTATATGGGCAAACATTAGTGGACATTCAGTTTATTATGAGTAACAATCAGTAACAATTATGTGGTTTTCAATTTCCTATTCCAGAGTTAGGTTCTTCTGCTGGTATAATAACCTTTACTCTTTTTAAGCATTTGGAGCACGTGAATTTGCACAGCCACAAGGTCAGGTTCTGATGTCGGTCGAGAAGACCTGTTTTTCAGTCAGCATTCCAGGTCATCCTAAAAGTGTTCACTCAAGTTTCTGTTCCAGACACTTGAGTTCCTTTATGCCAACTTTGATAGAAAATGTCTTTGTTGAGGTCATATTTTGCAAAAGGGCAGTCATGCTGGAACATGTTAACTCTTTTTAGTTCCAATGAAGATTTTTATTTATTCAGTTAGATGGTTACAAGTCTTGTACCAAACTTCAAAATAAATTTTTTAAGAGAATTTTCAAAGATAGAGAGAATGTAAAGAATGTGAAAATCCTGTGAAGGCAAATCTATTAGAAATTTTTAAAATAACTAGCCAGCAATTAAAGCTGATTTTCTGCATGTTATTCCCATAGTCATTATGTCATTTAAAATTATTTCAGTGATACGTATTTATAGACTATACTGAATGTCGTTTATTAGCAATTATATCAAATTTGCCTTCCTTTGGGACTGAAACCTGGTAGTGTACAGGTCAGCATGAAGCTCTGGTCTTACTACTGGAGTTCTGGAGGGCATCCAGATAATGGCACCTCTTGAGGAATGTCCGCATTTATTAAACTGCTCTGGTCGTAGCTTGTATAAAAACATTGGAATTTTCTCGAATGAAAGTGTGTGTATGTGTTTGTGTTTGTGTTTGTGTTGGTGCACGTACATGTTTGTGTGTCTGTGTATGTCCATTTGGCCCTAGCAAATTTTGCGCTAGCAGTATCTGGCGCCATGGTGATAAACACAATTTCAGCGAGGGCTCTGGCTATCTTTAAAGAGCAGACATAGCAAAAGAGACAACAAAGGGGGAAAAAAATCATTCTCATTAACCCGTCCACTAAATTATTCACCCTGTTTACTCTATCTCATAGCCACACTATTCAGCTGTAAACTGCCCTTTAGCCATAATCAAAAAGCTGAAGACGTTGCCACACTTTTTGCACTCTTTGTCTTCATCTTTGCCTTTTGTCACTCTATTTATTTCTCTTCTCTATTCTATTTTTTTGTCAGTGATCTTCATAGTGGCTGATATCTTTTGTAACAGCATTACTGTGTGATTGTTTGTTAGGACTTGGAGTGCTTGGGAAATGTTTGTAGGCTGTTATTAGTGCTGAGTAGGAGGGAGCAGGCGTAGCTGCAGTTTGCTCTAATAGAGGCCAACCGTAACCTAACTGCATGTCAACCCCTGGCATCAGTCAGACTCCGAGACAAAATGAGGCACGTGTAGAACAAAGCTCTTCTCTCACCTCTGTGTGTATGAATACGTGTGTAAGGTCACCTGTCTGTCAGTTTGCTCCTGCGTCCTTTGATTGCTTCTCCTTCATTCTTTTAACAATAATCATTGGATGATTGGAGGATTGAAGGTGTCCTTTATTACCCAGTCAAAATATCATTTATTCTTATGATATTTACAAAAAAAGTATTATGCAGCAGATGTATAGGTGCAAGAACAAGCTTTCAAGGTTTAGCAAAACCAATAGAGCAGATAAACAATACTCTGAAATGTGAGCTTATGAGCGCAGGAAGAATATCGAATAGAGGTGGAAGCTCATAGATTCCATCTCTAAAAAATATATATATTCATTTATTTGAAACAGAAAACACATCATCCTGGTTAGAGATGTGGTACATAAGTTGTGGTTTTCTGATAAAACTGAATAAGATAGTTGAAGAGCAACATGCCCACACACATATACATCTGGGACCATTTTTATGTAGAGAATTTACACATTAGCATGTTTAATGCAGACCAAAGTACCAGAAGGAACCCTAAACAGTCTTGGGAACAGGCAGCTGAAATAAAGTGACTTACAGTAAATGTTTTCTGAAACAACACACACCCAAAAAAAACCTCAAATCCATAATACATTTGCGAAATACAAGGTTCGTAAGCACATCAGGTGATGAACAATCAGGGTATTGAGGTAAATACAAACCAGAATCAAAACCCTAGACAGCAATCACAAAAAAGTCTTGACATGTCATTATGAAAACAAACCTGAGCCAATACATCACATTGTGTATGTTTGAGTGTGTATATACAGAGGTGAGTGGCAAGAGAGTCCAAGTGTGTGCAATCAGTGATCCAGTGAATGTGAACATGACGTTCAGTGCGTCGTAATCAACTCTCAATTTCAGCAGTCAGGACGCTAATCAGGGTGTCGGCCAATTTAAGGTGTATCTCATTTGCAAAATCAGTTGCATTGGAATATTGCCTCCCAAAAACTTCCCACAGTGCACCACAAAACCATGCCCTTTTTCATGGCATTTAAACCTTTATCTCGAAATGCAAATGGCTTGCTGTTGCTGTTGATGCTTTAAAGTGATTAATCAAATTAGAGATTTTTAACAACTACATGACTTTTTATATACAGTATGGTTGAGTCACCCTTTTGAGCAGCTAATGATTTTTTTTTAATCCACTAACTAGCCTATGATACTGCTAGAAGTATCATGATTATGCTAACAAATTTATATGACATCAAATTTAAATATTAGATAACTTGAGAATTTTACACTGACTGTTTAATCATGTACAGTAATTGGCAAATGAGTCATCAATATTCCAATATTTAATACTTCAGGGCCCTTACCATTTACATTTGCGGCATTTGGCAGACGCCCTTATCCAGAGCGACTTACAACTGAGCAGGGGAGGGTTTTAGGGCTTTGCTCAAGGGCCCAGCAGTGGCAGCGGGATTTGAACCTGTTATCTTCTGAGCAAAAGCCCAATGAATTAACCACTGTGCTACCACCTCCCAACTCATGTACACCACTAATTAAGCCTCACCAACTGTGTTTGTAGTTCATGGTGCATGCTGGGATATACAATTTGATGCAAATCAAGATATGACAATATGATTTCAGGATCAAAATAGGGACCATGGTGCTGTGAGTTGGCAATATTAGGAAACATACTGTATACAATTTTAACAATATTGTTCATACAGTAGAATGTATGTGTTCTTTTAAAGCCCCTAAATCATAGATAATATAAGAAATAATGCCATATTTCAGGATATGTCTAAGCTAGCATTGTGCAGTTAATTTCTGTTTTTTAAGATATTTATTTTCAGTCCCTATATCTGCATTTCTATATATAGTATGTGCACACTACAATATGTTCTTACAGAATTCAGTAAAACACTTTCTTACATTGCATTGCATTAATCTATTCAACAAATAGGACATAATTTATCCATTGATTATAATTTATTATAATTAACTTGAGATAGTTACAGATAGTTTACATGTGCACAAGCCATATTATTTTTTTTTCTCACTATCAAAACCAATTACATTATACTTTCATATTCTCTTGGCATCTTCCATACATACAAATTCTTCCTGAATGAGTGACAGGCAAAAAAACACAAAAATAAGTAAACATGAAGCTAGTTATGTGCGAAAACAGCTGGACAACAAGTATCACATGCACAATGCTGAAGCAAAACTTCACAAAGTAAGACTGAGCCCAGGAAATGTAAATTAAGAAGTAATTAGCAGCAACAGTAATCAGTAAACAGGTAGTGATGGCATAGGTTAAAGACAATGGGAGCAGGTAAATTAAATCTGATAGATTCAAACAAAACAGCTCCCAAAAGCAGATTTGAGCAAAACCTGCTAACTAATCAAAGGTTTAGCGAACAAATGTAGATCTACACATACACAAACACACACAGATGCTACAGATCCAGTTCATCTCATTTTGGTGATGGAGCAGGTCATGGTCCATGTGGCTGGGCCAGTGCCTAATGATTCTCATGTCATGTCTGGAAGTAAGCCACTGAAAGCTCCAGCTAATCCACAGTTAATTAAGCTTGAATGGAGCTTGGCACTACCTTTTTCTGAAAGGGTGTAATCCAGTCGTTCATACTCTGCACTGAAAGCTTGTAATAGTGGGTTACTGTATGTCTTTCCTTTCTATCCATTCCATCCGTCCCCTTCTTTTTTGATAAATGTTCCAATTCTTTTCTGTTTTTTTCTTTCTTTCTGTTCTGTTCTGTTTTTCTGACAGACTTTAAGAAGCTTATACTAATGTTCATATTACACCAGTCAGAAGCATTTGCATAGAATAGACATCTTTGCTTCCTGGCTGCTTCTCATTACTCAGGCATACATATGCAGCAGTCACTCGGGACATCCATACTCTATGAGGCAGTACACATTTTAAAACATATTCTTGATTTCTACTAGATTTCTTCTGGGATTTATCTATCTATCTATCTATCTATCTATCTATCTATCTATCTATCTATCTATCTATCTATCTATCTATCTATCTATAATAAAATTTTTAGATCTAGCAAATATTTGAAATATGACATTTGTTTTTTGTTGGAAAAAAAACTTTTATAGCTAATTTTGGTTAAATGAAATGAAAGCAGGCATAATAATGTTTAAAACTTGGTTTAAATGCAGAAAACTCAGGTACACTATTGGGGTAAATTGTAAGATATTTTTTACGTAGTCGAATATTGTAACTTTTAGTCACAAACAAAGTGCAAGTTTAAAACTTAACAATGCTACAATCTCAAAGCCAAGGGAGCAAAACTGCCCATACTTTTATCGGTCAATCACAGTGACACTAGCCAATTTATTCTTTGAGCTAAGTCTGCAGAAGATGGCAGACAGCACTTTTCTTCAAGTGTACCCTTTATTCCATATTGGCAGCATTTGTGGTTGGCTGCTTGTATCAGTTGACATATCCTTCAAATAGTAACTGTCATGTAATAGAGAGCAAACTGGCCAGTGGGTGCTGATTAGCAGGTGAACTAGTTGGAAACTGGAGAAAAACTCTGTTGAACTTGGAAAAGAAACAAAAAATAATTTGAAAAAAAGTAAAAACGAGATTGTACGTGTGAAGTTAATTCTGCTTATACGTATTTCAGAAAGATTTTCTCACTTATTAAAAAAAAACGAAAAAAAAACACATCTACCTCTGTTTTAATCAACACTTCTTTTGACACCAGCTCTGTGCAGCTGACGTGAAATGGCTCAATCCCCTGCTTTGTTTTCATAGGTGTTGTACCCACTGAAACCCACACCTTTACCTTTTATACCTTGTGAAACTTTCATTTCAAAACTTCAAGTAAATATATATATTTCACTTATCTTTTGTGTGGAGTAAAGTTATCAGAAAAATGCTATATTTAGAATAACCACAAATATTTTAGGGACATAGACTTATGTCTGAACTGTATATATATATATATATATATATATACACACAGTTCAGACAGTCTATGTCTTTCTTTCTTTCGGCTTCTCCCGTTAGGGGTCGCCACAGCGGATCCTCCGCATGTTTTACGCTGGATGCCCTTCCTAAAGCAACCCTCCACAATTTATCTGGGCTTGGGACCGGCACTGAGAGTGGCTGGGGATGGTTCCCTGACCGGGAATCGAACCCGGGTCGCAGCGGTGGGAGCGCTGCGTCTTAACCACTAGACCACCAGGGGACCCACATAAGTCTATGTCTGAACTCTCTCTCTCTCTCTCTCTCTCTCTCTCTCTCTCTCTCTCTCTCTCTCTCTCTCTCTCTCTCTCTCTCTCTCTCTCTCTCTCTCTCTCTCTCTCTCTCTCTCTCTCTCTCTCTCTCTCTCTATATATATATATATTTATATATTTATATATATATATTTATTAGGTACACCTGTCCAACTGCTCGTTAACGCAAAGGTCAAGACAATCTGCTGCAGTTCAAAACGAGCGTCAGAATGGGGAAAAAAGGTGATTTAAGTGACTTTGAACGTGGCATGGTTGTTGGTGCCAGACGAGCTGGTCTGAGTATTTTAGAAACTGCTGATCTACTGAGATTTTCATGCACAACCATCTCTAGGGTTTACAGAGAATGGTCCGAAAAAGAGAAAATATCCAGTGAGCGGTAGTTCTGTGGGCGCAAATGCCTTGTTGATGCCAGAGGTCAGAGGAAAATGGCCAGACTGGTTCGAGCTGGTACTCAAATGGCCTCCACAGTCACCAGATCTCAATCCAAAAGAGCACCTTTGGGATGTGGTGGAACGGGAGATTCGCATCATGGATATGCAGCTGACAAATCTGCAGCAACTGCGTGATGCTATCATGTCAATATGGACCAAAATCGCTGAGGAATGTTTCCAGTACCTTGTTTAATCTATGCCACGAAGGGTTAAGGCAGTTATGAAGGCAAAAGGGGGTCCAACCCGGTGCTAGTAAGGTGTACCTATTAAAGTGGCCGGTGAGTGTATGTATAGATGGACCAGATTCACCTGCATGTTGCATTGTTGTCATGGCAGCATGTGTCAAAACAACATGTTTTGGACTGAATTTTAACTACATTTTTATGTTTGTCTGATTATGTGCCAGTTAAATGTTGTGTAACTTTTTTTTTTTAATTTAAGTTTGCAAACAGTTAAATGATCCTACAGACATGAATCCAAACTGTAGGAAATAGTATCTTAAATGATTTTCAACTTCTAACATCTCACTATAATTACCACGAGATTTAAGCTAGAGTCTGGCAAATTATTGTCATACACAATATAAGAAAACTCATTTTTCTCCCCATGAACAGTTTTCAGGCGATGTGTAATTTACAAAAGAATGGCTCAGCATGGAATAATACAACAGGGTGCATCAAATTTTATCATCTTCAATGCACATATACATTGAATCGTCTCTCCTCCATAAAGTCTGACCTACAAATGTAAACATGGCACATACCTTGACATGTCCAACAAGAGCAAGCTCATCTTTTCTATTCTCACAGATCAGGTTGTTATTTTTTCAGTAGTGGCGTGATTGAAGCATTAAAGCGTTTTTCTCAAGGTGAAGCCCTGACCTGTAAATAAGATTTAAAAGAGATTTGTGTCAAATGTCCTAGTAATGATTAGTTAAATATTCAAGAGTGCTTGTTATCACTTATGTATGTGAGAATTAATTCAAGAGGAGAATCATGAGATGGAGAAAGAGATGAAAGAGTTTAAACAAAGGAAGGTGCTATCTTTTTCTGCCCCATTGCTCCTCTTACTTGGTGATCTCTCTATTTTATCTGCAGCTCTCATGGTCATGTCTATATTATTTTTTATCTGTTTTATTAGTTCTTTCTTTTATATTTCTCAGTACCTTTCTGAATGCTTTTTAATTCAAGTTATTAAGACTAGACCTTGTTTGAGATGCCTTGGAAAAGATGTCCATTCTTCTCTAGTCTTAAACTCTCATGCACTGTGTCTAAATTTACTATCACAAAACCATTATTGATCGGGATATGCTAACCTGTAAGTGTACAGGCCAGGGAGCCAGGGCAGAACTGACAACTACATGGCCAGATAGTACTGATTAATTCGAAGCTATTAGAGATGAGGAAGAATGAAAGGTATGTGGACAAGTAATCACTACAGCCATAATAAGGTGCTTCCCTAAAGATTGCCACAGTTCAAAACATGCATTTGCATAGAACATGTATGCCATTCACTTTCAATAAACTAAACCTCCACCATTACAATGCCCCTGTGCACAAACTAAGGTTTATGGGATTCCTATTGTACAAAAAAACCCGGCTCCACCCCCACACCATACAATGGTGAACCTCAACAAGCACATGGTGTTATGATGGTCATGTGTTCAAAAATATTTGGGCATATAATGTACCAAACTTACAAAAATAAATGTTTGTAATTGTTTATGTGGGGTTTCTTCTGTTTCTCTGGTTTCTTTTCTCTGACCAAAATCATGCAATTTGGTGGATTGGCTATGCCAGAATGCCCTAGATGTGATTTCTTGTAATTGTATTGTGGTCTTTGTGATGACATAGCATTTTATTTAGAGGAATTTTTGCCTCATCAGTGGTGGACAATAACGAGGTAAATGTAATTTGTTATCGTATTTAAGTAGCTTTTGTGTTTCTATTTGGAGACTTTAACTTCATTACTTTTCAAAATCAAATATTCTACTTTTTACTCAACTACATTACACAAAATCAGTCATTCCTTTTATTTGTGAGTGGATAAAAACTAAACTGGTAGCACGCAGCAAACCACTAATAAGGGAAAAGTGCACGCTCTGTTTTTAACTTGTTTTAAAGTCATGGTTTTTGTATTTCGTCCACCACTGTGCTTATTGCAAGAGCTCATGGGATAGGATAAGGATCTACCACAGTCAGGAAGACAAAAGATAAAGCAGTTACTGTAAATGAAATACTGAATGAATGATTAAATGAATGATTGATTCACAAGATGAATAATGAAAGCAATAAGAACACAGTTCTTACCATAGTCATCCACTTGGCATTTACTCTGGGGTAAAACAGTTCATAAACAAGTTGCTTTTTATTTTTATTATTATTATTATTATTATTATTATTATTATTATTATTATTATTATTATTATTATTATTGTTATCATCATCATCATTATTATTATTTTTTGTGTTCACTCTTTGAAATGACTCTTTGGAAGATGGAAGATTTTCTAGATGTTTTCCCAGCATCTAGAAAATAACATCAGATATTTCTATAAAGAATGTAGGCATTTTTATACTCAATAAATAATTTCAAAAAAATATTTAGGTACCTAGACAAAAAAATATCATTGACTTTACCTTTTGATTGATTCAAACATTGCTGTGTTGGTGTTTATTATTACATTGCAGTTCTCAACTCAAAAGGCAGATAGCATTACTTTACAGAAAATACTCTAAAGCAGTTTGAAAAGCTTATATTGAATACGGAGCCTTTGGGAGTCTGCTGTTCCATTATTTATCTAAATGGATTTCTGTTGTTGCTTTTACCAGAAAAAAACTTTAGATATGATTCCACCATATACAAGATAATCTGAATGAAATGTTGATCATATGGACATTTTTAATAGGCAATATACATCAAAGACTCTATGAATACATTATTAATCACATCTCCTTTAAAGGAACTTCAACATAAAAGTGACCAAGAGAACTCACAAAAGCCTTTGTGATCATTTACTAATATTTTTCTTTTTTTTGTCCCTGTGAGGTATAAGAAATTAAGAAGCACCTCATTACAAAAGGAAAAGAGAGGCACAGGTAAGATGACTGCTCTGTTAATCAACTTTGCAAATAGTGATTAATAAGGTAAAAGGGACATACAGAGAACAAGAGAAAAACTCCTTTCGGTAATGAAAGTTAGCAATGGGGGAAAAAACATTTTCTATGCAAACGCTATTTCAGGTTGACCCATGCTGTGTTAATTAGGATTCTGTAATAGACTAGAGTGAAAGATATGGTCCTGAGTGCTGAGGTTGCCATGTTGATCTGGAGACAATCTGCTGCCAATTATTGTGATATATTTGAATTCACCACCTGAAATCCCATCAGCCATTTATCTAATGCTATGTAAATTGACTAAATATTATTGGAAAGTCCTCTGCCTCTCTTATTCAAGATTGACCCTATTCAATGAGGATCTATTTAATCTTATAGCAAATTGACCCAATTCCTTTAGGAAATTACACTAAATTCTTTAGTAAATGGCTCTAATTTAATGCAAAATTACCTGTTTAATGCTCTGCATATGTGCTCATTGCCATCCTCATGGTTGTTTTTCACAAGTATGATGGGGCAAATACCCATTGGTGATTCACTTTGCAAGTGTGAAACCCAGTGGATCTGAACATTTTAATAGCTACACATCCAAAACTTCAGCAGCATCCATGAACTTTCAGCCTTGCATTTGAAGTTTGTACAGGGAATTTCTTAAGTACATGGCATCGCTGGAGTGAGAAAATAAACCTTTCTTCTGTTATTATGAGTTAACAGAATAACCTGACCATCTTATAACAACTTACTACCATCTATGTTTAAAACCATGTCCCACAGTGACCCATTACAACAAGATACAGCACCAACAAAATAACACCAGAAACACCAGATAATATTATCATTATATAATAATAATTCATAAATATTCATTAATGTATCAACTGATCTCTTCCAACCAGCCATCATGGGCTACAGATGAAAGCCTCGATATGGTTTGATTTATAATCTTTCACGAATCATGGCTTTATTATAACTTTCCACTGTTGCTCTGTATAACATAAGAAAGTTCAAATCATATTTGTATGTGATTCAACTGCTCATCTTTTCAGAGCTTGATCACTCAATCTATTGACATTTACACTGTGGCAAGAATCCAAATACAGCAGGTCTGAGTAAAACTCATGGAAAAGTACACATTCATCTTCATCTCATTCTACTGACTTTGTATAATGAAAAACATTAAGATGTTAATACTTGACTATGCAGTAACCAGTGGAGCTCCTCTCACATAAATAGAATCAGTGTGCCAATGGGATACACCATCAAGTGCTACTAAGTCCAAAACCAGGTTCTTCTCAGCCATTAATCATGGTCCAACTTGTCTATTTGCAGTAACTCACAACTGTGCCTAAACTCCTTCAAGACTCAGATCAGTGTCTGCATTTAATTAGCATATTTTCATTTGGGGATACATTTACTTTGTACTATGATCTGTGAGATCCTAATTTTTCTCCACTCCATTTCAAATGAGACCCTGTTGCAAACCCACATTCATTACTCCATGGTTTACATGAGAGTTTCTGCAGAGTAAGGGTAATATTTAAGCAGGGGAGTTGTACTTTTACCACAGCATCGAATAATATATTTCCTCCTTGATTGAGTGTTGCTCCTTCTAAACTTACTAAACTTATTTATCACTTTAATCTGGAAATAAATTCAGATATGCTTGGCATGCTGTCAGACCTTCAAAATGCTGGATGCTTGACTTATGTGATGCCTTAGACGTAAACATGAAAAAGTCTGGCAAATTAATTAATGTATTAATAAATCATCAACTAGTCCCAGAATGAAACTGAATGAGTTGGATAAGTAAAATTCCAAATGGAATTTAAAGTTTTAGATGCTCAGGAAAATTGCCTAAATAAAAAGTGTCTAATCGATATATCATTATATATGGAAATTCGTCTTTTTATTCACCACAGACCAAAGCAAACACAACATATTAATCCCGAAGGGACATTTTGCCGCTGTACCTTATTTCAACAACCAGTGACCAAGATTGCAAAACGTCTGCTGCTTTTTATTACTGCAGAACATACAGTAGCTTGGTAATTTATTTCCTTTCATGATGTATACACCCACATATGTTAAAGAGTTTAAGAGACAAATCTTAACCATGCTCATTTGCTTTGCTGCTGGAGCATCACCTGCTTACTATACAAACATGTGGGTGGTGGATTACACCACGACAGCATCTTTGGACATTTTAAAAGGTTTTTCATGTCACATTTTTTAAGTATGTGGTTTTTTTGTATTTATTGTGTGTGTGTGTGTGTGTGTGTGTGTGTGTGTGTGTGTGTGTGTGTGTGTGTGTGTGTGTCTACACATGCATTTGTGTTTAAAGGTCTCGTCGGCAAAAGGAAAAGGAAGAGAGTGCTCCACGATGCCATTTCAAAGACAGAGAGAAAGAGAATAAAGAGATAAGGGTGTAACACAAAAAACGGATAATGCTCTTCTGCAGACAGCTCATCTCTGCTATGGAGGACAGTGTGGATGAATACATTCATGTCTTCTTCAAAAGATTCTAAGTGATCACACAGCTCTGCTTTCAGTGTGGTACGAGTGAACACTGAGCACCAAAAATCACAAAGTATCTGCTTCCTGCTGTGTAGATAAGAAGCAGTGCTGAGACGTTTTACTGTACTGAATAGCATTACCAAAGCAAAATGGACAAAGATAAAAAAAAAAAATATATATATATATATATATATATATATATATATATATATATATATATATATATATATATATATATATATATACAATTATATATAAATTTTTATTATCTGTTCTAAATGTACCTTAAATAATACTTTTCAAGTTTATAAAACTCTAATCAAAGACAAATGGACAAACATGAATGTTTTTTGCAAATGCATGTTGCTTATGAGTAAAACTATCCTCAACATCTTCAACCAGCATGATTTGAAGGTCATGAATGTTTTTCAAATAAGCTGTTCATTAGACACATGAAAAAAGAACATAGAAATACCAGGTTCCCATTACTTCAGTTTACATTTTCAGATGACAGCACAGCTCATAAAAATACTCTTGTAAATGTTTAAGTTCCTATTTTGCTGCAATAATAATATAATTTCCACTTTTCTGGAAAGATTTGTGCTTTTTCAGAGTCATTCTCAAACAGGTTTGAGTGTCCCACTGCAAGTGAAGAGAAAATTTGATGGCACCACAGCCAAAGACATCCTACACAATCGTGATTCTTCAGCTTTATGGAAGAAGCATATAAGACTGGAAAAGTCAGGTGTCCTAATACTTTTGTTTGTATAGAGTATGCAAATGTTTTGCTGCTAAAAATGAAATGTTAAAATTCTTTTTATTATTCATTTACTTTAAGAAAAATAATTGTACATATTTCTGGTGATATTCTTTGTATTTATTTATTACTGTTAATGTTTTAACATACACTTTATAAACACTTAACAACTAATAGGCAAAATCTTAAAGATTTTTTTGGAAATCCTAAATATAAATTCTAAGTTATAAATGTCTTTTTTCATGGTTTTTTTTTTATTATTTTTCATTTTATGCCAAGGGTTTTGCAACTGACGTCATTTATTGCCAACCAGCTATTACTATGTTCTCAACAACTACGTCCTGCTAATTACTGGCCAAAACCTCATTTTAACCTCTCATTTAAAAGCTATTTTATTGGTTAGTTAAAAAAAAGTGGAGGAAAGTATGCAGGGTTAATGGCTATTAAGCTCAGTATATCCCCATCTAATGTTCATTGTGAGTTTTGAGTGCTATTGACCTTGGTGAAGCCATGTAGTCCAATATTGAAGAAGTAAATCAAATAGTCATTATGGACAGTTTTCTTCTGCTAATTGGAATAAAATGTTTTATAGGCCATTCTTCCTGTAATGGACAGGAAGCTCGAGGCTGCCGGTGGTATTTGTGGTCCAGACGCATTTACAGAGGCTCTTAAAGTAGGAGAGACTGCAATGCTGGAGATGATAATACATTACAGGTTATGTCTGTTCTCCACTTCTGACCTTTTATCTGAGTGATTATTTATTCAGAAGGAAAGACCAGATTAAGTCAGAAGCATGTACACGACACAGCAAAGAAGAGATGATGGGTAAGCAGCTGAGTTTTTATTAATTTATTTATTTTTTGCTTTTATTGGAGGGGGAAATTGTTTCCCAGCCAGCTTTACATAGAGCTTCACCATTTCAACACACGAATAAAAGAACTCCTGAGGTTAATCCAGTGTCTCTGTTTTAGTTTGTATATGTGAATTAGTAGGGAAGTAGAACAGCACACCCACTTGTTTAACTGGAATAGAAGAAACAAGAAAAAGCTTTTCAGATATTATGGGATGTAGGACGCCTGGAGATTTTGATACGCAGTGATCAGAGTCTCAGTTCTTCTATCGACAAAGACGTTTTAAGGCAGTGTGATAACAAAAGCTCTTCTACAGGCAGCTATCAAGTTTTTCGCTTTGCTTTTTTTAAATATTAAAATCTATTCCCATAAAAGCATTCCTATAATTCAGCAGATCAATATGTATGTTTAGTTTGAAACCTGGAGGCTTGGAACCTTTCTATTTGTCCCAGCTTTAACTAATAGCTTGTAGCTTTTGATATTTTATACAACATACCATATAGCAGAGCCCTCTTTCAGATTCTTGTTAATTGCTATCTTAAAGGCACCCTAACCTTGAACGCTAAGGATAGAACTAATTAAATCCACTTATTCCACCAGCCCGGTGTGTCTGAGCGTGTGCAGACTATATGTCATTTCTGAGGAGCAGAAGGTGGTCACGCATTGAACAGCACATCTTTTTTTCTCCATCCAGATGGAGGAAGACGCAGATGAGCGCATTAGACATCTTTAAATGCTTTTAATTTATCTGGCAGGTTGGCGTGGCAATGCTTGCATTTGAAGAAAGCCAGCGTGAAAGTGCTAGTAATGGAATCCTGCGTGAATTTTTTTTTTTTATTATTTGTAATCTCACTGACAGAAGTGGGTACAGCCATGAAACCGAATTTCATATCCTGCCCCTGGAAATCATGAGCTTCATCTCCTGACACTAATAGTGTCACTTGCTCACTGACAAACCGATGTTTGTGCTATCTCAATTCTTTCCCTGAATCTCTGCTTTAATGAGACTTAATGAGGACAGATGGGAAGAATAGCAGACGTTTAGTCTTGTAATTCTCAAAACTGCCCAGGATGTTATATTCTGTTTCAAAGATCAGTCTGTTCTCTCAGTAAGCAAGGCCAAGACCTGACAAATAGGTAACAATTTCATTTGAAGATAATTGTCTTACAATGTTTTGTTTGACTCCTGATAAATAAAGAGACAAGAAAGTGTTTTTCCCTTGAAATAACTGCTTGTGGATAACAGATGTCTGAAGGCCATAGAGAAATCTGACTTGCAAAAATATGAAAGTTACAGCTTTGAACTGTGGTTGTAAAAGCATATGTTGTGAGTCAGATATTTACTAGTTATTATTGGCTCTCAAATTTCTTGCAGACATGGACCCCATTAACTATTAAGAAAATTGCAGAAAAATACATTGTAAATACAAATACATTTCACTGACCTGTTTTTTTATTCTAAAAAATATTCAAATACTAGACTCATTATTTAAACATTCAGTAATATTCAGCCTATTTATTGGCTAAATTTATTTATATATACGCGTGTGTGTGTGTGTGTGTGTGTGTGTGTGTGTGTGTGTGTGTGTGTGTGTGTGTAGCGAGAGAGAGAGATAGAGAAAGAGAGAGAGCGAGAGAGATAGAGAGAGAGAGCGAGAGAGATGTTGAGGATGTTGTATTATTATTTAATGTGCAAACCTAAAGCACAAGAAACAAGGACAATAACCTGAGCTACAAGCATGGAAAGACAAATGAAAAACAAATATTGCAATGAACGTTTAGCAATATGCAAGTGCTAATTACCAGTCAACATGAAGCAGGTGTGCAAACAATTACAAGGCATTGTGAGGTGCATGTCTTCCCTCACCACATGTATAAACCTGCTCCATGGTCTTCCTCTTTTCCTCCTTCCTGGTGGCTCCATCCTCATTCTCCTACCGATATACCCCATGTCCCTCCTCTGCACATGTTCAAACCATCTCAATTTTGCAATTTTTTTTCCAGTAATGTATGAATATAAGTGCATATGTAAAAAACATAAGGTTAAAATGTGAAAAATCACATGTGGGAAATGTGAACATATGCCCTATAGGCTATGTGGAAATCTTATGTAAAAACTCACTGAATCATGAGGGGATTAAAAAATATTTGGAGAAAAATATACATTGTATGCACTGTATATGTGTGAAACTGAAGTGTTTAATTATGTGGTGCCACAAGGATCAGTTCTAGGACCCCTGCTTTTCACTGGTGTCTAAAAATTAAATATGCAAATAATTTAATTATCAAGAAACATCTTAACATGCACACACAGATATAATATATTTGCATATAAAGAATTATCAACCCTAAAATAAAAAAATAAAAAAATTATTATAACCTGGTCCTCACTCATATTTCCCATTTGTGATTTACTTCAGAGATCTGCATGCATATGGCCAAAGATTTCTGTGCTTTTGGAAATTGGTGCACTAATTGGTCGAGAGCATGGTGCTTAATCCCCATCTAACTCATTAGGCACAGGAACAAACAGGGCTGGTCTCCGAATGTCTGTAATTGAGACAGATCTGTGACACCAAGGCCCTGTGAGGAACACGTATGTTCCAGCACAAGTCTGTCAAAATAAATCTTTCTTTCCTTCTTTTATCGCTCTTTTATTCCATCATCTCACACTCAGGAAGGCAGAAAGTGATTCCTGTGTCTTCATTTCTACTACACCGCTAGTCCGTCTTGATGATGTGTTAAGGAATATATTCCTCTCGTCACCAAGATCCTGGGTGAGTTATTGCATGACAAAACGCATCCTCTGTCATGTGCCTAGGCATCTATAAATCACTAGTATTAATCTGAAGAGGATAAAAAAGCAGAGAAACTGTACCTTAGTCTGTATTTGAGAGAATATTTCAACATAATCTGTTGTTAAAACAGACTCAGGTATTCAAGATTACAAAGTGAACATAAACAAATAAATATTGGGTTGAAAAAGAAGTTGAATGAGCATCTTGCCTAATTCCACATATCTAGCTAGGTTACCATGCAATCAGTTAGAAGGAAAATGTTCTGCTTACTTGGACAAACATTTTTGTTGTTCTTTTTGGTTGAAAAATACTTTTGGAATTAATGCTTAGCAACAAAACAAAAACTAGCCAACTAGCTTCTTTTTTTTTTTTTTTACAATGCTCCAAACTAGTTAATTCAATGAGCTAATTACCAAAAGCTAGGGCTAAATATAATCCTTAACTAGCTAGATGACTACATTAAAAAGAATTATACCATAAATGATCAGGAAATCAAGAACAAACCTTACCCTGATAGCTAATTTGACAAACTAATTTACAGAAATTTACCTTAACTAGCTACCTGAACGAACTAAAAAAAAACATATTACTTGATTGTAAATTTTTAAGATTATATTTTATTTTAATATAAAAAACAAATGAGATGTCATGCTGTATGTATAGGTAATTCAGCAAAAAAAAACTAAAAAAAGAGAGAGAGAGCGCGCAAAAGAGCATATGTGCATGCCATTTGCGATTCGCAAGAAAAGGTAAGGAGTTTGTTTTCTTCTCCTTGAGTAAGATTCAATGACAATAGTATTTAAGCAAAGTACAAATCATACTATAATACTGAACTATTTTTCAGTCCTGGAATTAATCCTAAAATAATACATGCAGTGCCATTCCCTGAATTAATCTGGTCCTCGTTCAGGTGCTGCATGAGGCATAATAAATTCAGGCACAGCGGATGAAGGCACACGCAGAAACACACACACAGACACACACATATACATATATATATATATATATATATATATATATATATATATATATATATATATATATATATATATATATATATATATATATATATATATATATATATATATATATATATATATATATATATATATATATACACACACACACACACACACACACACTCAGAGAAGGATCGAATCTCTCAATACTCCCCGAAGGCATGTTCAGAGACAGATGATGCCATACACTCATTACAGCAGTAACATTTACCTAGGCAAAAGAAGAACACCGAGACTTTAATACTTGTTTGAAAGTGGTAAGTGCCGAGCGAAATAAATTCAGTGACAGAAAAGCCAAGAGAGGTCAAATAGATTTGCTTTTTGGTGCATATGTGTGTGTGTGTGTGTGTGTGTGTGTGTGTGTGTGTGTGTGTGTAAAAAGAATGGCGAACATGCTGTGAATTTCAGTTTATAGCCTGTGTAGGCCTTAGAGGCTGGACAGATAGATTGAATTAATGTCCTTGCTGTGAGCAGAGCTTTTGCCATTGCTACACAGGGCCAGAGTGCAACTCAATGCTGAGAGATCTGTAACATCTAACACACCTGCAGGCCTAAAGCCCAATTATTTATACAGCAGGGCTGAGGCATGAGCTGCACTCTAACCTCACTAGCTCTGGCATGCAGCAATATTTGCGCTAATGATTCTAACATCTAGTGTACTGCATGCAACAGCCTAAAGGCACTTTTTTCTTTTTTGGAACAGGAAAAGAGACAGCCTCTTCGAGTAAAAATCTACATATTCTCATATGTGCTATTATGGTGCGTTAAAGGCTACAACAAATTACTTAAGGGGGAAAACATTTTTGTACTTAATTACAAAGATTAACTACTACGACATGAGAAAACATTTGCTACAGTGCAGCTAAGTCATGATGTAGACATGTAAATTATTCGTCGCTAAAGCATGGCACGGTTGCACTATAAGACTTTTGACTTGCAAATGAGAGACATGAGTGCTAGTGCCTGCTCATGGAAAGACAATCTGTTATCTTGTTATAGGGGCTGATAGTGAAATATTTCAATCATTTTTTTTTTTTTATCTAGGGACATTATATCTTTATAAATAATGAACACTGAAGAATGAGCAGAGAAAGGATGATTTACTATTATACGGTATCATGGGTTGTCTGCATACACTATTTTTAACGGCTGGTTGAATGTTGGAAACCATTGTACGTACAGATAGTTCTAGTCAGTTTGATCATTGTTCTATAATAATGTGCTGCCTTATAAATGACTGTAACTGTAGTATCACAGTATAGATAATATATTTAGTATAAATAACCTAATGACCTTGCTGAGCTTAATGAATGAGTTTTGTCATTTAACTTATGTAGTGAATATGGTCATTTTGATAAATGGAGCGGAATGTTAAAATAGGCTATGTAAAATAAACAGCATGAGGCATTAACACCAACAGCTTCTTCATTATTGGAAGCTTTATTTAATTTGAATATGCACAATTTCTCTATTTTACTTTCCTACTCTTATAATTATTCATTTAAAATCATTTTGTTCAGTCAGGAAATCACTGTCAACATCGTTGGCATCCACTTGTTAGCGCTGCCAAATGACAATGGTATAATCCACATATAAACCCGAGTCTTTTACACATTTTCTCAGTAAAGTTGCGTTTAAATGTTTTGAAGACCAAAACGAACAAAAACCATCCACCAGATTTGAACTTTTTTGGAAATTCTTTTATACTCATGTGCAAGCAAAGGTTGTTCAGTTCACAGCGCCTTTGCATTTTGTAACCCCCTGAAAAAATCTCTATAAAAGGTAAAGAGAGCTGAACACAAAGCAGAAAATGAGAACACAACTGAAAAGGCATTTCTCAAGCGCTGTGGTGGAATTATTTAGACTGAATATCTGCATTAATAAAAAAGATATTATTTTGCAGCATAACGGCACCTGGACTGCATCAAATCTGGAAGCAGAACGTGAATTATGTGTGAGTTTGTAGCAATTTATTTGACATGATAATACAGAAACAAACGGCTACACTTTTCCCAAGTGATCATAGACACCAAGCACATCACACAGTGATGCTTTCTATTTTAACTGCTATAAGAGTTTAGGTAAATGTTGGCCAGAATTCTTTTTTACGCCTACGTGCTTTTCCAACTCTCACACAATTCAGTCTCTCGGCCAAAATCTCCGCAAAACTCCCAGAAGACTGGATTTTCATGAATAGCAAATTTCCTGTGTAAATGCTCCAGGACGGATTTCCGAATAAATTGAATCCCATTGTTTTTATACGAGTGCCACCTCTTATTATACATTAAATGCAATTCTTTGGCATTTATTGCCTACACTTACATGCACATTAAATTTATTTTATTTTTTTTGCCAACTCTGGGACCCTTTACTTGCATTTTGATCATAAATCAGTCATAAATATTAATTAAACTTGGGACTGAATTTCCCTTTAGTTTCATGCTATTGTGTTAGCAGATCAGGACTTCGTATATCCCAGGAATAGTTCAAAAAAGGTGAATGTAATATGCAGGTTAAAAATGAATTTCACCTAAATCACAAACCTTGACCCCAGAACACATCAGATATATAATTTCAATCAAATTCCTTATCCTATAAATGAAAGAGAAGCTTTTTCCCCCCTTTTTTCCTTTCTCACTTTTCATTTCAGCTTTAGTCGCACCCAACCGCCAAGCCTTATTAAACAGCATAAAAATCATTTTCTTTTCCCACCTTTATTTCCTAAGCTTTCATTTCGTGGTAACCTTTTCAGTTAAATCTTCGGCCTCTGACTTATTGTGCGAACCCGCAATGGTATTAAACTTATTGTTCATTCAGGCAACTGGCCAATCTGTCTCTTGCGTGCTTTTCTATAATCTTTCTGTGCGTGCCCTGCGTGGACGGAATACATCTTCCTAAAACAGGATTAAAACCGTACAAACTGAAAAACTGCTAGTGGCGTTAATGTGTAGCTGCCAGAGCCATAACAATGTTAATTTGTTTAGAAAGCACTCTCTAATATGGGGAGTGATACAAGGGAGACAAAAAGAGTTGATTTATGTGATGGGAGACATTGTGATGAAGCAATCGAACATTCAGCACATGGTTAACTTGACTGCAATTGCAGAGCCATTAAAATGTGTGTAAAACGCATTCTAATCAATCCAGACGGTAATTACTTATTAATAAATGAGTTTGAAGATGTAATGTGCAGTCGCCTGGTCACAGTAGCATTGATGACGAGTCTACTCCCATCTTGTAAGGTCTTATTCTACAGTTGCTCTTTTTGGCTACAGATTCTGAAACGGCATCTCTGGAAACTTGGAAAATGAGATGCGAATAAATAACATTTTGAAGCAAAAATCGAATTTCATTCCCTGGTTGTCAGTGTGATGTTCTTGAACGTCATATGTGTTGGAACTAGACATTTCATGGCATGAAATAATGTAATGTATTTTTGATGTTTTAGAAAAAAAAGAACAAATATTAAACAAAAACTTTTTGTTATTACATATTTGGAAATTTGATTAGTAAAGAATAGTTTAATACTTCAGTTTAGGTGGGGACTCAGACATTTAATGTCCTCTTAAAATGAGTAGTTTCAGTAGGCACAAGAATGAATTAGATTTGTCATACAGAATAAAGGCTGTATATTTAAATAATATATTTTGTTGAGGTTGAGGCTTCTCATTTCATCAATCTCATTTCAATTTAATTTAATTTGTCATTAAACATATTTGACATTGTCCCAAAGCATCTTTACAGAATTAGAGTATATACATTTTGACATCATAATAGAGTTTCTATAAGTTTATCCCTAATGAACGAGCCGGTGGTGACAGTAGCAATTGAAAATATCTTCAAGACGATATGAGGAAGAATCCTTGAGAGAAACCAGACTCTAAAGGGAACCCATCCTCATCTGGGTGACTTTGAATGTCTAGTCATTATAGTTCCATCATTGCTGAGGTTATGCAACTGTTCACTAATGAACACTTTAATGAAAAAACTGTTCATGGCAATTATAGCCATAGTCCACACTTATCACAGTCCAATGCAGGAGGAAATCCTTTGCATTGTTGTCAGGTGTGTGCTTTTACAACATTATTAGGCTATCTTTTTACTTGTTTCCCTTGTGGGAATTAAATAATGAATTCATAATTATTAGTAATCTACACAAATATCAAGCCCATATTGAGTAGAGACTTGGAGGAATATCATGTGTTTCTAATCTTCCACTATCCAGTTGTAATGAATCTGTGACTATGAGTGGAATCTGATGTGGTCTCCTGTTGTTGTAGCCCATTTGCCTCAAGGGTATATATGCTTGTGATTATTTAATCAATCACAGCCTTGCTGTTGAAACTATCCGATGATCTCTTTGCCCTCTCTCATGATTTTATTAAATTTCATTGTTGCCAGATGATTGGCTGACTGGCGAGGGGACATGTACCTATAAAAGGGGTGGGTAAGCATATGTGACTATCATGTAGGCATTTCCCAAACAAGTATGGTGATCGTCAAAAAACATACTGCTTACTGTTCTTGCACTGGAGCTTCATTTGTGCATCACTAAGTTCTAAGTATAGTTTAATAAATCACAAAGCAAACAATGTAATACAATGCCATTATAACATCATGACTGGCGTGTGAGTAACACTGATTATCTCTCCAACAGACGAGCTCCTGTAGCTCAGAGAAGTTAATTCTGTTAATGCTCGACAGGTCACGACTGTTTCGGAAACAAAAGGGGGACCAACACAATATTAGGCAGATGGTCATATATGCATGATTGGTGTATAAAGTACATTTTATTGTTGGATGTAATATATAGACAGCCATGTTGGTTTGCTGGGTTTAAGACTTTGTATGTTTTATAACAGATATGTAGTTTCTGGCACACAAACCTATGACTACAATTTCTCAATCCTCAAGCCATCCTCCCAAAACTGCCACCACTCCTTTGGTGTGCATGGTGTGGAAGTTTCTTAGATCCTGCTAAAATCATGAGAAGGTAACTCATCAATGAAGCACAAAGTTAGAATCCGTATTGAAGTGTTCTAATGTGTTTGAGTTGTCAAAAAAATAAAAAATAAATCATCACCAATTCAACGGTAAGCGCTTGTATTATTCAATCTCAGCAGGATTTTGTGTGTGAAGAGAGCTGGCTCGCAGCTGAATGACAGATTCAGTAATCCTTGAGGGAACAGCAAAGGAAAACATCTCCTTTTCTCTACCACTCCGCTTCAAATAAGCCGATTCCCTCTCAAGTGCTGCTGCTGGATCCTCGACTGATCTGTTAGGCTACAATACGGCTTCAGTCTCTGATGTGCACCCATGGATTTAGTGAATAGAGATCTGTTCATGCAGCAATAACACTCATTCGTTGATTGGCATTTCGAGCACTTCCCTAACAGAGCTGTGCTGATAATAAGTGAAAAATTCTCATCCGGTGGACAAGCCATGAGCATCAGTATCACTTGATCAAATAGCAGAATATCAGAGAAATTGGCCTGAAACCACTCGGGAAGGATGGAGCCGCATCGGCGTCCATAAAAATTGGTCTCAGATTAAGACGAATTGATGCAAAAAGAGGAATGAAGGATATGAGATGTATCGTGGCAGTTACCATAGTAACTCTGCCTCCGTTTACCTTTCAGTGGAGCCCTTGATGTGTTCAAGTGCACTGTAACAGCACTGGGACTGCAACTTTACATTCCTCGATCACATACACTCCCCGCTTTCTCAATCTCTGTAGGAGAGGCTCCCTAAAGGTGTCCTTTAAACACCATTTATGGTTTCCACCTTGTGTGCGGTTTAAGTGAATATCATAAAATGTTTCAATTGATTTCAACTGTATTTGGGACGTCATTCATTTTCAAGGGCAGTGCTGCTCAAAGGGTAGGAGCGAAAATTCAATTTCACAGTCAACTGATACGTTTTTGCAGGATGAGAGGTCGAAAACAGATACGTGAGCGCCGCCGTCTCGTCAGGCTCCAGAAGGGGCAGTGGAATAAAGATGGCTTGGAGAGTGTTAAATCTTTTCTGAACGCAGACAGAAAAGCTGTCATGTGTGCTATCCAACGCTGATACAAATGTGTTTGCTTACTCGGATGGTTTACTTAAGATACATTACAATCCATCTTCAGAACCTAATATTTATCAAGCACTGAGAGCACTTACTGTTCGCCGGGTAAGAAAAATGACCGAACGAATAAGGTGATTGCCGACCATCGTTCATTACAAAGGAATCAATATGTACATAAATCTCAGGTGAAGCAAAAACACACTCATATGAATTGGACTTCACTTGCTAAATGAGGAGAAGAAAGAAAACAAAAAAAATGTCTGGCACAACACGCGTATGAGCAAGCGAGCGAGCGTTTCACAATAATGGACATCACACTAATAAAGAAATCAAAGCCTCATTTATTCTAACAGGCTCCGCCCACCCGCTCTGCCTCATTCTCTCGAACGCACATTGCGAAACAGGGACATGACAGGGTCTGATATATTCTTCGCACTTCATTAGGCCTAGTCTTTCAAAACCGCTAAACAAGTCTGCAGCAAAATCATACTCGTGCAGGCGCTAAAAGGTACAGCACAAGCAAAACCTCAGATGGGGGAATGAGCTGAAAAGCATTTTGCATGTACATAAATCTTTTTTAAACACAAACTACTGGTTACCACTGAAGCGCAAACCATTTTGAAACATACATTTTTTTTACATAAGGATGTATATATATATATATATATATATATATATATATATATATATATATATATATATATATATATATACATACATACATACATACATCTCTCTTTCACTATCTATCTATCCATCCATCCATCCATCCATCCATCCATCCATCCATCCATCCATCCATCCATCCATCCATCCATAAACAGTGCAACCTCGATACTCGTGGGGGTTACGTTCTATGACCCCTCACATTGTGAGGTTTTGACTCTCCTTTTGATGGTTCCTTTTTCAAGGGGAATTGTACATGTACTGTACTGTAAACTCAACAAAAATTGTAAATTACTTCTCATAAATGTTTTATTTACTACTTTAAATGAAGAATACAATAATAAATAGTTTTTCAAACATTTTTATGTAATTTATTAGTACCAACTAATAAAATGTTACTCCGAACTTTCGAGCCACTCGAGGCTTCTCGCTGACTATCAGATTTTTCACGAGTTACACTTAGCCCTGTTCCAAATGAAAAGTCGTGAACTATCGAGGTTCCACTGTATACATATATTACAACATTTTATGCTTACAATCAATGAGCATATCTGATAGCAAAATCTTGACAGTTCACTTTCTGAAAGCTTCTGTTGCCAAGTTTTAAGAACATTCAGTGGTGTGTTGACTGAATGCTTAAAATCATGAGAGAATTAGTAAGTACTCAAATGCTTTTGTATTTTGCCATGTGTTATCTCATTAAAAGGAAAACTCCACTCTGATTTCAACAAGAGGTTTTGCAATACGCATAATGGCATTTGACTAACAGGTCATACTGGTCCTAGAAACTCTGTCTCCAAAGTCTCCACCTAAAGACAACAGCGATTTAGAATTTTAGTATAGCCCAGTTCTCAAAGCTATAGCTGTATTGCATTCACGAACTGTGCATCTGAATGTTTGCTGTTCTCTATACTTACTATGCAGTAAATACAATACTGGATGTATCATTAATAGGTACTCGTTTTGCAATGTTTGGGTTTTATGTTCATTAAACACCATTTTATGCACACACAATGTCCTCCTGCAATGTCAGAGCAACAGAGAACCAATAGAGTTCTAATGGATATAAAGGAAACACAAAGAAAACTTCAATTGAAATATTGAATGTGTTTTATGGTGGAGTTTTTCTTTAATGACAGCAAGACCCTGATACACGTGTCCGGCCAGCGTCTCCATACGGCATGTTTTACAAATAGCACAAGCAGCTAGACTAGTGATAGAGTTAGTTAAAACAATGAAGTTTGCCAGACACTTGTTTATGAATTTACTCTTTATACCCCACACTTGTTCCTAATGTCTGACTTGATGAATTCAGTAATTTAGAATATACAGTTTAGCCTCATTTCAAGTTTCCAGTCATGTTATTTCTTTCTGCAATTTAACACAGATGTCTGCCAGAACAAAGTTGCATAGGTCTTCCTCTTTTGCTTAAACGGCCTCTCACATGGCATGTATAGCACTGAACAGAGTAAGATGGCTCACATAGGAGAAATAGGCCTTGCCAACACCCAAACAACAGTGGACTTTGAAATTAGAACGTCCCCTTAAGTGCATTTTTAAACAGATTTACGAGAGGATTTCAAACCTCTTCAGTCTGCTTCAGTCTTGCATTGTTCAGATTTGTTCACAGTTTGCTATTCTTCTGGAACTGTGTGACAAGGCTGAGCACTTGATCCGATGCCTTGATGACTTTGTTGTGCAAGTAGGCTCTGCCGTTAATGCCAGTCTCTTGCAGGAAGTAACGGTAGTTGACCATGATGCCGCACGAGTTAGCGATGCCTCTGGGGCTAGTGTCGGCATGCCAGTTGAGCCTCCAGAGGGTGGCACCATTCTGGAGGTGGAAATTGGCGACCGGATTGAGCGCATAGCCGCGCCTCTTCTCTCCGTAGAGATACCAGGCACACAAGCGCATCAGGACCGGCTCCATAGCGCGGGTCAAGCGTTCAGAGCGAAGCCAATCTCCAGAGGCAAGGAGGGTACGCAGTGCATCGACCGCAGCAACACCGGAAACCGCTCCTGTCGCCTCCTCCACTTCAGTCAACTCGTGCTCAGAGAGCAGCTCGGAGATATGACCTTCCTTCCTGTACTGGGCCAGGAAACCTTGCAGCCATGATGTAAAGCCAGGGATGGGCGACAGGCTGGAGAACTGAGTCATGTGTGGAAATTCACTCTATAAAAAAAAAGGAGGAAAGGAAGAAATATGAAATATACAATCTGACCCAATAACATGCTTCTCAACACGTTACAAAGAGCATAAGTTATGATATACATCATCCGATTCTACAGTCAAATCCTTATCTATAGTCTTTCTTTATACAACTTTATATACAACTTACAAACAGTTTTAAAATGCAAAGTAAAACCTTTCTTTTCACTCATTGCCAGCAACCAAGCCATTCATAGCTCCTGAAAGCTGACTCATGCAGCACCTAAGAATTTAGCTAAAAGTCAAATTGGTACCTTTAACACAATAATTTTTGCAATTCAAAATAAAAAGTAACAAAACTTTTACTTCACGTTTGATTGTGCACTTCATGACAACGACTAGCACTGCGCCATACAATGATTTATGTCCTGATGTGCAGGAAAAACGCTGTACCAAATGTCACCGTGTTTCCTGGTGTGTTGATGGGCATACAAATGATTGTGCTTAACAAATCATTCTATTCTCTTCAAGTTAATGTCAGTAATGCAAAAAACGTACTGGGCTGCTCTTTTCCAGCTATACCCCTGGCTTATTTAGTGTACATTGTATAAACCTGAATTCAAGACCTCTAGTGCACACATTGTTATTAATGCTATATACTTTGAATGGTAGCTGTGGGAAAAAAACAGATGGTTGCTGCAATACAGAACAAATAGCAGCTCTTATTGTCGGATATATAAATAATAGTGAAATTTTCCTTTGCATATTTCCGTACGGTTTCTTTGGCTAGAATCTTAGCAGAGGATGTTTAACATAAAATGTATGGTCACATATTAAATGAGAATTGAAGCATGTGGGCATTAGGTGAAAGCCTACGAATAATACAAGCTAAATTCTAACCAAACACTGATGTTCTTTATATGATAGTAGTTGCAAGTTACTAGTAGTGTGTGAGGCTTTGTTACAATCAAAACACGTGTTCATAGAATAGCTTCATCTTTCAGACAGCTCTGATTTTGCACTTTGAAAAATACGGTCAGCCGTGTCAAACACCTCTTTTGTGCTTTTTTCCCCTCACTTCACTAGAACTAGCATGAGACATAACCACCCTTGTTTGCTCACACATTCATGCTTGTGCACAATCTCTCACTCTCTCTCTCTGGTCTATATTTGAGAAGCAGACAACAAAATAAGCCAGACTGTCAGCCTGGTCCCTGAAGGGAAAAGCTAAATCTGGTCCCCCTCTCTCCATCTGACTCTCCATCATTTAGTAGCATGCTCGCTATCAAGCTTTTGAAGAAAGTGAGGATAAGTGTGTCTGGGGGTCATTTTCTATTCATCAGCTAAATTTACTGCAAATCCTCAGTCAACGGGCCTAAGAGAAGAGACAGTGTGTGTGTGTGTGTGTGTGTGTGTGTGTGTGTGTGTGTGTGTGTGTGTGAGAAATTGAGAGAGAAAGTAAGGGAAGAAGTGCTTCATGAGTATAACACTGCAAGATGTCTATAACCGCCTCTCAACCTTCTAAATCACAATAATCATTTTAATAATACATTTTCCTCACCCTCAATCTTGCATCCATCACTGTAGCTATTCCCCACTGGCAGAATGAATCACCTTCAGCCCGTAGAAACAGTCCACAATTCAAACACTAACATTGTCCCTGTGCATACTAATCCCCCTTTTATCTCTCTTCTACACAATCTCTATCCTACATATATTCACATTATGATTTTAATCAATTTGACTAGGTTCATCCAAATTTCCTACATATCTTACCAATTTGAAATAATAAAATAAAAATACATTTTTATAGATAATATTTTTGTATAAAATCTACTAAATGGACAAGAACATTGGGGCGACTGACTCTTCCAGCCATATGTGTTTTTTCCCCAAAATTCTAGCACAAAATTGGAGGCACACAATTGTATAGAATGTATTTGGATGCAGTAACATTCAATTTCTTCTCCACTTTAACTAGGAGACCTAAACTTGGCTTCATAAAGACAGAGTTAACATGGTTTGAAGTGGAAGGTCTTCAGTGACCTACTAAAGAGCTCTGACATCAACCCTACTGAACACTTTTGGGACGAACCCCAGGCCTCCTTACCATGCATCAGTACCTGAGTTTACTAAAGCCCTTGTGGCTGAATGAGCACAAATCTTCATAACCAGAATCCTAACTCTAGTTTAAATTTAAACTTTGATTTGAGAAACTGGAACTTTCCAGAAGAGTGGAGGTTATTTTAAACAAAAAAATGGGATCTTATGGTGCATAGCTTTTGTTTATATAATGTTAACTCCATATTTCAGTATTAATATTGTGAGTTATTGTCTATACGTAAGGACTAACACAAAATCTATGCTGTACCATTCAAAATAATGAATGGTAGTGGGTGTGATCAAGCCTGAAATATAGCAGAGTGAATATTTTTCTGTATAAATAGAAATGCATATTTATTACCTGAACACATCACATTTTTTAAAACTGTTTATTGCTGCATATAATATCATAGACTGTCCACAAGATAAGGTAGTTTCTATCGTTTTACACACCGGACTTCCCTGTGTTTTCTCTCCTAAAGACAATTTCTTTTGCATGAGCTGTTAGAATAGGACTGAACATGTATTAATATAAACTAATGCATTAATATAAATCTGTCATTTGTATTACAGCTAAAAGTATGTTCTGAGGCGTGTAGTCATAAAAAATGACTGAAACCCTGCGCTGTGGTATATAATCGAAAAGAACAAAATCAAAATATAATCAGAAATGAATTCTCAATAATGATATAGTGCTACAACATCTTTTACTTCCACAACTTGCATTGCAGGATGTCCATAAAGACATCCTGGTATGTAGACATGAAAACATCATGCAGAAAAACGGCTCAGTCTCTGCAGCACTAGCGCTAATCACATCGATGTGGATCATCTGCATGAAATTATACCCATCAGCCCTGCGTTTGCCCCATCCCATTTCCCCTGCCCCCCTCATTCAGATGTCAGATAGAGCTCTCCTAAGAGCCCTTGACCTCCATTACACAAGCAGCCACTCTGCTCTTTATTTCATCAGCATTTTCCATGAAGAAAAAAACCAGATCATTCAGATCATCTTTAAACCAGAGTGCCTCTTATTTTTGCAGCCACCTGGCTCACTTCTGCCTTCGTTCAATAAAATGTGCGAATGTCTCCGACATGGTGGAGCTTCCACATTTTTCTTGCTTAGTAAGGCTGTCAGTTAAGATCTAATTAGTGTTACATTTGTTTGTTCTTCTGTCGGGTTGAGTGTCAGACGAAATGTGAAGGCGACTGAAGATGTGATTACACTAAGCTCTGGGTGGTGCTGAGCTCCCGTGCTGAGGGAGGTCGCACCTCTGCTACTATGTCTGCTCTCACATGTTGGAGCTACCAAATTCATTCTGATGCTCTACTTCAGCTGCTGTAGATCATCCCACATGGATATTCAAACAATTTGCACTTCCCAAAAAAATTAATCTCTAGTGATTTAGTTTAGAACGTCACTTAGAAACTGTGGATTTGTTCCCAAAAACTGCTGCTGCAATCATAAAGACTGTCCTGTGCTCATCTCATGACTTTTTTATAGTATTTATAGGCTGATGCTGAACATCCTTTCAGCACACTTATTGTGTATGTGTGGAGTAATGATTCACATTTTAACTCTCCAGTGTGATGTATAAGAGAACGGGTTTCCTACAAAATCTGGATCCTCTTGAGATTTGGTAAATCTACTTTGTGGCGACATCTATTGTTGAAAGAATTACACAAAGTTAAAATGGACCCTTTTGGTTTTTGGACATGTGCTAGTTCCAGGCATTGACATAGAAATGTACTCACAACCTCCAGGTAAATTCTGGGGAATGAAAAACAGTATATCAAGCATTTTGTTACTAATTAGCTAAAATTACCTCAAAAACTCAAATCAGGCTCTATATAAAGACTACAAAAACACGCACAAGCCTAAAAAAATCCCTTTCGATTGTCAGGCCTTCTGAGACTGATCATTTCTTTTGATCTGGGGTGCAATAGAGACCAGAGGTTCTCTTCTAAACTAGTATTCCATCAGCAGCATCAAAATAAAAAGAAATATTATCAAACACTTCATTTGCGCAAATGTTAATATTTTATTTGACCATATAAAGACACGAAGACAAATTAGTAATTAATTGCACTTAGAATGGCACAAAATGTCCAACTATTTAAATTAAATTCGAACGAGAGAACCATTTAATTTTAATTATTTATTAACATTACTGTCTGCATTTCTGTACTGGATGCACTTTTTTTTACTAAAATGACTATAATGACATTTTTAATATCACATGCATCAGCTGCTATATGGTCAATAAAGCGGATCTTACTGGATGTTTTTTTTTTTTTAGGCCAATAATATACTTCATATGCCTCATTTGTAGGAAACCATAAAATATATTTCATTTAAACTTTTAAACCTGGAGCAAATGAACAAACACCTGAAGACTGAATGGTCTTTTATGGTCAAATGTACTGGTTCTGCATTTTATTTACTATATGTCAGATTAATTTCAACAATACATTAAATATCTTTGATTAATTTTGATCATTTATTTATGTTGGTGTTTTCAGCAGAAATGAATCTCAATTCAATCTCCTAAACAGTACCATAAATGACACTATATACCTTTATTTACAAAATAAATATACCTTCTCTCATCTCCATCATCACACTAACCTGCATCTCTCGCACCACCCTCTTGATGAGGTAATTGCCGAGCTCCACACCCTGCAGACCAGCCTGGGTGGAGGAGATGGAATAGAAGATGGCAGTGCTGATCTTCTCCACGTCTTCTACTGCATCCAATGTGGTGAACTCTCTCACAATACTCTAGACAATAAACAATATTGATGTCAGATGTCAAAAAAGTAAATAAATAGTATTTAGAAAGTGGTTGTGAGATCTAGAAGTATTCCCTAACCTGGATGTTATCCGATATGTCCTTTGTTAGAGCCACATGTAAGACCACCAGAGGTTCTCCAGGCATGGAGGCATGTGTGAAGGAGTAGCAGCGTCTGTAAGGCCCGACTCTGCGCTTTATGTCTGTCCAGTTACGCACTGGGTGAACCGCTTCATACCTGTTAATGCACATCCTGATCAGCATTCACTAGTGATTTTATTTGTGATTCCTATTTAACTAGTTATGTCAAGGCCTAGGATCTCAGCATTCTGTACAAGATTCTTACTGGCTGATCTTCTGAAGGAGCTCACAAGGGGACTTCCATGTGATTCTTTCTAACTGGAGAAGCCCAACCGAGAACCACTCAGACAGGAGGCCCTTTAAAGTGCTGTTGAGGTCCTGAAACACACATACACACTATTATACATTATTTCATTCACTTCTGCAAGAGCTTGTTTCTAACCTTCCAAATCAGCTAACAAACTCTTCATTAGTTGAAAGGTTGTGTATGTTGGTTAATAAAATCTCTCTCTACTAAGGAAATCAAAGAATTTATTGAAGTAAACTCTTTCAACACTAATTTAATTTGCCTCCGGATTACGTCGCGTCTGACGCATATGTAAAATCTCGTTGCTCCTCGGCACATTAATATTTCACAGCCGGTTTCTGATCTTCTGCAGTCTGGCATGTTGAGTTTCGGATTTAGACAAATCAGATTTCTCTCTGCAGGCTGCTGCACTCTAGGCCTGTTTGTTTGCCCTTCAGCTGATGTTATTAGATGTGCTCCGAGAGAGAGCAGAGCAGATCTGTGGTAAACATCACGCAATTTCATAAAGGAGTCACGCCACTCCAGTGGGTCAGCTTTCATATCTGAGGAGGTACAGAGAACTGCACTCTTGTGCACAATCATTAAAAGGCACTGACGTGTGAACACCATTGTACATGCACCCTTAGGCACACCCGTCAGTAAAATAAGCTTGAAAATCCTTCTTGTATGCGCGTTAAATCTTAGGAGAGATAATAAGCTGGCTATAAATAAGATTCAAAGCACCACTGCAAAAGTGCAAACACACACACTTACTTTAATTTACTCATGGGTAAAGATTATAACCTACAAAGTACAACGTTGCCTAATCCTGTATTTTAACATTCCCTCCTTGCATTGCACCTGCCCTTCATGCCATCTTAAATCCTCCATTAATGTCATTACCTTACTGTATACCATTACCTTATTACCTCATGTTTTGCTAGATGAACCCTGGTGGTTTTAGAGTCAATGTACATTTACATTTATGGCATTTGGCAGGCCCTCTTATTTAGAATGGCTTTTAAAAGAGCTTTGAAGTCTCTATCAATAAATACACTCTGATACACATCCATTCGGTCACCATCTAGGAATACAATCGGACTAAAAGCTGTTGGGAGGGAGTATATATGGAAAAGCATTTTTTTTTTTTTTTTTACTTTTATCATACATTTCAGAGCTGGAACCTCTGTAAAAAAGCATAGCGATTGTGAATAATTGCATTTTAGAATCTGAAAATATTTCCACATGCATCCATGATTGAGGGCCAAGAAAGCTAAATTGGCCGTACTCTTTATATAGGAGTAATATCATACTCTTTCACTTCTGTCAATCATGTGTCTGTAATCTCTGATATGCAAAAGAGGGTGGAAAGGGTTTTCTTTCCACTGTCTTTTGGTGCCCCCTGATGCAGCAGAAACAGCAGTTTAAAGCGATAACTGTGCCTGGCTAGCTGTTGTATAAATGGGGAAAGCTGGCTGGTGGGTAGGATGTAGCCAAATTGGAAAAGGGAGCAGAAAGGATTAAGGTTTTTGCTTAGGAATATAGCACAGGCAGCTTGGTGGTGCTGGGGCTTAAACCCCCTACCTTCAGAGCAGTAACCCAGAGCTTTAACTGTTGAGCCCCATAAGACCCTTGTATTCCCTTGTGAGGGTTAAGCAACTGTTTGAATGGGAAATAACTGCAGGAACACAAGGAAATCATTCAAGCCAGCAGCTAGCATTAGTCACTTTACCATGCCATACCTAATTTACATATAATTGAGAAAATGTCAATTGAAATGTTCTCATGTTACGTTGCCACTTTTGCTGAAATTGTGCCCGTATATCACGAATGTAGAAAGCAAAGAAACGATATCCTGCCACTTGCTAGTGTGAATAAAGGCTATGCTAGAGCAATAAAGTGATTAGAAATAAAACACATTTGTTACATTCAATTTAGTCTATGTGGTAAAACTGTAAAATTAAATTATGCCCAAAAAGGTACATTTACCCATTACTTGCCTCCAGAGTAGTTGGAGAAAAGGAGAGAAGTTCATGAGCAAGAAGAGATACACAAAAGTTACACTCTTTTCTGTCAATCACAAATCTAGTTTGTATTTCTTCCCTGGCTCTGAGCCTTCACATCAACTAAAGATCATTACTGACACCAATTTGGACAGGGAAAATGACTTCTAAGCGCTTATAGGATATTATTTCACTTGAACTGCCAAAGCAAATGACAGCTCTTTTAAAATTTCGCACCTACTGCTGCTTTGCATTTGCTTACATAGCTCATTTTTCCTCAGAACCTGAGGAGGGATCTAGAAATCACACAGCAGATATGCATCATGCTCTAGGCTAAAATCTTTTAAACTGCAGCACTCAAAGATTTTGTTTGCGGGCATAAGTGTTATAAATAAATACAGGAATCTCTGAGGTGAAAATAAATATTGAATTAGTCATGTATCTAATACTAGCCTCTACCTCTGGTTATTATGTCTTCATTAGTCTGTTGGCAGTATTTCTGAAGCGTTTCTGCCATGTCATGAATGAAACATGACTACAGAGAGTGTGAGAGACTCGCATGCCCTTTTCATAGTCTGTTAATGTTTTTGTCTTCAATGGGCCTCTGCCATTATGATATAAACACTGTTGACATATGGGCCTGTAGGCTATTGGTGATGACATCCACCAACCAGTGAGCCAGACTCGGTTTAGACATGGGAGCTTTATTCAATGCGTGGCAGATAAACTATTTGATGGCCATGGGAAAAAGGCACAAAGACACAATAATCCAACCTCAAGTACTGAAAAATATCCTTCCTTGTTCCTGTTCATGAAAATGCAAGGTCAACCACCTGAATGGTTCACAAAATTAAGAAAACTCCTAATTCAAGCACAAGGTCACTCCAGACTCCTATCTGGCCACCACAGCAAACTCATCACCAATGCACATAATTGTTCCTATTTTTTGTGAGGGCCTGTTAGCAAAAAGGCACTCTGTAGAAAGGCCTTCTTCAGTTCAGCATGCTTGATAGGCTCATAAGGGAAAATCTTGAGGTACTTCAGTAAAAGGATGAGATCCCACTCAGGGCTCTTGGGAAAGCGTGGCAGATAAAAGTGTGTTGAACTGTTTAGAAAAGCTGTGACAAGTTAATGAGCTCCCAGAGACACACAATCAATGGTGCTTCAATTTGGGGACTTTCTGGTGTTCAGCAATTCCAGTAGGATAGCTCGTACCCTAGGATTTGGGCACTTCATTCGATTCAGACGCATAGCATTTGCTGAACAGTTAAGAAAACTTACAAGGCCATATATTAGAGCTCCTTGCATTCAGGAGTTATCCTCAACCTATTTTGGAGGACCAGACACACAGGCCCAGGTAACCTGGCCAGAGATAAAGAAAGTCTTCCATTAACGACAATAGATCTGTTTGAGGAGGAAGCTGCTAAGGCATACTAAAGGGACTACAGGCGGTCCCCGACTTACGATGGAGATGCGTTCCTAGGACACCATCAAAACTTGAAAATATCGTAACACGAGACATAATAAATAATAATTTATGAAATTACAGTACATAATTTAGCAAACAGAGCAGTTTACACTATCGTAATGTATCAATTTTACACTATATACAGTATATATGTGTATGTGTGCATGAGGGCCGGTTTGCGAGTCCAGGGCGGAGCTGGACGCACTCTGTTTCAGTGTCCGACGACGTCCATAAAAAAAAAAGAGAGAGAGATAGCTAAAATTAGTGTTTGAAACGCCAAAAACAAAGAAAAAAACACATGCTCCAACACTGACAACCGAGTAACTGACAACTGTTAGTGAGAGTAAGGCATCTCACAAGGTGGGCGATGTGTACAAAATTAAAAATGGCACGTAAAAATGTAAATATTTTGTACGATATTTTCGTATCGCCATCCCAAGATTGAAAAATAGATTGAAACGCGAGTTGAACCCGTGTAAATCGGGGACTACCTGTACTCGCTCTGTTCGCTAAATATTCCTTACACCGGTGGTCCCCAAACTTTTTTGTGCCACGGACCAGTTTAATGTCGGACAATATTTTCACAGACCAGCCTTTAAGGTGTGGCGGATAAATACAACAAAATTAAATGATACGGCTGGCATAAAAACTGGTATTTTCTAAATATAATAATAAACGTGAACCCACGGTGTTGTTTTTTGTTCGTTCTGCTAGCTTGGGAATTTAGCGGTAATGTATTACAGTATGTGTTAGCGGCCGGAGCAGCCCCTTTAAGAAGGTAGCGGATGAGACATGTGACAGAGGAATCATGACGTGCATCAAGAGTGAGTCATAGACAGATGTGGTGGAGAGAATCCGGGAATTTTCCAAAATAAAACATCGTTCAGTAACAGATAATAAACAAAACGGAAATAATGTAAGTAATGCATTATTTCTGTGCGGCCCGGTAACAATTGACCAGAGGGGTTGGGGACCACTGCCTTACACTATTGGCAGAATCAATGGTTGGAATGTAAATGCATAGAGTAGACACTGAAGTCAGTGCTTGGCCAGTACACTCTGACCTACTGGACTGTCCATCTCCACGAGGGAGAACAGAACAACTGAACTTCACACAAGGGACTAAGAAGCAAGTGCCACACTGAGCAAAAGATCAGTTTATAGCTTGCTTGAAGACAGCATGGGAGTGAGATAACAAGGTTAGCAATTTAACAAGGGAACCCAACTCAAGCTTGTCACATCCAAAAGTCGGAAAAAAGTATGAAATATAGGAAGCTACAAAGAAATAAAGAGAAGTCTGACAGGTTACTTGTAGCTCTGACCTTAACAGCTTTGCAAAGCTCTCAAGAGGACAAGGTTAACATTAAGTTCAATATATATAAAGACTACGATGGACGTATGACAATAGTAATTATTACAAAAATCATGTGATCACTTTGCTGAAGGTCTCAGCATGATATACTGGACAAATTTTCAATAAACATTCAGAGCATATCTTGCGCATGTCTTGTTTGCGATTTGGATTAAAGGTGAGATGTAATACCTCCGATTTAAAACTCAGGCGCATGCTGCGTAAAAACAATGAGTAATCGAAATGGAAAATTACATACAAGGTAATACATTATAATTTTCAAAGCCTAGCGTAATATTCTGCGATCACCCTGGGTGTAAGACAGCATCTATACAGAAGCCTAATACGCCTCGATATTCGAGATTTTATATGCAATGCGAGCAGGTCAAAATGTTTGCCTGAGAAATTTTTTCCTCAATTTCCTCCCCATAGTCAAAACATCAAACAGTTTTACCCTTGGCTCGGTGCACAAATTTGAACATGTCTAAGAAAAGACACCATGTGATGCACGATGTACCGTCTGGACTGCAGTGCCTTTAAATCATTTCACGCTTGCTTTGAAGAGTTTTCCTCCCTGTCAATTATAAGTTGAAACCCCTCTATTGACCATGCACATCTTAATCGTCCTTCAATCAAGTCTTTAATGGAGCTTTTAAGCATATTATTAAGTGTGAATCAGGCTGAATGTCACTATGGTTAAGGCAGAGAAATTAAATCACACTGTAATCATGAGAGAAATACGGCGAGAGTCAGTCGCTTATGAAAGGAGAACAAGTGCTGATGTTTAAGAACCAGAACAAATGCTCTGCCTGACTCTTCAACACTAAGAAGTGCATTTCGAAAGCACGTTCAACAACTCCAAACTGGCAGCAAACTGAAATAAATATTACCAAGTGTTTTCAAACACATACTCGTCAGATGAGTGACCTGAAGTGACATTTTGAAGCGCTTAAACAGACCTAACTAATAAAGCAGAACAGATTTAGAAGCAACAATGTTGACACAGCATGTTCTTAACTAATAAATCCTTGCCCTATCCTCAGTAATCTGCAAAAAAAAAGGATGAATAACATCTGGAGCCAAGATAAAATATGAGCCATGCTGAGCAACGAATCCTAAACTGATCATCCGTTGGATTTTTAATGCCAGACAAGCTTCACACTCCGTAATGTGTTCGATCATCTCAGCTCCACACCGAGCAGATATAAGATCTTCATATTTGGCTGCGAGGCACAGTAGCGCAGATTATGTGAAGACGGTTAAGGCACTGAAGGGTTTCCCAGAGCCTTAAGCTTTAAAAGTGGACGTGAGCTGAAGTTAACCGGCTTAAAAACTCTAAATGCAATAAAATGCAGCCCTCTGCTTCAGTGTTTAAGCATCTAGATGATCTAGTGGGTTTGGGGGAGGAATACTGAACTGATCAAAATGATTGACAGGCAACTGGTGATACCTGATGCATGACTTCTGATTGGATAGTTTTTCCCATTTGCAGCATTTGAACTACCTGGTGATGTTTTTAGTAATGAAGGTATTTTTTTTCTTGAGAAAACATCACACCATTATATGGAAATCTAGCATAAAGTGACCAATTTCCCCAAATCTCACATAGCTAGAATGAAAAAGTACATAATTACATGTAATAAGTGTAAAGTAAAGACCTCTAAGGTTCGTCTAAGGACTAAGGACTCTTAAGTTTTAGTAATAGCATGATCTTTTTATCATTAGAATGTAAATTTTATTCTCAGAATAAAGATTTTTTTTTGTAAAGAATATTTCCATTATAATATGGCATTTCTTAATCATAAAGTGATAAAATAATTATTTAAATAATAGCTATTTTTTCAGTTATTTTTTTAGGTAGCATTATATATTTCTCATTTTTTTTTAAATATATATAATTTCATATTTTCAGTGATTTTTTTTTTTGCATTAAAATTTATACACAAAATAGAAATAAAAATATAAAATTTACATACAGAATATATTTTTCCCCCAACATTTTTCCATCGGTAGCATGTTTTTGCAATAGAACGATATTTTCCTTTCCGGTCATGTCGTTTTTTTAAATCTAGTAACTAATATTAGCATGGTATTTTAATCGTAATATAAGACTCAATCGTAAGTGGATCTTTGTTATCTGATTTCACACGTCGACGCACAGAGCTTCTGTGGATTTCTAGAAACAGCGGAAAAAGTGTTGTGAAATCTGCAAAAATTAAGTGTAACCTCCATCACCTGTCTTAAAACAGAAACATGAAGAGACGTGAAGTATAAAAATGGAAAATATTTGAAATATTGTTTTAGTTGCTAGACTCAAGTCTGTAGTGTAACACAGGAGAATGGCAGACGTGTAATAGTGTTATGGTGTCCTGGTGCTGAAATGCCACTGAAGGGGAAACAGTTGAACTTTCAGAGCTGAAGTAGGGGAAAAGTCAGACACTATCTGAGCTCATGTTCCTGTACTTCATGCCACAGGACACCAGAGGCTGAAGTGGGTTAAAGGGCACTGCTGGTGTCATGTAAACACTCTCAGGCACTTCAGCCCATTGATCCAAACCCCACATAGAAGCATTTCTGGGTAATATAATGCTTCTTGTGCAAAATGTGCCAATGTTAAGTGGTAATAGTCAGTGCAAAAGACTAACTAGTGTTCAAATTTACCCTCAGGTGCGGGCTGTCAGTAACTTTAGAAGTAAACTCAAGAACATCAGATCGAAGGTCCACCAGGAACTTCACCCCTCCTTCCGCCCTGCTGATGTGGTTCAGTAAATGTCTGTATCTCGGGGTTAAACTGTATCGCAGTCTGTCCTCCGCCTGCAGTATAGTAGCCAAGTCTCGTATCTGCGTGTCGACCAGTTTCCGGGCCATTTCCGAAGCTCCTCTGTGATCCACTCCATACTCCCTGGAAAGTATTTCAAGAAACGCGAGTCTCTGCTCCATGTCTAGGTTTCTGTAGAAGTGCATGAAATCCAGAATGTTCGAGTCTGGGGGTGGAGGCGATTTCTCTCTCGTCTCATAATTAGGTAACGGAGTCACGGTCCTCCGCAGCATCTCCTCCATGACCCTCATGTGTTTTTGCTGGCGATTATTTTGTTTACTATTATTATTATTAATATGTCCTGAGACGGAGGAATATGAGCGACAGGTCCACCATCGGAAGCTCTGGACAGACTGACAGTTGTGTCTCCAGGTCCTCGAGATTGTACACAAGCTCAATCTGATCGCTGTCATGGCACGCACACGTATATACACCACTGCTCAGGACCAAAATAAACCGCTGTGACCTAAAAGAATCGTAAAGCACTTCCGGGTTCTCAAAGGGGGCGCGGTCCTAAAAGGGTTGCCAGGTGCGCTATTTTAAAAGCGCTAAACATGTGAACGTATGAGTAGTTAATTACAAAAATAAATAATTTTTTTTCAATAATAGAACCGATATAAAAAATGATTCATATTAACATACAACAAATAGTTGTTTACATTTATTTTTAAGCCCTCCGGAACACTGGCAGATTGGTGAGACCTGGCAACCATGACACCTGCTATTTCAAAATGCACTTAAAATTAACTAGCTACTTATGATTTTGTCGCAACTCGCAAGTCTATCTATCTATCTATCTATCTATCTATCTATCTATCTATCTATCTATCTATCTATCTATCTATCTATCGCCTTTCTAAAACCTGTTTAAATGTTGCAAATGTTGCTTTTCAAAGTATACAAATAAACTCCACTAAAATCCTTTAACATAGGAATAAAAGAATACAATTGTGAAAATTAAGGGGAAACAAAAACGCATTTTAAATAATAATAAAAAAATAATCGTGCGAGTAAGTTTACAAAGTCTGATTCATTCCCACAATGCGTTTCGGCAGCGCTGCTCTCTGCCCTTCAGCCAGCAGTGTGGAGTCTGTCTACTCTCAGCTAGGTATCATCACATCTCCGCCATTTCGTGTCATGGTTTAAATATAATTTATTTTTACACATTTATTCATATATATATTGAACAGCGTGTCTCAATAACTTGACTTAGATTTAAGTTTTTATTGATTATTTTGATATTTGTGTATCGACAGAACTTCCTACAATCCTAATTGCACGAGACTTGGCTAGTTAGTGTTAATTGAGCAAGTCACATGGACGAGTATCCGTTCTTTTATTATTTTTTTCTGAATTATGAATCCCTTAAAAAATTGTTTTATATATATATATATATATATATATATATATATATATATATATATATATATATATAAGCTCTCTTAGTCGGTATTTTGTACGCAAAATGACGCTCAAATGCGAATAAACATGGTTTCAATGAAAAAAAAAAATGGAAAAGGAAATTGTAAACTATGGAAGAATCCTAAACCCCTACGTGTGTCCTAGATTAGGGCACTGTTTAGGGAATGAAAGAGAGGCTTTCACACCCTATGTAGTGTGTTAGGAGTCGTTTATGGGGGCATTTAAGACTCAGCCATGAATTAGCAAACTGCGATACAGATAGCATGAGAAAAGCTAGCTTACTTAAAGATGATTTGGGGGTTGGATAGAAGTGTTTTATTTTATCCAGCGAATTATTTAATTTAAGATAAGACAATTTTCATTATATTTCATTTATTTTATATACATATATATATATATATGTGTGTGTGTGTGTGTGTGTATATATGTGTGTAATTATATATATATGTCTATGTTGACTACATTGAAAAGAAAATGGTTTATTTGGTGGAATTGTCTAATAACTGTCTGGTTCTTGACTGTATATTGTATTTTTAGCAGATAATCTGATCTAATTATGTACTTTGTGTGTGTTTTACTACAGTTTTACTTGTATACACATTTTATTGATCACCTATCTTCAGCCCAGGATTTGACTTATGGCTCAAGAAGACAAAGTGAGGAAGGTAAAGGTGAAGAAAGCCAAGAAAGAGGCCGCACCGAGTGAAAACCTGTCCAGCGGAGACCCACACCTGTTAGTATTAAGGCCGCTTTAAATGTACACTTTTTTCAGCCACAGCGCCAACACTGAACATCAGGGCAATCTTGTACACTGTTGTCTGACTGAATTCTGTAATCCGATTTGCTTGAATGTTTTGATAAATTTTCTATAACAGCAGCTCCGACTGTAGTTAAGACTTTAATCGGGGGTTTATATCAATTGCGCTCGTCCTGGTAGGTGATGGCACAAGTTTGATATAAGGATATAAAGAAAGAAAAACGTAACCATTGATATTGTGAAGCTTTCTGTAACGATTTGTTTACTTCCCTTTAATGAAAGGAGTCTCACTGGTGGGTGTTTGCAGTAGGTTTTTCCATCACAGAGGAGTCTTTAGCACAGATGCCTTTGCACTTGGTTTCAACTGTAATATAAAGCTGTGTTTTTTTGTTTTTGTTTTTTTTTTTACTCAATACAGCAAAAAAATATCGAAAAAAAGAGAGGCTGCCAATGGGACAGCGATAATAGCGACTCGGAATAGCAGCTGTAATGTTATTAATAACAGGAAGTTATCCCCTTAAGGCTTCACTAAATGAACAGTTAAAAAAAAAAAAACAGCTTTTTGTTATTAAATAAATGCAGAGTGATAATAGGAGGCACATTGCTTTGAAATAAGAGGAATAAAACTTGTGCATTGTTATTGGGGGAAAAAAGGTTCAAGGTAATAACGGTGGCTTTGCTTCAAATTGGATACATAATAAAAAATTTAAAAAAATCACAAGCGCACACACTCCTAATTTGGCTTAGAAAGTAAAAGCTTGTAATGCATGCACAAATATAGCAGCAAGAAAAAAAACGATATTTGACCGGATTATAATCTTTGTACATAACTTTGCATTGATAACGTAATATTTGTTATTCAAAGCAAAAGTACATTGGCGTTAAAAGCCTCCAAAGAACAGCCGAATGTTAGCACGCACAGCAGTATGTTTTTTGGAGGGAAACGCCTTCCATGTCAGAAGCAGCGACAGAGACAGATTGCTTTCCCCAATAAACGATTTGCGTGTGCGATCGTTAATCTAGCGGCGCGTGAAGCGAGAGGGCGGAAGATTACATTCATTACACGCTGCGTTGTACTCTCCTTTTTAATATGAATCAATTAATTTAGCATGATATCTGAGGCATTATATGGATAGGAAAAAAATAAATGCAAGTGCGGTCCATTTGTAATTAAATTCCTCTGAAAAGGGAAAAGAATCAACACTTTTCACGCACTCCAGAGAAGAGAAAGTACAGCAGATCGTATCAGCTTCCAGCTTGTTTACATTTAAACTTGTGGGTTTTTTCTTTTTTAATCTGCACAGAAAGGAATTCAAGAAGGTGGCGTCGAGAAACAAGGCGAAATCCCAGCGAGGACAGAAGGACACAAAGCAGCACAAGGTATTGTCCCTGTCACTAACTGTTTCCTCAGCTCTGACCTCTGCAAGGTTTACCCAGAGTTCAGCTCGATGCAGTGCTTCACACCGCTTGTAAAAGACATCCCTGTTTAATGAGCAGATCCACATCAGGCTTGTTTCCTTGTGTTCTCTACAGAGCCCTATAGAGAAACGTAATTAGTTAAACACAGATAGTGCGGCCTTGATCTGCACAGGCAATTTAGGAGCTGTCGGTGAAAAGCAGTACAGATCTGCCTTCATGCAGCAGTCCTTTTCTGTAGTCGCATCCTGCCAGCTAGTTATTTTCGACATCGGAACGCTACACTGTTTGGCAAACAACCCGGGCCCCGTGATCACAGTGACGCGGCCCACATGCTCCAGCATCGGGTTTCTGCGTAATGAGTCAAAGTCAGCTGCCTCTCAGTGGTCTACCTGTAAGCTGTCCTTTCAAGTTAGATTAATGTACCATCCAGCGTCTTATCTGTGCAGCAGGATTCGGTTTTCCTCGCTCGCCCCACTTTTTCATGCTTGATTTAAGCCGAGCCCCTGCCGAGTTAAGACTCGGTTTTCAGTTTATAGAAGGTTACAAGGAAACCCCGGGGTTTTATTTAATTTTTTTTATTATATATATATATATATATATATATATATATATATATATATATATATATATAAAATTTCATGTAGGTTCGGTAGAAGATGAGAAAGTGGAATTATTTGAAGAGCGTCGTTATGATGGTCCGTCTTTTTCAGCTGTAAAGCACAGAGGTGGTGTCGGAGCAAATTAAATGGAAGGGGCATCAGGGTTGCTTCAGGGGGGCAAATGTTGTTTAACACCTCGTCAGCGAAGTAGAAGTAACAGTTTCCGCATACTTGCTCTCCACAGCTCGTTTAACATATCCAGAGCTACACTATACGCACAAAAGTTTGTGGACACCTGATTTCTGTGATTTTTTTAATACTGCGTACCACATTTAGTTACCATTTGCTGTTACAATAACCTCCACTCTTCTGGGAAGGAAATTGGTGGAAATTGGTGCTCATTCAGCCACATGGGCTTTAGTAAGTCAGGTGCTGATGTAGGGTGAGGAGGCCTTGGGTACAGTCAGCGTTCCAGTTCATCCCTGAGGTGCTTAATCTGGTTGATGTCAGAGCTCTTTAGCAGACCACTCAAGATCTTCCACTCCAAAAAAAACATATGAAACCATATCTTTATGGAGCTGGCTTTGTGCACAGGGGCTTTGTCATCAGTGCTTGAATTGAGGCAAGTCTTATGGGGCGTCCCTAGTTGTTGTGTAATTCATTTATTTTTCGCTTAAATAATCTTAGGGACCCCCACCCCCCCAAGTCTATTTATTTATTTTTTACTTGTAATGGGGGGTCGCTAATGCCTTATGAGGGTCCCGGATCTCCCCAGCCCCCCCTTAATTCGAGCACTGATTGTCATGCTGGAACAGGTTTGAGTCTCCTGGTTTAAGTGTAGGAAAAATTGAATGCTACCATATCCAAAGACGTCCTTTACAATAGTGTGCCTCCAACTTTGTGGTAATAGTTTGGGGAAGAACCACATATAGCTGGGAGTCAGGTGTCGCAAAACTTGTCTCTATATAGTGTACATTTTGTTCATTAATCCCCCACTTTACCGCAGTTTGAATCTGGCGCCCCGGTTTATCGCGGAATTGCATTTGCCACGTAACTAATTAGTTTGGCTTTTTTTCCCAGTCTTTCGCGGATAGCACAAGAGACCAAAGAACTTTAGAGTTTTATGTTGAAATAAGGAAATGTATTAATAAATATATAATTATTAATTATAAAATGAAGTAAAATGTTAATACAGTACTGTATACATAAAATAGCATTTTTGGGGTGGTGTCGAGTCGAGACATGACCTAGCCTACCCAGAAATCTTAAAGAATGGTGATCAGTATGGGGCAAGGGAAATGCATCTCACAAGGCTGGAGATGAGTCCCAGCGTATGGTATGCATATCTGCTGTTATGTTTGCCTGCAGCACAAACATTAAAATATTTGTAACTTTGTCGTATCATCAGAAGTAAATCAGAAGTCGAACCATCGTAACACTGGGACTACATGTAGAGTTGGACATAGATAGAAGTAGTTTATAAAATAAAAATAATAAAATAACGTGTCGTTTTGATTGTCAGTTTTTGAGCTGTATAGTGCAGAAGTAGCATTAAGACGAAGCTAATGGAAGGGGCATTAGGCTTCCTGCTGGCGGCCAAGAACGATGTTTAACTCATCATTCAGTGAAATAAAAAATGTTTAAATCCATTTCAGTGTGCTTGTGCTCTACAGCTCTCCATGTGGCTTTGAGTCCAGTGTAGCCTTGCTAATTGTTGGTAACCAGCTGAAAAGTGCCAGGACAAAGTGCCTGGTCCACATGGTGTGTGCGGTTATTCTTTTAACTAACTAGTGTACTATTTACAGGGTTGCTAATATCACTGTTACGCTGATACAAGGCTTTCAATTTGATATGTATAAGACCAGGCGTCACCAAACTTTTTGAAACTGAGAGCTACTTCTTGGATACCGATTAATGTGAAGGGCTACCAGTTTGATACACACAGTTTTCAGTTTGATCTGAAATAACACATTTTCTCAATTTACCTTTTATTATATGTTATTCATAATTAATGCTATTCTTCTATGTGAAGACACTGATCATGTTAATGATTTCTTATAATAATTAACAATGATTTAACAAAGTAGGAAACAGCTATTTTTTAGAAAAAGCCCACGGGCTACTCATGTGGTCCTTGGGGACACCACGTTGGTGACCCCTGGTCTAGGGTATGAAAATGCACTCCTCCTTTAGAAAAGCAGCTACAGGGGTTTAAAACGTGATTTTCTTAAATAGGCTGTTTTTACAAGTGGAAAAACGCCTTGCATACCTGCTGCCACTAATAGCACTAACTCGCCCACAAACGGAGTGAAGTGCGTTTGCTTCATTTAGAACAGCGGTCCCCAACCTTTTTTGCACCACAGGCCAGTTCCAAGCAAGACCATTTTTCCACAGACATTGGGGGAGGGGTGGTCCCCAATTTAGACTCACTTTCTTAGGAGACACAACATACTTCAAATGTGTGACCAAGCAGTAGGATTCAAGTTTTTAAACTTGAACTCCTACAATTTATTTTACTTCTGTGTGAACAAACTACAATGTGTGGGTGTGTGTGTGGGTGTGTGTGTGGGTGTGTGTGTGGGTGTGTGTGTGGGTGTGTGTGTGGGTGTGTGTGGGTGTGTGTGGGTGTGGGTGTGTGGGTGGGTGGGTGGGTGGGTGGAGCTATAGACACCTTAATGTACGTCTTCTGTTAACAACAAGCTTATCTCAAAGCAGCAACCTGTTTAGTCAGGTTTATAGGTTTATCACAGCCCTATATTTGCATGCAGGCTGATCGGAAAAATTGTATGCTGTATATAATATAACTCATTTAAAGTCGCAATTGTGCAGGGCAAGATCCTACAGTGAAAAGGGTACGTTTTTTTTAAAACCTTTTAAAAGCCTTGAATGTAGCATTATTTTAGCATGTAGCACTTTCTTTGTCATTTATAGAAAGAAAGAAAGACAGAAAAAAGGTGCAGAAAAAATTTTCTTTGCATATCCTAGTGATGTTAGGAAGCTGAGTTTAGAGCACAGGGTCAGCTATGATACAACGCCCCAAAACACAGAGGTATCAAGGGCCCCAAGCATGGCAGCTTTGTGATAGCGGGACATGAATCCCCACCTTCCAATTAGTAACCCACAGCCTTAACCACCGAGTTACCACCTAAAGAATCAGCTTTACTTTTTTTATTTTTGGACATTTTATTTTCCACTGTTCATCACTGTTCTGATTACTCCCATAACAAACAGGGAAAGATTTGTCAATAGTATCATGCTATAAGTGGCTGGAAACATGAGGTGTAAAAAGCATGCATGAGAGGGTGAAAAAACAAAAACAAAAAAAAAAAAGCCCTGTCATCAGGAACGTTCTTCAAAGTCTTTCCTGGCAGTATGACCAGCATGTTTTTATTTCTACTGATGTTAGTTACCTAACAAAAAAAAAGGTTAACACAAACTTCCACACAATATATTGGGCCTAAATTACATGAATCTAATATACCCATTTGTCATCTGAGTGACACTGATGATTTACTGCCATCATTAACGACACTGCCTACAGCCAGGAAAGTTTCTCGCATCATAGATATCGAGCTGTCAATCATCTATAAATAATAATAATTGATTATAACCGCTTCCATCGTTCTAATTGTTTTCTTGTTATTACAAATTGCAGCTATAAGCAGAACAGCGTTCACAAAGCATGCTCTTATTATCTCAGGATCTTAGCTTGGAATATGATTCTCAGCAGTTGACTTTTGGAAATGAGCCTCATAGGTTTGTTCGTCAGTCCAATCTTCCCTGACACTTTTTTGTCTAATATGTCTTCGTGAAGTAAATTGGGGAAAAGTCGCACCAAAATTGAGAATGCAATTTTTTTTCCACAAGCATACACATGCTAGGCACTTAATTAGAAGCACCTGCTCATTTAGGTAAAATGCCTCTTTTTTTTTTTTATTGTGTAAGGTTTAATGAACATGGTAAATGGGAAATAACCTCCTTGTGTCACATCATCAGGTTTGCTTGATGCTAATCTCCAGGATTATTCATGCACTGCAGCCTTTTAAGTAAACCCAGAATGGTGTGAAGAACAAGAACAGCCAGTGAGCGTCGGTTCTGCAGGTGGAAACACGGTGTCGATGAGAGAGGATAAACCGTAGAAGAGAATGCGGAAAGCGATTCGAGCAGAAAAACATCAAAACTTGAGGCAGATTGGTTACAACAAGGCTTCAGATGCTTGCTATTTAAACCAATAACATTCTAAGGCTACTATGGGTATAGGCTGCAGATGTGGCCTGGTGGGCAAACGGAATTTGGTCCAACGGTCCCATCCTGCAGGCTGGTAAAGGAGGTGTAACTGTGAGGAACGTTTTCTTGGTACCCACTGGGCTCCTTAAAACCAATCTGAATGGCTACAATTGATGTACATCTTACAATGACGAGCATAAATGTTGTTATGCGAAGTGGCAGTCCTTTACACAATCTCATTGGAATGTTTCCAACTTCAAGAATGAAGGCTGTTCTGTGAGCAAGAAAGAATTATGGGGTTCCCAATAAAAAAAGGACCATTTGAGTATCTTGAAGGAGCACTTGCCTCTAGAGTTTCTAGTTTCTGCTCTTCTAAACACACCTGATCCAGCTCATGAGCTAATAATCAAGTGTTTTATGTGGTTGCTCAGGTGTGTTTGGAGCAGTGGAGCTGAGAATGCCTGCAGCCAGTAATCTCAGTTTGATCTATGACATTGTGCACAAGCCAAGGAAAGAGCTCACTAGGCCGGCTGATATAAAAATATCCTTTTTTTTTTTTTTCCCCCTGTTTTTTTTTTTAGGTCCTCTTTTGACCCTTCTAGTTCACATGCTGTTCCAGGAAGTGCATTTCAGCTGTTATAAGCCACTCTCAAAAATTTCCCCAATTGTAGGGATGATTTTATGTAGATGTAATTTTTTTTTTCCTCTCGTACTTTATAGTTTACAGTATACTTTTGATATAAAGTTGGGTTTGATTTTCATATGAAAACCAATGTTTGCAATATAAGAAAGTAAACACAATAGCAGCCAAGAGTGAGAGAATAATCACAGTCATTGATAACTTGACAACTCGATTAAGGAGCTTCAAGCAACTTAATACCCCTTATTGTATAGACTACAAAAGGGTTGTACAATTTTTTGAAACGTCTCAGTAGGGCTCCTGATTAAAAAAAAAAATAATAATATATATATATATATATATATATATATATATATATATATATATATATATATATATATATATATATATATATATTAAAAGAAGTAACTTTTGGCCAGTGGGCAAAGGTTGACCGTTTCATTTCAGTCAAATTAAATGTGCTGTAGGAAAAGTTAGTGTTTTTTTGTTTGACTGAGAGAGCGCTTCTTGAAGAAATCGTTTTCTTTTTCACATATGTAAAAGCCAAGACAAATATACAAATGTAGTTGGTGCAAATGCTCTTTTAAAGCTTAGGGCTCAGTGTCACCCACACTGCAAACACGTCTTTTTTTTTTATTTTTTTATTTTTTTTATAAGTCACGAATGGTAAATAATGATTGGTGATAATTAGTGTTGCAAAATTCCAGGAATTTTTAAGACCGTAAACTTTCAATGGGAATTAACAGGAATTAATGGAAATAAAGTGGGAATGTACAAAATTGCAGGTTAGCCAAAAACGGGTGAAATGTTAAAAAAAAAAAAAAAAAAATCGTGCAGGATAATTTTGGTTAAAACAACCAGATTTCATGCAATTCCAGTTTAATTCCAGATTTAATGCAATTATATTTGAATTTCACATGCGCACAGCACACTTACTACAAGACTTACCCCCTACATGCACTTTTCATTCCCCTGTAACATAACACAGATCATTTCTTGAATTCTGCACACACAATAATGTAAAAAAGAGAAATTCATTCTTAAAACTTCCTTGTGTTGCGTGTTATCTATTGTGCAACACAATCAATTATACTAACAAATAAATCAGTCATAAATTTATTTATATATATATATATATATATATATATATATATATAATTTTTTTTTTTTTTACCTGTATTAGTTTGCATTCTTTGTCAGCTTCTGACCAAACATGATCTTTACACTTATTTTTGTATATGATGCACTTTTATTTAAATTTCCCCAGATTTCTAATAAATTCCCATAAATAACTGGTAAGTTTTTAACTATTTTCAAAATTCCCCAGATGATGTCCCTATTAACAGAAATTTACCCGAATTGTCTTGCCCCTTTGCAACCCTTTTGATAAGGAAGTGGTTGAAATTTGCTGAAGATTTGAAGGAAGAATATCAGAAGGATTGGAGCGGTTTATGTGACCTGACCTGTATCCCCAAACTAGCAAAGTTCTTCATAGTCACATTGAACATGGGAATATTTCATTAATCATTCAATCTTTAGTAACTGTTTTATGCTTGTCAGGGTCACAGGGGATCCAGGACCTTTGAAGAGAACACTAGATGCAAGGATTGGACATTTGTCTATTGCAGGGTGCCACACACACACACACACACACACACACACACACACACACACACACACACACAAACCTTCACGTCTAGGAGCATTTTAGTGTACCTTGTTAACTGATGGCATGTTTTTCTGAGGTGGCAGGAAACCAGAGAACCCATATCTTTTTTTTATATATTTGTTTTTTATTTTTTAATTTTTTGTTCACAAACAAGGTGATTTGAACTCATACAATTTATTACAATATATTTACCCCCAGATGTTCCGTTTTATTCACTTTTGCTTTCCAACTGTGACCTTATCGGTCAGGAGGTTAAATATGCTTTGTTAGTTTCTGCTTTTTCGTTCTTTTTTTTTCTTTTCTTTTCTTTTTTACCTATGTAATAATGTGACATAAAAATGAGTACAGGCAACACTTTTGGAACCACATTAAGCTCTTTTGCATTAGATAACATGTAAAACATTGTCTGCTGATAAAACATTGTCTCAAAAGTTCAAAAGTTCTAGCTCTTTGGTTTTAGTGGGCCAGAAGATTTTATATACTTGGTAAGTGTTTGATAAACCTTCTACAAGCTTCTCACTGTTTTTGTAGCTCTGGAAAAGTGGTAGCTCAGTGATCGGAAGGTTGGGGGTTCCAAACCTGGTATCGCCGAGCTGCCACTCTTGGGCCCTTGAGCAGGGCCCTTAACCCTCTGTGCTCCAGGGGTGCCGTGTCATGGCTGACCCTGCGCTCTGACCCCAGCGTCTGAGCAAGCTGGGTTTTGCGAAGAAGGAATTTCACTGTTCTGTAATGTATATGTGAAAAAGGCTATTTTATTTTATTCTATTCTAAAGATAAACATAAGAACTATTCAAACTAGGCTACATTAAGTTCTGATCTTAGGGGTTTAATGTCTGCGCAGATGTTCTTCTTGTGGGACTACTCTGGCTTCTCCGATGAGCATGCATTTAGGTGGACTGGCGATGCGAGGAGATCACCATCTGTTCAATTTCGCTAGCAAACAGAAATGCTTTGAAAGTATTGTTCTCAGAAGAGCGTTCAAGCTTGGCATTTCAAGCATCTTAATTTTGCTATTATGTGAAGAGGTTTTTAAATGCTTGCTTGGAAAAAATATTTTCAAATGTCTTTTTTTTTTTTTTTTTTTTTTTTTTTCCCCTCTTCCTCTCGTTCTGCTACAGGTCAAGAGTCCTAAAAAGGAAATTACAGACTTTGAAATAGATAATGATAAAAGGTAATGTAATTTTGTTTTCTTTCCATTCCTATTATCGTATCATGTCAGAACGGCATATGTATGTGTGTGTATATAATATATATTTGGTCGTATAAAATATATAATCGCGATTAATCGCATTGAGTTGCCGCATGTCAAGTTTAATACTCATGATTAAATGCAAGTTGAAGTTTCAAATACTTAAATCAACTTGGGCAATGACAAATATGGACGTTTATGCTTATGTATGTTTATTATTAATCAAACCATCCTCAACATGTAGCATTGAAGAAAAAAATGGTAAATTGGTAAATGTTTTAAAGTAATTATGGTGTTTTAAATTACATCAAAGCACCAAATGGGACTTTTGCTTTGTTTCCACACGGACGGTTTTAATTGCTGGATATGTGCATGATGGCGTTATGGCGTTATGGGAATGGCGAATATGATCTATTACCACAGTAGATGGCAGTAATGCTCGAACTTGAATGAATGTATATATATATATATATATATATATATATATATATATATATATATATATATATATATATATATATATATATATATATAAAATTTCTTATTCCAAATTGGATTATTTCCAAAATTCCCCAGATAAAATTTTCATTAAAAGTTTCCGGAAATTTACTGGAAATGTTCAAGGCCCAATCCAGAGCATCTGCCTTGAGCTTGATGCAAATTAATTCTAGCGATTTGGATGCCTGATTATGTGGACAGTCTCCATACGTTTCTGTAATTTATTTTATTTTTATTCTTTTTATACATTAACTGTCTTTCTGTAAATGAATTCCTTTGAGGGGTCGGGGTGGAGACATGCATCAAAGAATGAAATCTCTTCCATTTGCTTTCGCACACACTCTCTGTCTGCAGCGACATTGATGGAGCGTTTCTTTAATCACAGAACGCCATAATCAGTGCAGACTTTGTGTAACACAGACCCTGCTGGTAATTGGCAGAGGAAGGGCGTCTTTTTTTTCTTCAGAGGCGAGGTCAAGTGTTAAGATGACGAAGCACTCCGATTAGCTCTCTGTAGATGGTGCTCTGAAATAGAGTAGCACAGGTCACTGTTATGGTAAACATAATTCATTTATTTGATTCAGTCCCCTCCCCCTTTCATCAAGCCTTGCTGCGTGGCAATAACAGCTTGCTTTCCTATAATTATTCTAGCATTTAATTGCAGTAATTATATAATTATCAGTGCCAATTAGGCAATATTGTTTAATTGCGGTAATTATGTTCTTGTCATTAGACAATGATTGGCTGTCTTTTAGATTTTCCAAACGTAATGAAGCCCTAATAAGTATTTTCTGCTTAATCTTTCCCTACTCATTTTTTATCAAAAAAAATCTGTCTTTCTTTTTTTGGCAGGGTTAAAGAGGAGGCAAATGATGGTGACTTTGTGGCAGAAAAGAAAGGGAAGAAAAGAAAGCTGGAATCGGTTGATTGCTCTCCAGCACTTTCTTTGTAAGTCATAATTGCTTTGAATAAATAAAACGAGCCTGACACACACAGCTATTTTAAACCATTGAACAATGAAGCATATACCTTGACAAAAGGGAAAAATGGTTGCTTGTGCATTAAGTAGGACACATTTAACATCAGTGATCAATTCCAGAGTTATTGGTTACATGTACAGTGAAGCAGGCTTTCTGTGATTTTATTTAATTTTATTTTTTTCCGCATTTTAACAACATACTTAAAATGAGACAAGAAACCTTTATTTTCCTTTTTTTATTTTATTTATTTAATTTCCATGTTTTAACAACGTACTTAATATGAGACGAGACATGTTTATTTTCGTTTTTATTTATTCATTTATTTATTTATTTTGCATGTGTCAAAACTGGATCAAACAACTGTTAAATATTGTAGAATATGTTCAACATATTTAATTAGGATTTTTTGGATATACAATAATGTTTCACTGACAAAACTGAGCTTGACATTATCTAGATGTTGATTAGCTCTTGATTTAAAACTTGAAGAATTCAATAATAACTATGCTACATACCATGCTGTAACTTGAATAATTAAAGTATTAACCATAGTATTAACAGTATTGAGTAATAATCACTATATGTGTATATATGGACACCTGACCGTTCCAGCCATATGTGGTTCTTCCCCAAACTACTTTCTTTCGGCTCCCATCAGGGGTCGCCACAGCGGATCATCCGCATGTTTGATGTTCTTCCCCAAACTGTTATCACAAATTCTAATGAATCCCTTTAAAATTGTTAGCATTAAAATGTTCTTTTCACTCAATCTTGGAGACCCGAAGATGTACTTTAAACTGGTATACAACAACGAGAAAAATGCAGCATTACTGATTTCATTGTAAACTTTTTCTTGACATTCGGTGTAAAGTTGTGGCAGGCATGTGGCTCTAAACTATTTACAGATCTCGTATCTTCGTGTTAGAGTTTGAATCAACTTTCCGAAATCTTCTTTCTCCACAGTTTAATTGGGTTCCATGTCCTTTGCTATGGAATGTGTTCTTGCACTTGCTCTGTCTTAAAATTTTTGTTTGTCTCGTCATAAGGAGTCCCGGAAGCTAACGGGGCGGATTATTTATTGCTGAGTGGAAGTCGTTCTCCGCTTCCAGGAATATCTGTTGCATGCTTTTGGGTGCATTCCTCATATTTGTGGACATGTGTGGTTTTCAAGTGGTTAAAGAGATTGCTGGTGTTCTTCACCTTTGGCTACAACTCTGCTGTTCGGACATCTAGGGGAAGTTCATTCCACCCCCTCGGTGCCAGAACAGAGAAAAACCTTGAAGAGACCTGAGAGAAGGTGGTACCAGTGCTGGAGGATCTCAGACAGTGTGGTGCAGTGCGGGGTGTGATGAGGTAAGATGGTGCTGGTCCATTTTTGGCCTTGTAGGCAAACATCAGTGTTTTGAATCCGATACGTCCAGCTACTGGGAGCCAGTGGAGTGAGGGCCGCAGTGGGGTGGTGTGGAAGAACGTGGGCAGATTGAACACAAGTCGTGCAGCTGCGTTTTGAATCATTTGCAGTGGATGAATAGTGTTCAGATTAAGACCTGCCAGCAGAGAGTTGCAGTAGCATAGTCTCGAAATGACAAAAGACTCAACAAGCACCTGAGCAGCCTGTGTGGACAAAAATGGTCAAATTATTGGCATGTAGAGAAGAAATCGACGAGCCACATTAGCAACATGTGAGGAGAAGGACATTTGATTGTCCATAGTTACCCCTATGTTGCGAGCAGTGGCTGAAGGGGAGAGCAGAGAGTCATGGAGTTTTTTGGAGATCTTGACCCAGAGATGAATCACCTGGGATGACCAGCAGTTTTGTATTGCTGGGGTTGAGTTTTAATTGAGGAGCACTCATCTATGAAGATATGTCTGTCGAGCATGCCGAGATCTGAGCACAACATGGTTACCGGTGAATGCACCAGAAATGTCTGATGTAAACTGAGAATTTGCCAGAAAAAAAGGAATGTGTCGAATGGAGCTGAAAGGTCAAGGGGGATGAGTACAGATGACTGCTTGGCTGATCGGGCAGCATGTAGTTACTCAGTAACCATCTCTGTGAAATGTGCCACTTTGAAACCAGACTTGTTTGGATCATGGAGGTTGTTCTGTGAGAGATAGACAGACAGATGGTTAAAAACAGTGCAGTTCAGAGATTTAGAAAGAAAGGAGAGAAGTGATACCGTTCTGTAGTTGTTGATGTCTGATGGATCCAAAGCAGGTTTCTTCAAGGTAAAAACCCTTGCTTGCTTGAAGGTATTTGGCACATGGCCAGATGTTAAGGACCTGTTAATGATCTAGGAGATGAAGGGCAGGAGGTCTTGTGAGATGGACACAACTTGCATAGTATTGATTGTTGGCCGATGTCAGAGGTTTTGAACCCGAACCAGTTCCATATGACAGAAGGCCACCTTGTTTTTAACCAATTTATCTTCGTACCTGGCTAATTTTAGTTTTAATTTTCACTGTATAGCAGAATCCATATCATGGCACAACGTAATACTGGTAGTCACGTTCATACCGATATAGTGCCCACCTATGCAATTAGGTAGGTACAAAAGTGTGTGTGTGTGTGTGTGTGTGTGTGTGTGTGTGTGTGTGTGTGTGTGTGTGTGTGTGTGTGTGTGTGTGTGTGTGTGTGTGTGTTTGTGGTATTTTCTTTACGAACTGAATCCTGTTTTATTTAGTTTCCTGCATCAGTAGTAAACGTTCTGCTTTACGCTAGTTTGCAGTTAATCTTGTTTACCTCCTGCGACTTGCGTAGTGGCAGTGTATCAGAGTTAAATCAGCTGTTCGTTGCACAGGAAGCCTCGCTTAACCTGCTTATTTCCACTGTGTTGCATCTGAATGTGTGAGCGAGCAGTGAAGCGGTGCACCGAATCTGCTTAGAAATACAGTTGCTGAGCCTTGTTTAGAAAAATCACTCAGCCTGACATCAGTTTGTAGCGGCTCTTTGTGTTCCGTGCGATGTGGACTTGCCGAAAGTGCCACGTGTCACTCAATTTATAGTTCTGGCTTGTGAGATTTTTTTTCAGTGAAAGAATGTCTGTGTAGTTGAGAAAAAGTGCTGTCCTATTCACATCAAATTGCTTATTGTCAGTTGAGAATATCCGCAGTAGGAGGTAGGTGATTATAAAAACAGCTAGGCTCAGAAATCAAGTACCGAAAGTCTCACATAACAGCCTTTTCTGCCTCATGGAGATGTATCCAGCAGTGGACAGTCCAGGTGTCTGAGACAAAGCACACTTTGCTTCTTGTTTTTTTTTTTTTTTTTTTTTTGTAGCAGACAGAACAGCGCCAGAATAAATAACCGTAATCCAAGACGACTTTCACAAAACAAAAAGTTTGAACGCATTTAGAACCCGGTCGACCGTAATAATAAAATGTCGTAATAATCGACTGAAAAACTCAAGTGATGGTAAAAATGAACAGGAAGTTGTTACGCAAACATTGTCTTAAAGTCTCATAGCACATTCTTGTGTCTGTAGTCACATATAATAAAACATGGTGAAAACAAAAAATTTTCTAATGCACTGTTTGTGCTTTCTAGACTTTGTCCTTTTTAGATTCTTATTAGTGATAGTATTAATAAAGTTATGGGATGGATGATCGATAAATTGTGTAGTAATTGCGGTAAATTCATATAAGAAAAATGATCTCTGTGAGGAGAAGCAGTTTGCTGAATAAACAGAGAAGAGACAGAGATGCATTTATTTTGTCAGCCCTAGGGTACCCATCTGATTATGCACCGTGACTAACAGTGACACTATAACAACCGTAGCTGTAACTGTACCATGTACTTCTGAACTCCTGTCAGCCACAGTGCCATCTGACTGACTGTGGAGCAATTCTTTATTATTATTCGTGTTATTTAGAAGGAAACGGTGCCAAACAGACGTTTCAGAATCAGGAACAGCAATGTGAAGAAAGCCAGCACAATGCTGTCATTTAAGTCAACTAGTTTAGCATGCAGCCACCTCACGGTTCAACATCTCGAGAAAAGAAACTAAAAGGCGCCATCCTGTCTGGAATATTATCTATTAAATGCAATGCGAAAAGAGACCCCCACAGCAGATAGCGAAATCCTTCGACAAAGACATCCGGCTTGACATTTTGTCACGGTCACAGACACACGATGTGCGTTTGAAACTTTGCTGGAGGAAGACAATATGGCTGCACAGAACTCTATGCACTCTGCAGAAATAGTTTTTGTTTAGTCTGTGCTTAACATACTAATTGGCTGTGAGTTTTTTTTTGCAGCCAAAACATGGGACAGGTGCACTGGATCTTTCATTTGCTCAGTGGGCATGCTCAAGAATGTGTGATTTGTCCACCCTTGAATGTATTATGGCATTATAAGGTTACGTTATATTGTGTATGTTTTGTACTGCGTTTAATAAATTGCCTCTTTCCAGCAGGCCGAAGCAGAAGAAGAAGAAGAAAGCGCCCCAAGAGGGAAAAGAAAGTCCTGCTCCGGAGGAAAAAAAGCCAATGTCGGAAGCAAAAAATAAGGTAGACTTCACCACTTAACAAGACATCGAGACATGGCCGTGAAATACCGAGCTGCTGGTAATAGACTTAAAAAACAATCCATAAAGATTATACTGTCTCAAGTCTCTTTCCGTGGAGCCCCGCAGTGAATAAGTGATTTAGTCAGTCAGGCTAATGAGTGTCTAGAATTGATTTGTGTGAGCGTTTTTGTCCAATTCTTTTTCAAATAATTCCGTTGACGGACATTCCACAGACCGTTTTACAGGAAGGGCCGATTTGATGAACAAATTAAACGGTCATTAAACGTTTGATTGAAGCCGGAGCACAATGCATAGAATATGCATTGACTTTATTAAAGACTCGCATTGACTTTGACACTTTTCCAGTGACTGAAAAGACTAATATAGGTCTATGATTTCCTGTGCTGAAGCGGGGTCATAAGCAAACACTTGCATGGGCTCTGACCTCATTTGTCCTCGCAGGCTATAGTTTGAAACCTTTCAGTGATTTTTAGTAGATAAATGAAAGACTAGAAGAGCAAGGCTTTTATGTGAGACATACTCAGTAAGGGACAAGTTTTAAATTTTTTTATTTAATATACATATATTCTATATACACAAGCATGGTGTGTGTGTGTGTGTGTGTGTGTGTGTGTATATATATATGTATGTATATGTATATATATATATATATATATATATATATATATATATATATATATATATATATATATATATAAGTATGATTTTTTTTTTTTTTTTTTTAACGCTATATTAAAAATTAGTCAATCAGCACAAATGCAAAAGTTTAGTACTATGAGTGCAAAGCTACAGTTGGCATTTATCATGTTTTTTTCATTGTGGTCACATATTTTGGGCCCATCCTTTGTGCAAATTGTCTTCCATCTCTCAAGGCCCTCCTGATCGATCCAAAATTTCACATTCCTGCAGTTTAAGTAGGCTTAAAGTCAGCAGATCTGATCTGTGCAGATATTAGACACGTCTCTCTGTGCTTGCTTTTCACTGGGTGTTGCGTAGGAGCAAACATGATTTCAGTGCAATTCATTGCATTTTTGTTCTTTGTAAAACCATTGTTCCTGCTGCTTTCAGGTCATCCTGCAAAATCTTTTTTTTTAAGGTATTACTGACATTTTTCTTAACCATCTTTATCAGTCAGACAGTGTGTGGGTCAAAGGATGATCTGTTTCATGTGCTCCCATTTGCATATAATAGAATTGAGTAATAATATTTGTTCATATAGCTATGCCTCTATAGCTTTTTCACTTTGATAGAAACAACTGCTTATTTGTGCCATTTCTAAGCTTCTTATCATGTGGCATTAGTACATGGGATCGTGCAGATACTGGTCAAGAGCTTCAATCATTTTTACATCAAATGGCAAAATGGGGAAAATTTGTGATCTCTGTGACTTTAACTTTGGCATTGTTTTTATCCGATACGCTTGGTTGAATATTTCAACTGCTTCTTCGTCTGAATTTTCACACATAGTAGTCTCTAAAGTTGAATAGTGAAGAGAAAGTTGGGAAAAGCCTCATTGATTAGAGAGATCAGAGAAAAACTGACGGCCTGGTTTGAGTTGACAGGAAGGACATAGTAACTCGTATAATTACACTTTACAACCATGGTGAGCATGAAAAGCATTTCACAAAGTGCACAAAACATCTAACCTTAAGATAAATGGGCTATAACAGCAGAAAGCGTAAAGAAATGGGTTACACTCCTATCAGCCAAGAACAGTAATCTGAGGTAGCCGAGGGCACAGACTCCCCCAAATTGCAATGCTGATGATAAATTCGATCTTTTTCCGCTCTACACCTGTCAATTTTCGGTTCCGCTGTGTCACATTGATTCCTTTTGGTTTGTTCATTTGGTTTGTTGAACGAGAAACACATCCTGTAACTCTATATGCATATGATTTCTCCTTTCTATTATAGTTGGCAAACAATTCAATATTATATACAGATATTTGTAAATTATTGCAGCTTAAGGTTTTCCTCACATCACTTACATCAGTCAATCAGTCAGAGGGAAGGCTGGAGATGGGATATTTGCATGAAATGGAAAGAAGAAAACCATGCACCTGTGTTCTTAATAGATGTAGCACTTCTACAGTACATCAGCTTCAATGTAAATTCATTGGGTCTTATTTATTGAAAGTTATGTTACATTAGAGCATTTATATGTTGAATCGTGTCAAATGTGAGCACAAAAAAGCAATCTCTTTCTCTTCGTTTTCCTTATTCAATTAGTCATTTTTCTTTTTCTTTTTTACTTTATTTGTTCAGGAAACTTTCCTAACCTATAATGGTTATTTGTAGAAGCTTTGATAAAATCTAATATAAAATAAAAAATAATAAATTAAAAATAAAAATCCATAAATTGAGGTCACGATCCATCCATTTCTGTTAAATAAATTAATAAACAAACAACAAAAAAGATTACAAAAACAATGTAATAGATCCTAATTTAATTGATTAGTTTATAAATTATTATATCATTTAACAGTGTATTTAATATCTAAATGTAATATTTGTTTTTGCAATAATATATCTTACTCTGTGTGTCTGTCTATTAATCTACATTATATTATATTATATAAACAAAAATGTACAGTATTTAACCAAAAACATTCAAAATGTTATTCCTAACGTTCCTGTACATTCAGTCATTATTCCCCCCACTCTTCTGGGAAGATGTTCCACTAGATTTTGGAGTGTGCTTGTTGACATTTGTGTTAGAAGGGGTGTCAGTAAAGTCAGGGACTGATGTAGGTGTGGAGACCCGGGGTGCAGTCAGTGTTCCAAATCATCCCAAAGGTGTTTAGTAGGGTTGAGCTCTATAGCAGACCACTCAAGATTTTCCTCTCCAAACCATGTAAACCAGATCTTCATGGAACTCACTTTTTGCACAGGAGCATTGCCATGCTGGAACAGGTTTGGGTTTCCAAGTTCAAGCGAATGCAAAAGTGCATCCAAAGACGCCCTATACAGTTGTGTGCCTCCACTTTGTGGAAACAGTTTGGAGAAGAATGTGGCAGGAAATGTCCCAAGATCGATTGATCGATCTGTCTGTCTCTGTCAGTCCTTTTTTTCCATTTTAAAGTTTTTCTTCAGAACCTGGCTATCCTGGCTGTCACCTGCTATTGTGTGTAAACGCACTTGTATAAGTTCTAAGTGAGATGTGATTATTAACAGCGTTGTGCCGTATGTATGCACTGTAAATAGTGCTGGAACGATACTTTGAGTTAATTGAATACAAAAAAAAATCTTCAAGGCAAATTATTTATGCAAAATGGAGCAACAGGGAGAAAACGGCAAGGGGCGAGGAGAAGATTCATATGGAAGCCCGTTTGTACCACATAAAAAAAAAAGTTTGCTTAATTCCACATTTTTGTTTCTCGCAATTCCGATTTCTTAAAAAAGATTTTTACCCAATCGGGCAACGTCACCTCCTCTGTAGTGCAAGAACGCTTTACATTGAAAATGAAATGGGCTACAATCAATAGATTTGCATGGTATCAAACTAAGCCTAACAATCAGCTCTGGAGGAGACTGAACAAGACATATGGAGCAGAGGAGCCTCGTTCATACACAAACAGCTTCGCACTTCTGGCGACTACATTGTTACCTGTGGATGCACCAGGAATGTCTGTTTACGAAAATTAGTCAGAATTGCAAGAAAAAAAAGTCAGAAATTCGAGGAACGAAGTCAGAATTGCGAATTGGAATGTCTTTTTTTTTCTTGTATGATTAGTATTACTCTTTAATAAATAAAAAGTAATTCGTATCCGATTGCTGGGTTAATTGTTGGAATAATCGGTAGAATTACTTAGGATTACTTAAATAGTCGATAGCTACAGCCCTAGTTGTTAGTGAGATGTGCTAACTGCTCTCACTGTCCCCCCCCCCCCCGTCTCCCATCTCACGCTGTGGGTGTCAATTTTCTAGAAGGTGAAGAAGGAGGCAGGGGAGCATCCTGTCACAGCAAAGAAGAAGAAGACAAAGGAGGAGATCGAGGCATCCAGGGCCCTCAAGATCAAGAAGAAGGAGGAAGAGGAGCAGCAGCGATGGCGTTGGTAATACGTGTGTGTATATGTTTGTGTGGCAGTGTCTGTATTGTGCATCTAAAACACATTTTCCGTTACTCAAGGTGGGAGGAGGAGAAATATGAAGATGGTATCAAGTGGAAGTTTTTAGAGCACAAGGGGCCCAATTTTCCTCCTGAGTACCAGCCGTTCCCAGACAACGTGAAGTTTTACTATAATGGTACATCTTTCTTGCTTGCTTGCACACCAAGATAGCACATGTTTAAAATAAGATTTAGGTCATGCATTCAAGTATTCACATACCTACCCAGAGAAAAATATCCAGTCTTCTGATTCGTAAGAGCATATAGGCCAATCAATGATTGACAATCAATGATTGACACGTGTAGGTGTTTTGAACATTGCGATACACCTGAAGTAGAGCCTTGTGCAGAACTGTTTTCCAATCCCGCTGAATTTATGGCTATTACCACCCGCTGCTGCCTGTTCCTGCAAACATTGTCACAGCTTATAAAGATTGTGTAAAAATGTCCACAAACTTTAGGGCTACAATTAACTTACAGAATAATAACAGGCATAAACCATTAAACTGATGGCAAATAGCAAAATAAAGCAATACTACAGCAAAGCACATATAACCAACGACTTGGGAATTTTATTTGTGTTTTTATTTATTTTTTATTAACTTTTAAACAAAACATTTCAACTTGCGGGAACGTGGGACTCTATATTTGCCGCCCGGGGCAAAGGTAAAATCGCTCGCTTCCACAAGATTATTGTTGGGTCCCGCGGGTTCCCAATCCCAATTCAGCCCTCTAACCTGAAGCCGTGACTTCAGTAAAAATTTTTCCTTTACTTTATAGATGTGTAAATGGTGCACCCTCAATTACTGTCATGGGGAATGGGGACTGTTTTGAGTCTATTGAAGTGAGCTATTTAGATACTATCTTAGCTCAAATTAGACAAGTCACAAAACAATCTACCCCCAAATAATTTATGTACAATAAAAATATATCTATTAAAACTCTCTCTCTCTCTCTCTCTCTCTCTCGCTCTCTCGCTCTCTCTCTCTTTCTCGTTCATAAAATTATACTTTACAAGAAATAGTTAGTCATCCGTCTCCATACTACTGTCCTCTACATCTGCATCCTCTACCAACTGGCTGCATGTCTTCCCACTTCATCCATAAACCTCCTCTTTGGTCTTCCTCTTTTCCTCCTTCCTGGTGGCTCCATCCTCAGCCTTCTCCTACTGATATACCCCATGTCTTTCCTCTGTACATGTCCAAACCATCTCAATCACGCCTCCCTCACCTTGTCTCCACAACATGCGCTGTCCCTCTAATAAACGTATTTCTAATCCTGTCCATCGCCGTCACTCCGAATGAAAACCTCTTCATCTCTGCTACCTCCAGCTCCACCTCCTGTCTTTTACTCAATGCCACGGTCTCTAAATCATACAACATTGCAGGTCTCACCACAGTCCTATAAACTTTCCCTTTCACTCTTGCAGATACTTCGATCACAAATCACTCCTGCCACTCGTCTCCACCCCCTCCACCCTGCCTGCACTCTTTTCTTCACCTCCTCCGCCTCTTCTCCCGACAACCGCACCCCTCCTCTGCCCTCCCTTTCATTCACGCACAAGTACTCTGTCTTACTCCTACTGACTTTCATTCCCCTTCTCTCCAGCATGTACCTCCACCTCTCCAGGCTCTTCTCAACCTGCTCCCTACTCTCACCACTAATCACAATATCATCCGCAAACATCATAGTCCAGGAAAACTCCTGTTGATACTTCTCCATCAACATTTGCAAATAGTGCGTCTGTGGTGACAAAGCAAATAATGTGTTTGTGGTGACATAACTTCATGGTGTGACTGATCAACTTAATTCCCCTGTAGTTACCGCAGGTCTGCACATCCCCCTTGTTCTCAAAGATCGGTACCAGCACACGCCTTTTCCATTCCTCAGGCATCCTCTCACCTCCAGAATTCTTGTTAAACAATCTTGTTAAAAATTCCTCTGCCATCTCTCCTAAACATCTCCATGCTTCTACCGGTATGTCATTTTTTTTTAAAGCATGGTTGTCAACTTGCCATCTGCAAAATATAATAAAAATATTGATTTTCACAAGTTGCTTCACCTTTCATACTCAAATACATGAGGGAATGTGTTAAAAGGAGAAATCCCCCATGCACTCTTCAACAAGAAGCCACTATAAGCTTCAACATGTCAACATTTGAGAGTTAAACTCAGTATGTGACTTTGGCATTTTTTAAGTAACTTTTATAATAAATACTATGAATTAGGGTTTTATATAGTTATAATTGTCAAATGTTGCATGCCATAAGGAACTGTTTATTTTTATTAAATAATTTTTACATAATTTTACATAACCCATCTCTTTCTCTTATTGAGCATAAAACCCATTCTGAGGTTTGCCTGTGTCCTTCATCTGGGTCATGTGGTCTTTGAAAACTTGCTCCCTCTGTTTATAATTACTTGTTCATGGACATGCGTGTGTGTGTGTGTGTGTGTGTGTGTGTGTGTGTGTGTGTGTGTGTGTGTGTGTGTGTGTGTGTGTATATATATAATATAGGCAAACGTATTTGTATATAGTTGTAGCAGAAAAAGCTCAGGTTTTTCTTGTCACTGGTGAAGCTCTCAGAAATGCATTTAAACAAATTTTGTTCACTCACGCTCGTCCATGCTTTGACCTTTCTTCTTGTCTATAGCCATGAGGTCAATACAATTAACTAAAAATAGCATATTTTAGGGCTGCAACTAACGACTATTTTGATAACTAATTAATCGGACGATTATTTTTCTGATTAATCGATTGTTCTGATTATTATTATTAATTTAATATTTTTTTTATGAAATGTTTTGCTTATTATAACTATATAAAGTAAAAAATATATATCCATTGGTGTATAAATGCATAATCATTTGTGGGGAAAAAGCACAATGGTGGCTTAAAATGTGATTGATTGCTGCTGCTGTTATTTGCTGCTTTTAGATTTAGTGTTTGTTCAGAGTGTTTTAATTGAATCCATCACCGTCACTTGGGACGCACACTTTTTCCTGCTGCCGGTTGGCCCTTGTGTTTTCTTCCCATCACGCTTGCGAAATGAGAGAACAGAGCAAGAGTTTAGGGTGTATAACATTACACTTCATCATAAGAGACGATTATGAAATAAATGACGAATGAATGTAAACGTAAACCATTTTTATTGACAAGAAAATACTATCCAACATAAAACCTGCGTTTTATTTGCGTTTCCATTTAGAAATGCGTTGGGTATATAAATAACCTCATTTCCGTTTTTAAATAGCTTGTTGATATCAGATGCAGGCTTATGTAATCACCTTATCAATTGTCCACAATGATTTTTCACCTCAACATCTTTGTGAAGCTTGATGTCTCTGCTATGTTTTTGTGCTATAGGTAATCCTGTAAAGCTGAGCTTGGCTGCTGAAGAAGTGGCTTTGTTTTTTGCTCAGATGCTGGATCACGAGTATACCACAAAGGATGTGTTTCGTGACAACTTCTTTAAAGACTGGAGGAAGGTAGGTGGAGATGATTCATTCCTGTCCATACAGACTCATAGATGTCTTCTGTGATGGTGGGATGCATGCCAGTGCTAAGCTTGAGATCATTTGGTGGGTATAGATAACCTGGCAAATATGCACATGGACTCAGTGGCAGGGGGGTTCGTTGTTGCAGCTTTGGCTGTAAACATACAGTATGTTTTGTACACAAAGCTTAATAGTTCGACATCTAGGTTCTGTTAACCAAGAGTGACCATCTAACTAAGAATGGAGAGATCAGTACCCCTGGTGAATTGTATGGGCTATAGGCTTCATCATTTACGATCCAAATAATTGCAAATTGTCATTTAGTAATAATAGCCTAAAAGAAGAAAAGCTAGAAATAATGAGCGTTTTTCACCAATTCCTATTTTTTCTTTAATATACAGTAGTTTATTTCTACTATTATCAGTAGGCTGACACTCACTTTTGCTGATTCAACAACCAGTGAAAGAACACTACTCCTTATTGACTAATTTTGAACAAAATGTACTTAACAGTGATCTGACGCACCCCGACGCTGCCACTTTAGTGCTTTATACTTATAATTCCAGCTGGCTGCTGCAACACACATCACCTTTTAGTCCATTTAATTACTGCACAGATGACACGACCTTTTCAGAATCAGGAAAATGTATGTGTGGAAATCTAAGAATAAATCATCAGAAATAAAATAAAGGCGCTCACCAGAACCCAAAAATATATGTAGTTGTTTGTGACTTGCCGTAGTTAATTACGTTCTTAGCCTGCTTAACTAGGATTTCAGACAAGCAAAACACAAGCCTGACCAGTACATTGTACATACACTTGTTCTTTGGTCTAGCTACGGACTTGTCATCCCACCTGACCTATTTTGGTTTCTTTTTTTTTTTTTTTTTTTTATCATTTTATCAGATGAATTAAATCGGTGTCTTTGCTTAACAGTGTGAAAATCTAATTTCTATACTAAACTGGTATATCATTGATATGTCCATTGTATGCTTACAGTCATAGTAGAATTTGGTTTGTGTTTTACGTGCAGAAAGAGAAATGTTAGAAATAAATTATTGATCATTCGTGTGTGTGTGTGTGTGTGTGTGTGTGTGTGTGTGTGTGTGTGTGTGTGTGTGTGTGTGTGTGTGTGTGTGTGTGTGGATAGATAGATAGATATTATATATATATATATACCGTATTTTCCAGACTAAAAGCAGCTACTTTTTTCCCACGCTTTGAGCCCCATAACATTAGATCAATTAAATTGTCGAACAAGTTAAGGTGAACCAATGAAAGTCTTTATATTAAATCAGATGCGCTCCCACTGAATCGAGCCGCACCACATCATAAATATGTATGAGGTTTCTCAGACGTTTGACCTGCTGCTCACTCGGACTGTCTACAGGAAAGGCGACATAACGCTAAAAACAAACAGGCATGAAAAAACGCACTTCACCTGTGTTCTGAGCTGCACGGCATCGGGAGAAAAGATTCACCGAT